>NC_138974.1:115827388-116387388 GCF_055761805.1 Camellia sinensis
TAGACATTTGAACAAAGAAAATTCAAAATGGATTTATCGCCCGAGCGCCCCAATATTTAATAACCAATATTTAATAAAACTCAATTTAGAATTTTTTTTTTAAAATTTTGTAATATAAATAATTTGGAGGGTGTGAACTACTTTACTAGTATAATATGCATAGTTTTTAAAAATTTTGGGGATGCGACCGCCCTTGCCCACACCCCCTAGATCCATCCTTGGCGGCGATTTTTTCCATAACAGACTTGGTCAATAATTTTGGCCCAAGCCTATCCTTCACACATCCATTACTCTATTACTCCATTCTTAAGGAAAATTTGGATGCCCAAAGGGTTCACAACTTTTTGGAAAACAAGGAATATAAATACCCATTAATACTTTCCTCTCTAATCAATGTGTGAGAGGTGGTTTTTTCACCTTCTCTAAAACTTCTTTCATGATGCCCACTTTATTAGACAATTTCTCATTCAACTTTAATAATTTTTGTTCATTCTTTTTGTCATATAACCTCATATTCAAGAGGATCTAAACCCACCATTATTTCCATCAAACACAACTCTCAATGTCACAAACTTTCTATCTCCAATTTATTGTGTAATATATAGGTTACATTCTTTGAACTCACATGCTTATCCATGGTTTTGTGCCTCTCCAACCCTCATAGTACAAGTTGTGAATTCAAGTTTCATGTGGAGTGTTGCAAGGTTATCTCCTTTTTCTTTTGCCTTAAATTTAGGTTAGAGCAGGTCCTTGAAAAAAAAAAAAAGAAAAAGAAAAAGAAAACAAAACAAAACAAAACCTCAGATGCTATGATATACAATAATAAAAATTTTACATCCATAGCAGTAGTTACTAAAATAATATAATAAGAACAACTAGCATAACTATGTAATAGTCATAATTTTTTTTAAAATTTATATAACAATATTCTATGTTAGAAAAATTGGGAGCAGAGTAAGAATATTGACAGCTTATTTGTATGTGTTACGAAGATCCACCAGTCTGTAAGACCAGACCAATTGCACACAGATTCATGCAAGGGTTGGATTTCTATTGGCCCAAATAGACTACATTGCTGCCAAGCTGGACAAGGTGTGCAATTCGGCATTATGAGAAATCCAAGTTCACTCTCTAAAAATTTTAATTTTTTTTGAACAGTATAAATTTAAATTTTGTTAGTTGTAGACTAAAATTAGTGAGGTTAAATTAAATTTGATCAAGACATACGTAAGAGCTCTCACAATTCGAATAATCCAAATTCTATTATTAATATATAAAGATATAAAATAAACTGAAAACATACATGTAAAAATTGATTATGTTCATATTGTTGAATTAAATCATATTTGCAATGTAATCAATCTATGGTTTAGGATGCACAACTTGAACAATTTTTTTAATCTTATTCCATGTTTATTAGTTTTTTGTGACATTTTTTTTATTTAATGTCGGAAAGCATGTTGAACTATGAATTGAGCAATAAGGAAATAATGAACATGTAATAGAAAGAACATTTCTCTGAAATATTAATCAATAATTAAAAGCTATAAATTTAATCAATAACAAAAAAACCACTCTGCGAAGATGCTTATAATCGAATTTATAATGGTAGAAAAACCTTAAGTTAGATCTATTACGAAACAACTATTAATATGCCTTTCAATGTACAAAAAAATACTCCTTCAAGCTAAAATGAATAAAAAAAAAAGAAAATTATTAAAAATGACAAATTTGAATTACAGCTCAAATTTAAATGCTTAAGGAAACATACCAAAACAAATATCAACCAAAATGAAAATTCCTCAACAAATTAATTGCAAAAACAAACATTTTTAAAATTGTGAAAACATAAATAAAAACTATTTTTAAATTATAAAATTGTAAATTACGAAACGAATAATTTTTTTATATATAAAAAAAAAAAAAACATAAATTGAGGGACTAAACGATGGAATATGGCCAAAATGTGCCTTAGGTCACAAAGAATCTATGCATTTTGAATGTTGGGCTATTTCAATTGAACATGGGCTTTTTGGAGTTAATCCATCAATGTGGAGCCAAACATCTCAATGTGTGCCAAATATTAATCTGATATATATATATATATATATATATTATATATGAATTTCAACTCACCCAAACATCCCCTAGGGTATGACAGATGGAAAGGTTCTTGATTCACAGTTTTCATTTCACAGCCCATCAATAAACTGATCACAAAGGCCCCAAGCAAGTACCCTGTTTTCCATGTTACTTCTATATGTACCTATATATTAATTAATTCTGCACACACACACACACACACACACACACACACACACAAAAAAAAAAAAAATTCCTTACCACTGTTCTAGTCTTTTCATGCTGTTAGGGAATCTGTCTATCCTCAAAATGAAAGCTAAATGGGGTCAAGACAAAGAGAGCTGTCACAATTTTTATATATATTGGATGGAAAAAAAGAACCATGCATGCTAATATATCCCTGCCTTTACAACCACTTTTTCATAGGTGTAATATCAATGTTATAGAATCTTTCTCTTTTGGCCCTGCAATCTTATTGAGAAAAGGGAGGATCTTCTATTGGTGGATACACATTCATTAAGAAGAAAAAAAAATATATATATTATTTTTTTATGATTTTTATACAGAATTACTCATCAGAATGACATGACAGTAATATTTTCATAAATAAAATATATCTTAATGAGTTTTAAGTTTAAAATGATAGACCCATAACTCTACACATCATTCTGTATACATTTTTTTTTTTATTTTAAATATCATTAGGCTTCCATTAATACAAGGTTTGCCTTAAGTTGTAGACTAAAAAGTCCTTTTTATGGGTAGGGCCAGTCTCATAATCTTAAAAAATAGTAGTGAGTTTGCTTATTGTGGAGGGTGTAATCAATATAAGTTGGCTGGATGAAGCTTTGGCAAACAGTAAAGAGAAAGCATTGAAAAGTTGAAACCTTGAAGTAGCTTCAATGTTTTCCTCTTACCTTTTTCTTCCCATATTTTTATTTATTTATTTATTTATTTATTTATTATTATTTGTGGGTGCTGATTGTATCTTGTTTTGGTAAGGACTTGTTTAGAAGAAGCTTCAGAAAATAAGAGTTTCTAATGATGATCAATTATCTCTAAGGAAGAGATGAGTGATCTAGGCTCCTCTTCTTTTGTAAAATAAACACCGTATAAACATTGTCAGTAGTTATCGGTTGGAGGCACTTTGACACTTAAGTAGCTGCTTCATCATCAAGTCAAGTGCTCAGATTTTTTTTTATCGACAAAATAAGTGACATTTTATTAAATAAATAAAACATTACAAAAAAAGCATGAATAGGCATCAAATTGGGAGAGCGAATAGCTTAAACCCAATTCAATGTGACAAATATGCACGTTTAGTTGGTACGAAACCAACGAACAATAACAAAACTCTCAATATAAACTAAACTCTTACACCAAAAACTCGTGTTGAATCTTTCATCCAAATTAATTTCTCCAAAATACTTTCACTTTTTGATCCTTGGTATTTCATTTATATGACGGCTAATTGTAATTCTCAATTTTATTTTATTTTTTTGGGGAAAAAAAAGACTGATTGATTGTCAAATTGAAATAAGTAGAAAAGCAAACATATTACAATACATTTGAGAGCAATCAAGCTTCCGACATATTCTTTGTTCAACTGCAGTTGGTTTTTTCTATGAGTGCCATTTTGTCTAATTGATTCATAATCTCTGATTAAATTTCTAATAAATTACCATATATGTCATATAATTAAATGAATTCAGTCTTATAGTAACTGCCGCAAAAAGTGTTTCAAAAATCTTAGCTAATTTTTAAATTCAATTCTCACCAAATATACATATGTTTTTAACTAGTTTGATCATGTGGACAAGAAAAAACTCTTTTAAAGGGTGTGTGTCATATGCACAATGTTACATATCTTTTTGGTACAAGTATACTTTTGTGACATATATTATGTAATCTTCTGATAAAATTACGACTATTTGTGATTCATAAATGAAATTACGCATATTGCGGTAATATTAACATTTATAACGCTATACATTTTTTCATTGAAACATTTTTAAATCACAAAATGTGTAATATTACCACAAAAATGAGTAACATTACAACAAAGATAATAACTTTAATTATTTATAAATCACAAATTATCATAGTCCTACTAAAAAGTTACATAATTGTTGTTACAAAAATACATAACATATATAAAAAAAAAAAATACATAAAAGTATGCATATGTTAGACACATCTATCTGGACAATGAAGCTTAATTATATATCTACTCATTTCCATTCCAACTTTGATGGATTCTTCCAACCTGAGGACCCAGAAGGACCCTTTAAGGTGTTTTCTTTACAATGAAAGAGAACAATGATATATGAATTATTTGGAACGAAAAAGGAAAAAATAAAGTAGCACACCCCTGCTTTTCTAGCTTCTATTGTCTGTGTGGCAAATCCTAAACTCATATATCTGAGAAAACCCAATAGAGGGACAAGGTCATTTGTTTTGTTGTGCATGGGTTTTGACAAACCTTAGTGGCTATCAATTGCATGTCACGTTGCTTTCCATATTATCTATTTCATTGTTTTTTTTTTTTTTTTTTTTTTTTTTTTTTTTTTTTTTTTTATGTCATTGTCTCATCTAATCTCCAGGTATATATGTGACCACAATTAAATTTTTTTGTTTTTAAAACTTAAAATTTTATTATGAAAAAAGTTTACGGATCAATTTTTATTGTCGTTAAAAGTAAAAAAAATACTTTATTGAAATACCACTAATAAATATATTTTTAGAAATAAAATAATTTGATGTAAAATAAGATTTATTTTTTGAGACAAATTTTGATCCCCAAAAAATAGTAATTCATCACTAGATCTCTAATTTCATCATTAAAAATATAACAATAATATTTTTGATAATTAAAATATTCACTTTGAAGAAGTTATTTTTGTTTCTAATACCTTTATTTGTTGTATTCAAGCTTTAAAAATACTCCAATCAAAAAAATTAGAGAAAAATAATATGCAAAATGTGTGGGCAAGTTGGCTCAAACTTCTTTTCCCTCTACTTCACCATAAAGAAAGAAGAAGAAAAGAGAAGAATGAATTCTCTTCTCTGAAGAAGACTAGAAGGATCAAGATGGAAGTTCCTGAATGGTCCAAAAGTAGCTAAAGCAAACCATCTTGAATTTAAGCTCCTGAAGGTCAGCAATGGAGGCACCTTAAAGCTTCTTGAACGCGTCTAAAACACGATGAAATTGCCGTCACCGCCTACGCATCGAGCCCTCGGAGAAAGCCTATAAATAGATAGGTAATGAATTATATTTGATATGCAAACATTGAATTGAAGAAGAAGAGAGTGGTGAGGAAACACTGAGTGAATTTGTATCTCTCCAAAATATATAAAATTTTCCCTATCCGTGGACATAGGCTATTGTTGAACCACATAAACTTTATGTTTCTCTCTTGTGTATGTTTGTTTGCATCAATTTGTGGTTCCCCTTGACCTAACAAGTATTCGGTTATGTCTTGCAAAAGATCAAAAGTATTCTGTCATGAAGAAGATGAATGCGAAAGATCTTTGGAAGAAGTTGAAGGACAAGCACATGATGAAAAACATAGAGAATCGGTTATACTTGAAAAAGAAGCTTTTTCGGTTTCAGTATAAAGAAAGAAATTCGATGTCCAAACACTTGAATGACTTTAACAAGATTCTTGTTGATCTACTCAATCTGAATGTTGAATTTGAAGATGAAGATAAGGCTTTATTGTTGTTGATTTCCTTACCAAATGAATATGAGCACTTGATTACCACACTGCTCTATGGGAAGGAAGAAATCAAGTTTGAATATGTGTCTAACACATTGGTTAACAATGAGTATCGGAAGAAGGATAAGAAGGCCCATTATCAAGACACATCAGGTGGAGCCTTAGTTGTACAAGGAAGATCAGAGAAAAAGAAGCAATCTGGGAGGGGGTCATACAAAAGTAGCAAAAACAGATCCCGCTCCATGTCTAAGGAACCGCCAACAAGAAGAATACCCGTTATAGATGAATGTGCCCTTTGTCGAAAGGAAGGACACTGGAAAGCTGATTGTCCAAAGAATAATGACAATGAGACATCTATAGTTAGCCTTACTCAGGAGAATGAGGATTTAGATTGTGTTTGTGTTGCTCCATCATTTTCGTGCCATTCTGATGAATGGATTATGGATTATGGATTCTGGATATACTTTCCACATGTGTCCCAATCGAGACAATTTTTTGACTTTGAGAAATTAGATAGTGGAATAGTTTTTATGGGTAACGATGTCGCCTATAAGACAATGGGAATTGGAAGCATCCAACTGAAGCTGTATAATGGAACAATTCAAGCTCTGAAAGAAGTACGGTATGTACTACAATTGAAGAAAAACCTCAGAGCACTTTAACATTCAAAGGTTTCAAGATTGCCTTGGAAGGTGGAGCTCTCGTAGTTGTATCGGGAACTCGGGTTATCATGAAAGGAAATAAAAAGAAGAATTTGTACTTCTTGCAAGGGAATACAGTTGTAGATGGAGCAGCCACCAACAGTAGAAAGAATGAAGAAGTTGACAAAGTTGACACAAATTGCATGAAGACTAAAGTCAAGTTCGAGATAGTAGAACATTGTATGGAAAAAAAGACGGACTATGTACATGCCAATATATGGGGCTTTGTAGAGTTGCATCGAAAGAAGGTAAGCACTGTTCTATCACATCTATTGAAGAATATTCTCATCGTGTTTACGATCACACTATGAAGAATAAGAATGAAATTGTGAACATCTTCATAACATGGGAGAAGATGATGGAAAACCAGACTGGTAGAAAATTGAAGACCTTAAGATCAGACAATGGTGGAGAGAACATTACTGATCTGTTGAAGGAACTCTGTTAGAAACAAGGTAGAGTACATCACATCACTAAAAAATGAACTCCACTACAGTACGGAATGACAGAATAGATGAACAGTAATCCGTTGAAAAGGTGCGATGTATGCTTGCTCAATCCGGTTTAGGCAACCAATTTTGGGCTAAAGCTGTGACATATGCCCACTGCCTGATCAACTATCTGCCGACTGTTGCAAATGAAGGAAGAACATCTTTAGAGGTATGATTCAGTACTCATGCCAACGACTATGATCAATTGCATGTATTTGGTAGTCTAGCTTACCATGTGCAGAGAAGTAAGCTTGATCCTAGAGCCAAAAAAGGAGTATTCTTGGGCTTTATTGTGAAGTAAAAAGGTATAGGCTTTGGTGCCCTGAATCGAAGAAGGTCATAGTTGGTCGAGATGTCATATTTAATGAGTCTGAAATGTTTAAGCAACTCAAGCATGAAGACTCTAGTGAACATAACCAAGCCATTGGAATGCAGCATGTGGAGCTTAATACACTAGTAGACTCAGAAGAACGAATTAAAAAAGGTGCAATTGAAGAAGAACTAGTCACAACAATATCGTAGCAAGGGTCTATTGCTACGAGGAAGTTGAATAAAGAGACCAGAAAACTGACTAGGTTCAGGAATATCGTATCTTATACATTTCTAGCAGTTGGAAATGATATCTCAATAATTGAAGCAACCAAGAAGAACCCCAAGCAAGAAAAACTAGCTGAAGAAAAAGTACATAATCTACACAAGAACAAAACTTTGGATGTGGAACGACTACCAAACAGGAAAAAGTTAACTGGCTTCAAATGGAATTCACCAAGAAGAATGGTGATTTGAAAGAATAAATTTTCTTATCTCAACTTGGAAGGTTTCTGTCACGACCCAAACCCGCCCCTATGGGTTTAGCACCGTAACCGGCTAGTAATCCGTGATTACCGAAGGCCTGCTTAACAGTAACAACAGTAATACAGAGTACAGGGGCTGGTGGAAACCAAAACAGTAATAAAAGATGTCCAATGAGCTGTGACAGTCTGTATGCAAAAAGACTTTTCATAACATATTCATATCCAGAACAAAAACAGTATATACATACATCATATACAATCATTCAGGTTAGGGACCAAATCCCTACCATAACGGTACAGTAACAGTCTATACAGTCTATACATAATAGAGACAGATAGGGTGAATCTGAGACACCTCAAAAGCAGCCTTAACTTGAACAGATCTGGAACCTCGAAGTGAGGCACGAAGGTTGGCTTGACAAAACAAGGGCTGAGCCTGACGCTTCTAGCAACGGTCCGGTGCCTGAACATCTACTTATATATATGAGCAGTGAGTTAAAACCCAGTGAATAGCATATACGTAAAGAGATTAAGAATGAATGCCCTTTCAATATTGAAAATAGTCATTTATCAGTATATCAGTCATTCAGTTTGTGGCTCATAATTCATGCCATAATAGTCATTCAGAAACTATAATAGTCATATGTGGTACATTCAATAGAAAAACAGTACAGTAGGTCTTAACAGACCGAACAATCAATTGATGGCCAT
This sequence comes from Camellia sinensis, assembly GCF_055761805.1. NCBI lineage: Eukaryota > Viridiplantae > Streptophyta > Magnoliopsida > Ericales > Theaceae > Camellia > Camellia sinensis. Next base: position 115,835,887 of record NC_138974.1, read on the forward strand.
CATATCAGTAAATAGTAGTGGTTCCAAACATGGGAACCAACAGAGATCTCTGTGACAGTAGCAGTACAATACAGTAACAGTAAATTGCTATGGATGCCACGAATACAGTTCACAAATAGGACAAACATTCATTCAGTAAGAAATATCATTTCAGAAAGCAGTACAGTTGTTCATTCAGAAAATATTCATGATTGAACATATCTTTACAACATTGTTACTCACAGAGTTCTGGGCTACAGATAAGTTAGTGCGCGTCCTCGGATGCCAACCCTACACAGTTACAAGATAAATACACACTAAGTCACATACTTGGGAATCGAAGACTTAGTCCCTACTTAGACTCGGTGTGGTTCTACGTCAATATCCTCATTAAGATGCCTTAAACTAGGCCTAAGAATGCCTAGGATGGAATGAGAATGCAAAGATGCACTTTTAAAAGACTTTCGAAAATTTGCTAAAACAGGGGTCCACGCTCAAGCGTGGCTTTCTACGCTCAAGCTGACATGCAGAACAAAGGACCGCTCGAGCGGACTGTAAAATCATGCAAAAGTACTGGATGCATGCAATTCACGCTCGACGGACGCTCGATCCCCGCTCAAGCGTGAGACACAAGTCCTCGCTCGAGCGTGCATTCCCTCGCTCGAGCAGACTGTAAACATGGGCAAAGTATTGGATACACGCATTTCCTGCTCGAGCGTCACTTTCCCCGCTCGAGCGGACTGCATGAACTCGGTGTGTATGCTCGAGCGTGGAGTTTTCCGCTCGAGCGTGAGTCCAAAATTTGGAATTTCCAGATTTAAAGCTCAAGCTCAAAACTCAACTTTAATGCATCAAATTCGATCCTTTTGGGCTAATTTTCTGAAAACACTTGTAAACTCATAATATGACATGTTTCAAAGATCAATTTGAGAAATCAAAGCCCAAAGGTAGTTCCATTGAACACAAATTCAAAGAAATTTTCATAAACATGAAGAACAATGCAAATTCAACACATGCATGGGTTCCTAGGAACACCAATGCTACAAAACAAGATCAAATGCAATGTTTGACTTCAAAACGTGGTGAGTTCATGGATCAAGACAAAAAATATGAACATGCATGCAATAATTTCCATGAAAACAACTCTAAGCTTTAAGATATGCACATGTATGCATGATTTAAGCCTCAATTCAACAATTTAAGCCAATTCTAGACTCAACTCACTAAACTTCTATGAATCATGCAAGATATAACTCAAATACAAGCTCAAGAAGATGGTTCTCCTACCTTAGGCCTTGAATTACAAGTGTAGAAGCTCAATTATGCAAGACTCCTTCAAATTCTCTAAATTTCCAAGCAAAACAAAATGAAATCAAGCTTCTCCTAGCTCTCTCTCTCTCTCTCTAGTCGGTTAGGCTCAGAAAACGGTTGAGGAAATGTTGTATCAAAAGTGTATGAAGTGGAGAGGGGTTGGCCTAGACTAATCCACTAGATGGCAAATTTGTAAATAAGTCCAACTTTTATAATTTACCTTAATTAATCCAATTTAGTCATACCAAATCACATTTCAATTAAATATACCATAAAATCACATTAATTCTAATTATCATAAAACACTAATCAATTTCGGATTCGGCCGCCGATAAGGCATTCAATTTGCAGTTTAGAACATAAAACACGAACAGATAATTTAGCAGTCAAACAGATAGACATGCACTTAGGCTATACATTCAATCAATCAGTTCAGGATTTCAGTCAATCAGTCATTTAACATGCTTAATCATAGATTAGCACTAATCAGTGGTGAGGGTTGTCACAGTTTCGAGTAGCTAGAAAGGAAAATTTCATTGGAAAAAAGAAATCTCTTTACATAATGAAGCAATCACCACAACATTGGTATGATCAGTCTGATCATTTTACGGTTACATAGAAGATGACTCTTGGAACGGAGAATCCCCACAATCGGGTTAGGGTTAGAAGCACAGTGCATCTCTCCTAGTAGAAGAAGAACATAATTGGAGTTAAGTTCGAACAGAGTTTGGGCTTAATTCATTTGGAGCAAATGTAAGCACCTTCAAGTGCATGGTAGTGTTGATTGCTCAAGATATAGTTTGGATAGAAAAATTTTCGTCAAGGTGGAGAATTGTGGGGAAGTTGACACAAACTTTTCTTCCCTCTTCTTCACCGTAAAGAAAGAAAAAGAAGAAGAAAAAAAAAGAATTATCTTTCCTGAAGAAGACTAGAAGGATCAAAATGAAAGCTCCTGGATGATCCAGAAGTAGTCAAAGCAAACCATCATGAATTGAAGCTCCTGAAGGTTAATAATGGAGGCACCTTGAAGCTTTCCGAACGTGTCCGAAACGCGGTGAAATTGCTGTCACCGCCTACACATCTCGCCTTCGGAGAAAGCTTATAAATAGATAGGTTATGAATTGTATTTGATATGCAAACATTGAATTGAAGAAGAAGAGAGTGGTGAGCAAACATTGAGTGAATTTGTATCTCTCCAAAATATATAGAATTTTCGCTGTCCGTAACGTAGGCTATTGCTGAACCACATAAACTCTGTTTTTCTCTCTTGTGTGTGTTTGTATGCATCAATTTATGGCTCCCCTTGACCCACCAAAATGAAGGTAAACAAGGGACAGTGGTCTCTTAAAAAGTTTATTTTGTGCTATAGGTTTCCCTACTATACCTTCATTTTTATATGTATTTTCAATGACTAAAAACATTTAGTCGGCAATTGTCACTACACTTTTAGCAACTAAAATTTAGTTTGGTTGGCGTTAGTTCATGTTTTAGCTACTAAATAATTTTAGACATCATATATTAATATTTTTCGATAAAAATAGTTTGTCGATAAAAATAGTGGCAAAATCAGTTACTAAAGCAAATAGTCAGCAAATTGTGTATAAAAATTAGTGGAAAAATTTTAAGATTGCTACACAAAGTTTTGCCTTTTTTTTCTTTCTATCAATCTCTTTAGTCCTTCACAACCAGGTTCTCTCTCTCTCTCTCTCTCTCTCTCAGAGAATCAATCACCACCGTTGCTCATCTCACCATCGCACATGACCACAGCCGCTCATCTTTTACCATCGCACATCATCGCATCGCCATTGCCACTCACCATTGTGTTGCCTCCCATTGACATTCAAGTTTTTCTTTCTCTCTGTCCATCTCTCTTTTTGTCTTTGTCTTTCTCATTTTTCCCATTTCACTCTAGCTCTAGGGTTTTATTTTATTTTATTTTATTATTATTTTTTTTGATGTTGTAGGATTTTGATTTCTATGAAATGAGTAAATGGGTTTTGATTTGTGTTCTAAATTTAAGATTTTTTGAACTGATTATTGGTGTGGTAGATGAGATTCCTTTTGCTAATTGCACCTGGGCCTCCCTCTGTCCTCTCTACTATACACACGCATGAGTTCTTCGGCCCAACCAACCTCCAAAGCTCTCATCCACCAGGTATTTCCTCATTTTGCCTCTCTCTCTCTCTCTTTATGCCCTCTCGCACTCCTAATTTGTGAACCCTATAATTTTTTTTCCTGCACAGTGTTGCTACTGCTCTCAATCACCACTGTTTCCACCATCAACCACTAGCTTTATCGCCCTCAAGTAACTCACTCACTCTCATTCCCTCTTTCTCTTGCTCCTTAATTTGTGAATTTCAATATTTTTTTTCTTTGAATAGCTTATTATTTAAAAAAAAAATTGTAGATTCTTTGATAGTAGAACTTTGTTCTCTCAATATTTTAGGTATTTTCTGTGAGTGTTGTTGCTACGTTTTGAAATCATATTAGTTTCTTCAATAATATTTGGATTATGCTTCTTTTCTTTTTTTCTTTTTTCTTTTTGTTTATTTATTAACTTTTGTGATTGTTCTAGTCAGATTTTGAAAATACTAAAACACTCTATTTGGTTTTACTTTTTAGATTTTTTTAATTTAAAAAAAAAAAACTAGAAACTAATTTGGAGAGAAAAGAAAAGGAAAAAAAAAGAATAAAACACTCATCAATTTCATATCACTTTCTCTTTTTTGGGTTGAAATAATATTTGAAAATTTGAAAATATTATTTTTCCTGTTAATTGCTTTCACACAGTTTATATTTTTTCGAATAAAAATTCATAAAACGGGTTTTTAAAATGAAACCAAATAGGGCATAAGAGTTTCGTATATGTTTTTTTCTTTGTCAAAAACAATATCATGTACCAAATAAATTTTAGAGAATAGAATTCAGTTTAACTATCATATATTTAATCATTGTAGCCTCAACTTCCAAAAAACACTTATAGTATGTTAAATGTATAACCCAAGCTATTGATATTTTTAGTTGTGTTTAAATGACTCCAGCAATTGATGAAGGAGGGACTTTCCTTTATGCTTGGATGGAGATTTGTAATTTTCTTTCTCATGGTACTTCACTTTTTCTCATGATGGCTTAAATATTATTAGAATGTCATGTTTGCTTCCATGCAAGCTCCATATTAATTTTGTTGCTTGGTTGCTTTATAGATTTATAAATTTGGGGTTGGATTAAATTGCAATGCACTTCATATCCAAATAATTAGGAACACAAGTCCATTGTATACTCCAAAGACATGAAGGATTGATTTTGTTGTTATTTTCTTTTTAGGATTGGCTTTGTGAAGTGTGGTTGAATTGGGTGCATACTAAGTGTTTGGTTTGTAGCTTTATGGATTTGTAAAGGAGGATGTGGCAGTTTATAGTCGAGGGCAGGGGGCAAAGGGAAAAAGAGGTGGCGGTTTGGGCACTGCTAAGGGTTAACTAGAAGATATTTAAGATGCACCCCCTATAACTTGAAAATTCCTTGAACTCTTTACTACAAGTCTCAAAATTCATTTGAACTCATACCTAGCAAAAAGAATAATTCAAATGAAATGTTGTAAAGGAAGAGCACTACTAAGTGACAATTAGAAGACAATTAAGATGCCTTGACAATTCATTGAACACTCTACTAACCAAGTTTAAAGTTTCATTAAACTCTCTACTATTTGGCCAAAGGGCAACTTCTTTATCCAAACACATTGTAAGTCTAAAAATTCATTGAACTAGCTATTGAAATGGAAATAAAATGTATATATGAATTATGAAACTTGGTTTTTACCATCCTTCACTCTCTCCTTTTTGTAACAAAAAATCAGTTTTAGTTGTTGATTGAGCAACATTAACAGAATTTCCCTTTTTGTTTGGTTGCTTCCCTTGTTTTAACATAAATATATACATTTCAAGAATGCTTTTTAATAGTTTTATTCTTGTTAGAAGTAAAGTAGTAGTTTACATAGATTTTATTGAAAATGCTTTTCAATATGATGAATCTATTTTTTATTGGTCCTTTTTCCCCACTATATGTTATAATCTCGTAAACCCAAAAAATACACTGACACATATTATGTACACAATAAATAAATGCATATTTACAAACTTAAACATATTTATATTCAAATTTATATAAATATTTATGTAGTCTTAAAGTGAATGTATATGTATTTATTTGCTGCATATATTAATTTATACATTTGGTAATTTAGGAGATTTGAGTTTTTATTAATTTATATATTTATCAATTGAGATCTAATCATGTTCAACATTTTTACTTAAATGCCCAAGGCTATTTGAAAATAATACATGATTCTTTAAAAATTGTGACTGGCTTTGCCTCGGGGTGAGAAATTCTATTTCCACACACTACTTCCACTCTTTTCACATCTTTTCTCAATACACACATTAAACAAAATTAAATTATCAACTTTCACTCAATACACATCCTACCATACCAAAAATACTCTTACCATCTTCATCCTCCAAACCCTAACCCTAACAAGCCACCACCGCTGTTGTCACCACCAGCAGCACCTCTTCCCCTCCATTTCACTTCCAGTTGTTACCCCCACCTCTCTCTCCACCCGCCAGCGCCACTTTCGGACCTCCATCGCCGAAATCGATCTCTGATTTCTTCTCTCTCTCTTAATCGCGAAGTAGGACTGTTAGCGGTGCCACCATCGCGACCTCAACCCTCTCTTCTTGAGATCAATCCCCCTCTCTCTTTCTCTCTCTCTCACAGTCACGAAGGGGGCAGAAAGTGAAGGCAATGGCGATTTGCTTGGTGGCAGAGAGAGACAAAGGCGAAGGAAGATCGCAGTGGTGGGCAATAAAGGTGGAGGGAGATCGCAGTGGTGCCCTGATCTTTTTCGCACGCAAAAGGGGGTTTCAGTGGTAGGGAAGAGGCGATGGAAAGAGTGGAGGAGGGGAGAGGCGGCGGCCACGGATGGTGATGGTGGAAACTGATGGTTTGAGAGAGTTAGAGTTAGGGTTTTGGAAAAGGGATATTTTGTTAATTCAATTTTAAGACAAAAATGTAATAAAAAAAAATCATTAAGTATGTGGAAAAAGAGGAAGTAGTGTGTGGAAATAGAATTTCCCTCTTGTGGTTGGCATTTTTACTCAAATGCCCACTTTGTCTTGTGGTTGGCATTTTTACTCAAATGCCCAAGGCTAGAAAACCCAACTAGGTTGGCCTTTCCTACCTCAAATTCGATAATGTGTTACATCTCCCCAAAACCCCACAAGTTTAAATTAATACATCAAAATAAAATTACAAACATTAATCCAAAAGTGTACATTAAATACACATATATATATATAATTATTAATATATTTTAATGGATTAAATTTGAATTGAACAGTGTAGATTTTTTTGGATACATATCAAAAAATATATATTTTGCAGGAGATAGTTTGAGTCGGGCTAATAGGATGATCAGGCTGGGCTTACCCATGTGGGCTCTTACGGACTGGATTCATGGACGGGCTTGGATTCCAAGCCATTGTCTAAAATCATAAATCATCTGTTATAGGTTGGGACGGAATGAGTACTCAAGTAGGTTGGGACGAGCTATGAGACGAATGGACCTGATTGGGTAATATAAGATTTTTTATTTGCAGAACATTTGATAACCCCTACTTATATGTAGTGTTAAATTTTTATCCTATATATTATTTTTTAAGTCACTTCTGTAGTCCAGACATTCATTTATCTATGACCAATTGATTTTAATTGAATGCGTTCAAAATCCTACAATGGTATTAAATGATTTCTCGAGCCAAATCTTTTGCCCAAAGCTATTTCTATTGCTCATTTTGCTACCATTCCCACATGTTTTGCACATGCTATACACAAAATAAAATAACATATTAATAAAATAATATATTATTTTTTAATAAGACACATATTATTTACATTCAATCTTTTTTTTTTTAGTTTACTGCTCACAAGTAAAAAATTAAACATAAATTTTTGAATTGTATATTAATTACTTCCACTCCCCACCCAAACAAATTTTAGTTGTTAATCAATATGGGTTTTTAATTTTTTTTGAAAATATAATAATTAGTTTTCTCTCCCCCAACCCAAACATTCAATATTTTTCCTTTCAAATGTATAAATAATATGTGCAATTTACTAAAATAAAATTAAAAAGCACAAATAATTTTATAAAATGTGTTCATTCTCTTTAAAAATTTAAAATATTAATTAAAAGAGCACAATAAAATGAAATTTTAAAATTAATAGAATTTAAGAACTTTATAAAGAACAAAATAATAGTATAAGACATTTCTTTTTAAATTTTATTGGTAAGGATTTCTATTATGAAAAATTTAAGTTACAAATATTTTGGATTGAATGGCCTAAACAATAGATTTTTTAAAAAAGTTTTGTAGTTTGAGACCTTAAAACTCTAAAAACGGTCTTTGTTAAAATTTAAAAAAACAAAAAAAATAAATAAATCATTTACAATATTATATATTAAAAGGATTGGATAATCTCATTTTACACTCTTTGTTTTTTAAAAAAAGAAAAAGTTATAGCATATTGCATTTTTTTAGTTTTGTATTGGTTAAATAAGTCATATTGTTTAGTAATTTTGTTAGTTTTCTTAACTTTTTTTTTTTTAATAACTTTCATTTAGGAAGAGACTTTTTTTCTTTTACTATTTTTCATTTCTAATGAATTTTTCTTTTAAAAAGAAAAAAACTGAATGCAATTTTTATTTTTAATTTTAATTTGGTGTAACCCAATTTTTTTTTTCAAAAGATAGATTTGAAAAATTTTTACATGATGAACTAAGTTAGGGAGTAAGACGAATAAGATTTTCTTTTTGGACGGGACTATACTGTAACAGTTTTTAAAATTTTCACTATTTAGCTTGTTTTATGAAATAATTTTTTTTTTCTTTTTTTCTTTTTTACCTTTTGATATTCGAAAAATGACAAACTGGTTTTTTTAACTAAAAAAAAAAAAAACTAAAAAATTACATTAAAAAACTTAGCCACAGGAGAAATTTGTTACATACTTGGTGGGCTAATTTTCAATGTTCAAAAAAGTATTCATAGTTTCATTCAAATATATATACATATATATAATTCAGATTGTAATGTGAAGAACTTACTCTAGATCAAATTCTAAGTATTAATATATAAGTATCAATTACTGCAAAACTCATTACTAAAGCTATTCCAAATTTTGACCCTAAACTATATTTCAAATTAATTTCACTTACTTGTAATACTCTTTGTATGAATAGAGTTTTTTTATTAAAAGTAAATGAATAACATTTCTTTCTTTGAGTGCACCTTCAATGAATAAACAAAATAAAAATGAAATGTAAAAAATGTTAAAATAATACCACTATAAAAAATATTAAATTATTCTACACATAAATAAATTCACTCTAACGAAATTTTATTGAACAAATCATATATTCTAATGGCGTTTGATTAAGTATCATTGTAAATACATTAATTTTAATTATTCTAAATTAGTGAACATATCACATATTCTAATGGAGTTTTTTTTTTTTTTTTTTTTTTTTTTTACAGCATTACTATAATTAACTCCAAAAACAAAAATATGTAATAGAGTTATAGATTAATTGTATACCTGATATAAGCTTTAAGTTTACATGAAGAAGAAAGTTTTGGTTGAGAAATACACCAAAGTCAGAAGTTTTTACAATTTTTGTTTTTCTTAAGTTGATATCTATGGAAATTTCAAGGCGAAGAGGCATAAATTAAGATGATACATTATATATATATAAAGCTAATACTTATCTTGTAACATCCTGAAAAATGAACCTCCATGTTCCCCTTCTTATCTGGGCATTACCAGTACAAGATTGACCACAAAACGAAGCAGAATAGTAATGACATAACATTAACAGCATTTCTTCTCTTTTGAACTATTTCCAAACTTTACAACATTATTTCATTACATTTACAGCCAAAATAAAATAGTTCAACAAACAAGAAATGATACAACAAAATCAACAACTGTTCATCCTTTCCTCAAAATTTGATCCTTGTTACATCAAGATACATGTCTACACATAGTCACCCAAAAACTGTCCCTAGCATACGCATAATATAATTTCAAACACAATCTTTCACATCCTAAAAGTTTTCTTCGTCTCAAAACATTCATTTAGGAGGCACTTTGTCTTCATTTCCTGTAATTGGTTTGTTTTGAGGTGAGCAAAAGCTCAATAGGTAATGCACTTAATATGTTATAACATTAATTGAAAAACACATGATCATACAATGTAACATTTGGTAAATTTTATTATGTATGTGCATGAATGCCTTTATGCATGAATATAAAATGAGCAATATAAAATTGAGTTAGCACTTCTTGAGTTCAAACAGGGCGGTAAATATACTGGCGGTGTATGGGAGGAAGTTTTTTTTTGGCTAAAATAGCACTAACAGACAAAATAGGCTAAAATAGCCAATAAGACAAAAATGTCACATCAAACTCATAATCATTTCACTTTTTTTCTCACAAACATTACATCCAACTACAAAAAAATCCAACTATCTTCTCAAATACAAAAATTTTAGCCTCCTAAAATAGTTAAAAACTAAAATAGCCTACTACAATAGCAACTTCCCAAACACTCACACTATGATCTTCCAAGTAAGAGTCGAATTTCAAAATACATACATAAATATAGATTTTGTATACTTAAAATAGTCCCATATTTGCCGGCTCCAGAAATGATGGGGCCGATGGGCACCCAAAAATGTTTTTCCTTTCCATATTTGCCGACTCCAGAAACGGCGAGCTTGTGGACACTAAAAAACATTTTTCCACATTCGTCTGACGGTATGCGCAGACAGGGCAATTGGGGGTACAAAATACAATATACAACTCAAAAACCACCGGACTCACTACCTGGACTCATAGACTATTTACCCCCTTTCAACTTCCCACAATTTGTTCCATCAATTGAATCACAAAAGAAAATTAATAATGCATATGATGCATGAATTTGGAAATTTTCATTTCCCCTAGAATGATTCCAATTCCCAACAATTTACTCTCAAAAAAAAAAAGATTTCTCATGTAACAATAATCACTAACACAAGGTGTCTATAGAAGACATTTCAAATCATACATTTCAATCTCAAAGTTAAGCAATTACCTTTAATTTCATGTTTTAGAAATCAATTAAGAAAAACCCCATTTTTATTGAAAATTTTCTAAAACTAGGGTTTATATAATATTTAGGGATTTTCCTCCCTTTCATGAAATTAAAGTTAATGTTTATCACAACAACATTAGTCATCAATATTAAGCACTAATCCTTCCAAAACCTTGAAAAATTTCTCACTCTTGTCCAATCCCTTCACTAACACAAATGGTCTCTATATGTATATATATCCACACACACACACACACACATATATATATATATATATATAATGAGTATCTAATAAAATTACCACATATGAGTTCCAAATTAAGGATATAACAAGTTAAATACACCCCTACCTCAAAAATAGAAGCTAAAGATGAGAATCCACGTGAAACTTCGACGAAAAAGAAAGAAAATTGGTAGATATCTTGGACTTGACTAACTCTTCACTAATCTTGAAGGATCTAAGGTGGATTTAAGATAAAAATTGAAGGAATCAAGTGTTTGGGGTGTTAGAGTTTCGAAATGGGTGATAGAGAGAGAGAGAGCAATTGGAAACAATGAGGAAGAAATGAGTTAGACCAATTTTCAAGTGAGATGTCCCAAACAGACCGCTCAAGCAAACTTTTCTTCGCTCAAGCGACCAACAAAATTTCAAAGAGACCACTCGAGCGACACTTCCACTGGTCGAGCAGTAAATGCGAAGTTCCAGAAGATTTGCTGAGTTACAGTGAAAATATTAGGAGCATGAAATCTACGCTCGAGCGACCGCTTTCACCGCTCGAGCGGTCTCTCATGTAAAATGACAAACTACTGAGAGCTAACAATCTTCGCTCAAGCAACAAAATGATCGCTCAAGCGGTCCGCCAAAAACAATTACCACATATCTGATATATTAAAATGATAATAATTTGATTTTGTTTTATCTATAATAACTTTTATCATTTGAAATTTGAATACTCAATCCTTTAAGGATAATATTTATTTTTTTCTTTCTATTTTAATAGTCAATCAATTATTTGGTTTTTAAAGGATATTGTTTTTAAAATTAAAAAATCAATATTATCTTATATTAATACTTATTTGATTATAATACTAAAATAGATTGGTCAAAAAATATTATTATTTATCTTTCCATAGCTTTATTTATTTATTTATGTCCACGTAAAAAATATAATTTTTATTATTATTTTTTTCATAAATTGAGCAGAATGTGGAGAGATAGATAGATTAGTTATGAATAGAAATAGATTAGTTAAAAAAATATTCTTAGTTATCTTCTCATAGTTATATTCTTTTTTATGTTTAACTTAATATTTTCTATCTCATTTTTTTTCAGTCATCTTTTTTTGAAAGATAATAAATAATTAGGAATTAGGAAAAGGGCAAAAGAGACTAAAGGGCTTGCCATGTAGGTACGGTTCAAATTATAAAAAAAGAATTCAAAGTGAGCTGAAACGACTGCACAATAGTGTCTGTTATGCGGATGCATAATAGCCATCCAATTCCTAATTTATTTAGTTTAAACATTTTTTTATCCTTACCAATTAATTTTGTATTGAATACTTCCAGAATATTATATATACAACTCATCATGTTTAAAATATTAATAAAAAATAAAAGATTATTACTTTTTAAATATGTTAAATTTTACACGTGCACATAATATAAGATACATATATAAAGTAGGGGAAAAATCATTTGTCCACTGATGTTGGAGGATGCATACACAGCCCACTAGTTGGAATGATTTAGGAGAGAGAAGAGAGAGCCTAGTGACTTGAGAAAAGTCGCTAGCGCTATCGAGTAGGTGTGGCCTATTAAAATCAAGGTGCAAGTTCTTTTCTTTAAATTTTAGGAAAGTGATATTATATAAATTTTTATAAAATAAAAAAAAAAAACTAAAAATGGAACATATATAAATGGGGCTTGTTTTAAATTCCAAATTAAAATTGTAAAAATTATATCGACATCTCTTGATATTTAAATTGCATTTCATTAAAGTGTTCGGATCCTCTAAAATACTTATCTCTGAAGTATTCTTACAATAGTTTCAGAATGAACGACGTCATCATTTTGCTTGAAGAGAAAAATAAAAAAGCAAAAACAAAACAAAATTAAGAGAATTGTGTGTGTGTGTAAGAGAGAGAGTGAGAGAGAGAGAGAGAGAGAGAGAATGTCTTCCATTACTAACCCCCATCGTTGTCGATTGACGGCCACCTGTTCCTCCACCCTCACCACCAGCCACAACCCCTAGGGTTATCTCTAAATGCAAAACCCCAAAACCGCAATTGGTGTTGAGATGTAGATGCCAAATAGCCAAACCCTATATCTTCAATCACTGTCAACAATGAGATGCTCCACTGTTGTCGTGATCGTGGCCCCCATCTTCCTTTAATCAAGCACCAACACATGAACTCTACCCGCTGCGACAACCCGTCGCCTTTGAAACCTTCTATCGCTATAGCCTCTACCACTTGATATTGCAATCCCATGAGCTCCATAGATACCGATCATTGAAAGAACTATTGCTCAATGAAAGCCGATGAGTAAGGGTATAATTTTCTCTCAACCACGGGTCTATCGGGCTCCTACTATATTTCGAGCTAGCCCATTTGTAACGCCCTCAGAAAAATAACATTAAACCCATCAATATAAACCTACATTTATATATAAAAGATCCACATTCTTCAATTCATCAAAGTATTTCATTACAAAAATATTACATTTTAACAATAAAAGCAAATGCCCTACGGGCTTACAGCTTTCGAAGTTAACACTTGGTTAGAAATGAGAGTACTAACTCAATTACACATTAAGCCCTTGGCTTGAATTTACACGTAATACATCCAAAAGGAAATAAGACAACAAAAGTCTGTCCGCCTCTAGCCTCCCAAGCTATATCCTTGGAGGTGGCATGCTACTTGTACCTGAAAATGATGTTCCCATATAGGGTGAGCCACAGCCCAGCAGAAATATACTAAACCAACTATGAGCAATGACTAAGAGATTAGCAACTGATAGATGATCAACACTTACACTTCCATTTACATCTTATTACAATTCCATGACGGTCAAGTCTAGGTTACAATTCATCTTCCATTTCTTATTCAACTTTGAGTTTGAATATAAGGTTCAATACTCTGGCCAAAACATTTGATGAGACTATAGTTCATCACTAGAACATTTTCGAAATTCAAGGTGGAAACACATTTTGGTGTTGTAACAATAACAGATAAACTGCTTCCATACTTCACAAACGATGATGATATACATTTTAATGCTATATCAAATCAAACAAAATTTTCAATAGATAAGCATATGAGCTATATCACTACTACAACCGATAAGCATATGAGCTATATCAATACCACAACAGATAAGCATATGAGCTATATCAATACTTCAACAGATAAGCATATGAGCTATATCACTACTACAACGGGTGAGCATATGAGCTGCATCCCTGGGTCCATCCCCCATCTTCCCTTAACTATTAACCGGTTTAGAGGTACATCCCCCATCTTCCCCTAAACCGTGGAGTACATCCCCCATCTCCTCCCATACACAAGTAATGCATATAAACACAAAATCACATGCACAATCAATCATTATATAAAGTTAATGTATTCTATCGACTGTTTACACATAATGCATATAAACACATTGATCATATGCACAATCAACCAATACATAAAGTTAATGTTTCTATCAACCGTCATACTCTATGACACATCCAATTGATTAGTTTTAGTTTGCCTAATGATCATGCATTGTCTACAACAATCAACACTACCCTCCACCGGTAGCCCAAAGCAATTATTTCTAAGCAGGAAATAAATGCACAAGTGGATAATATATCAATATTTCAACTAGATGAGCAATAAAAGATTCGACTACACTCTTTAGTCCCATACATTCCCAATTTCAACATTCTCAATTCAATTCCTCGTTTTCTTCAATTAATTATATGCATTAATTAATTAAACCAATCAGGGCAAATTCCATGATTCACAAAACAACCCTAAGGTTCTATTTCCATCAATGTCCTAACATTAATCTCATTTCTCTATGCCTAACATACATATAGGTTTATATATCTAAAACCCCAACTATTGTAAAATTACACAAAGGCCCAAACTTTCTCAAAATTACCCAACAACCCCCAACATATCAAAATGCTAAAATTCAAAGACAAAGCTCATAAGATGGAGTAGGTTATCCCTACCTCGAATGATGGGACTCAACGAAGGAGATGAAGAAACGAAAATGCTCCAAATCCCGAAATTTTCAGATTAAAAGATAGCCCTCGACGATCAACACAACTTTTGTAAAGGCCCAAGGTGAGAAAACAACTCCTACTAGATCAATCCTAAGAGAGAAGTTAGGGTTTTAGTGAGAGGAACTCTCAAAATAGCTTTTTGGAAAAGTAAAAGAGAGAAAGGATGTTGAAAAGTGAACAAAAAGGTCGAATCTCGACTTTATATAAAAGTTGCCCCGCTCGAGCGGCAAAATCCCCGCTCGAGCGTCACTCACAGATCCCCGCTCGAGCGTTAAACTCCCCGCTCGAGCGTCAGACACAAACTCCCACTCGAGCAGCCAATCCCTCGCTCGAGCGTCTACCACTGCAGACGAAATACTGGATGGGTGATTTCCACGCTCGAGCGCCAACACCCCCGCTCGAGCGGACAAGCAACAACAGAGTCCCGCTCGAGCGTCAAAAGTGCCGCTCAAGCAGAGAGACCAAAAACTGGGCGAAGATTTTACGTTTTAAAACACAACCCAAAGCTCTAACACAAAGAGTAAGGGATAGAAAGAGGATAAGACAACAGCACCCTTACGAAACCGACTCCGGATTACAGTTAAGCACGAAAGGGAAAACCGAGATCGCTATACCATTTGTATGGCATCGCAGCTCAGTTCCAAGCCCATTGAAATTTGGGCCTCGGGTCTAGATTTGTCGGCCCGAATTTTTTTTTTTAAGGCCAAAAAACACAATAAACATATCCAAAAAAAAAAATGATACAATTGAAATAATAACTCTTATTTGAAAATAAAATAAATTATTACAAATTTATATCATCAAATAAAATAAATATAAATTGTTGATATAGATTATTAATAGTCGAAAAATCTAAAATACTTTAAATATTGATTTGTGATTATATTTCAATTTTAAACAATAAATAACAATCTCAATCAAACAATTAAAGACAAATTGGCACAACGATTTAATGTGAAAAAAATCACAATTAAAACGCCTCCAATTGTGATAAAAAAAATGTTTTAAAAAAAATCACGAGTAAAAGCCACAAAACAATCCACTAAGAAGACAAAAAGGAATTACACAACTGTACTCTCAATTACCTAGCAAATCCATGCCTGAATTGAACCAACCCCAATGTGCCTCTTCTATAACCGTCTTCACCTTGGAATTATCTTACCCAACATTGAATCCACAATGCAGATGTTGAATCTATGACGATGAGCTACTCTGGAATCCAGCAAAGCTTCAGGCTCAAGTTCTCCGAAATCCACCAAAGAACAACTCTTTCTTTTGTGAACAAAGTAAAGAACAATCCTTAATATTTGACAATATGTAGATCATTGATAAATCGATCACCTTCTATACACCAAGGAAACTCATATAAAATAGCTTCCAATATAAAACATTTTATTTTTTCTTCCTCTCTAAAAATCTGGACAGTTAAAAACCTAAAATGAGCAAACAACGCATTTTATAGTAA
This sequence comes from Camellia sinensis, assembly GCF_055761805.1. Classification (NCBI taxonomy): domain Eukaryota; kingdom Viridiplantae; phylum Streptophyta; class Magnoliopsida; order Ericales; family Theaceae; genus Camellia; species Camellia sinensis. Next base: position 115,852,108 of record NC_138974.1, read on the forward strand.
ACTGGATCGTGAAGATCACTCGCACGCACACTTCACCTCTCAAGTGATGTGAGTAAAGGCAGTACGAAATATATAGGCCGACTACTCAAGCGGTAAAACTTTCTTCCCAAAAGTTCAGGCACTCTGCAAAAGTATTAGATGATCATTTTCTTCGCTTGAGTGCACAAATGACTGCTCAATGATCCTGTTCTTCGCTCAAGCGCACAAATGACTGCTTGAGCAGTCAAACAACTTCGACTGCATTTTTGCTTCCCCGTACATAGTGAGCAAAGTGGTGAACATGAAATGATTAAGATCACAAACTCCTCTACATAAGCACAATTCGGGTTAAATTCACACCTAAACACTCATAGCCTCACTGTAGAGGGTCATAATTTAAACTCCAAATTAAATATGGGCCTAAGTACTGAGGTCACCTCTTTAAGGAGGCAACCAATAATGACTAAAGAAGCATGGGCTAAAACCCAAGGAAAGTGAGCCAACAAATGGGCCGAAGTAGGTCTGACCCGCCAAGGATCCAAACAGACTCCACAAAGAAAGTGTCTCAGTCAAGTTGTAGAGGTACTACTTACAGCGGTCAAAGTTACTGAGGCACTTTGCCACAAAGCCGCCATCTCCAGTATTCGATTCCACCGCTACTTCAAAGTCGCTGAGGGAAATAGAAAACCGAAGCATCTAAAGTTGTGGAGGCAACGCTTGAAGCTCACAAGTTGCTAAAGCACTTTACCTTAGCACCGCCATTCCAAGTATAGTCGGGAGTGCCATCTGAACTTGCAATGGGAAATGGCCACCACAGCAATTACAACCGCCGCAACTAACTTGCGAAGGGAAGCACCCCACCAAGGTGATAGAAACCTTTGGGGGAAGTTTCGCCTCCACAAATAAAGGCTGATAATAGGCCTAGGACTGATAGCAGGTCCCATATCTCACTGGTTGGAGCTGATAGCAGACCCAAAGGTAAACTAGTATACCGCGGCAACCCCGCGAAGATGAGAGTAAGGTAATCCAAGTGTAAGGGACTGTCTTTCCATTACCCAGGTCATGGACCTGCCTTAGTCGCACAGGCAGGACTTAAGCAAACCCCATTGGGCTTGGTACTAAGGCTCAGCATGGCTGATAGCAGGCTTGGCTGTGGCCTTTACCCTGGGAAGTTTGGGAGTTTGTGGTTAGGTGGCTAAGGATGGAGGTTTCACTGAGGTGAACACCAACATGGCTGATAGCAGGCCATGAAGTCCTAAGAATACATGTATTGGCCAAACTAAGCTGAGAAGGTAAGTGTAGCAGTAAGGTTTTACCACTGCAAGTGCACTTGCCGAGGCTCACGCTGGGAAGGCGAGTTGTAGCGGCAAACACTCCCGCCGCAAGTGCACTCGCTGAGGCATCTGTAAGATTCATACTGAGAGAGCAATGAGAGAGCAAGTTGCTGCGGCAAACACTCCCGCCGCAAGTGCACTCGCTGAGGCGGTTGTGCCAAATAGATAGTACCCAGTACATGCAGATGTACGCGTGTCACTTCCAACTTGGTAGCACAAAGTAGAATATTCCATGTGATCCTCTAGGACACATGTTTTCTCTCTATTGGCTACTTGGTGTCCTCTTGGCACCAAGGAAAAGCCTATTAATAGGACCCATTTTCAGCCCAAGTTGAGGCAATTTTTAAGGATTTGGGGGAGATGCTGCCAATTTGTGCACTACCATTGTCTTCTTCTTGAGTCACTTGCTTCACTCTTATCTAGCTGCTCACTCTCTAATTTCCCATACAATTGCTACTGCTCATTCTCCAGCCATTCCACCATTGCTGGACCATTAGCATAGTTTTGCCTCTATAATCAACTTCCTAATGTGACAACCCTCGCCACTATTTACTGATATACCTCTGATTACTGCTAAATTGTGGTTAAACATGTTAAGTAACTGATCTGACTGAAATTCTGAACTGATTGATTGAGTGTATTAGTTTAAATGTAAATCTATCTGTGTGACTGCTAAATGATCTGTTCATGTTTTATGTTTTAAACTGCAAATTGAAGGCCTTATCGGCGGCCGAACCAGAAATTGATTAGTGTTTTATGCTAATTAGAATTTGTGATTTTATGGTAGATTTAATTGAAATTTGATTTGGAATGATTAAATTAGATTAAATATTGTTGAATTACATTAGTTGCATTATTTACCGAAATGCCATCTAGTGGGCCACTTTTATTCTTGAGGCTTGAACTACACACTTAGACACAACATTTCTCCAGCCCTTTTCTTGAGCCTAAACCATGAGAGAGGAAGAGTGAGAGAAATTGGTTTCAACTAGGAATTCTTACTTGAACTTGGAAGATTTGAAGGTTGATTGCATAATTGAGCTTCTAGACTTGAAATTGGAGACTTGAGGTAGGAGACTCACCCTTTTAATTGTGAGTTTGAGTTGTTCTTGCATGATTCATGGTAAGGTTAGTGATTTAAGGCCGGAATTAGCTTAATATGTTGAATTGAGTAGGAAATCATGCATGCATGTACACATTGTTAAGTTTTGAGGTTGATTTCATGGAAATCCTCACATGTATGTCTATATTCTAGCTATGGTCCATGAATTCATCATGTTTTTGAGTGAATTGACTCTCTTGATCAAGTATTTGAAGTTTTGATTTCAATTGAACACTTGCATGTTACATATACATTATGTTCATGAAGTTTTGTTTGGATTTGTGTTTAATTGAACTACCATTGGACTTTGATTTTGCAAATTGATATTTGAAACATGTCATATTATAAGTTTTAAAGTGTTTTCCAGAAAATTGGCCCAAAGGAATCGAATTTGATGCTTTAATGTTAAATTTGAGCCTGGAGGTTCAATCTGGAAATTCCAAATTTTAGATCCACGCTCGAGCGTAAGACTTCACGCTCGAGCATACACACTGAGTACATGCAGTCCGCTCGAACGGGCAAAGTAATGCTCGAGCGTGAAATGTGTGTATCCAGCACTTTTCACATGTTTACAGTCTGCTTGAGTGAGGAAATACAGGCTCGAGCGAGGACTTGTGTCTCACGCTCGAGCAGAGGTCAGACGCCTACCGAGCGTGAATTGCATGCATCTAGTACTTTTACCTGAGTTTGCAGTCCGCTCGAGCGAAAGAAGTCATGCTCAAGCGGAGCTCCTTTATCTGCATGTCCGCTCGAGCATAGAAAGCCACGCTCGAGTGAAAACCCTATTTTCTGAAAATTTTGAAAAATGTTTTAAAGTACATCTTTGCATCCTCATTTTATCCTAGGCATTCCTAGGCCTAGTTTAAGACATCTTAATGAGGTTATTGATGTAGAACCACACCGAGTCAAGATAGGGACTAAGTCATTGATTCCCAAGTGTGTAACTTAGTGTGTGTTCGTTCTGTAACTGTGTAGGGTTGGCATCCGAGGACGCTCACTAGCTACTATTAGCCCAGTGCTCTGTGAGTAACAATGTTGTAAAGATATGTTCAATCATGAATATTTTCTGAATGATCAACTGTACTGCTTTCTGAAATAATATTTCTTATTGAATGAATGTTTGTCCTATTTGTAAACTGTATCTGTGGCATCCATAGCAATTTACCGTTACTGTACTGTTACTGCTACTGTCACAGAGATCTCTGTCGGTTCCCATGTAAGAACCACTACTGTTTACTGATATGATGGCCATCAACTGACTATTCGGTCTGTTAAGACTTATTGTACTGTTTGCTATCAGATATACCACATATAACTGCTATGGTTTCTAAATGACTGATATGACTGCTTATTGACTGAAAGGACATTCATTCTTAACCTCTTTACATAACTGTTATTCACTGGGTTTTAGCTCACTGTTTATATATATATGTAGGTGTCCAGGCACCGGATTGGAGCTAGAAGCGTTGGGTTAAACTCCTTTTTTGTCAAGCCAACCATTGTGCCTCACTTTGAGGTTCCGAGTGCGTCAAGCCAAGGCTGTTTCGGGGTGTTTTAGATTCCCCCTTTCTGTCTCTGTTTTGTATAGACTGTATGAGACTGGCACTATACTGTTATGGTAGGGACTTGGTCCCCAACTTGAATGTCTGTATATGATGGGTGTATGTACATACTGTTTTGCTTATGAATGTGAATACATTCAGAAAAGTCTTTTTGCATACAGACTGTCACAGCTCATTGGATATCTTTTATTATTGTTTTGGCTTCCGCCAGCCCCTGTACTCTATATTACTGTCTTTACTGTTAAGCAGGCCTTTGGTAATCACGGATTACTAGCCGGTTACGGTGCTAAACCCATAGGGGCGAGTTTGGATCGTGACACCTAACCTCGAACCTCTTTACATTTCTGGCGACTCAACTGGGGAGGCTGCTTTGTTGATGGTTCATTCCCGCAGTAGTTTACATACTTCACTGGAAAAAATGACAGATGATGAAGTTCAACAGCTGGTCCGGCAGCAAGGTTCTTCTAATGGCAGAACAGAACATGTTGAGGACCATGACCACAGTGTTGTAGTTGAAGCAGTCCAGTTACTTCAGGACATACAGAGGGAGATCTTGACAACTTTACAAACTCTCACCGAAGCTATCATGGCTACAGCATCCAGTCTAGCCCCAGCGCAAGTGCCTCCACCTATAGCAGTCCCAAATCTAGTGCCTAATCTGTTCCCCAAGAATCAAGCTCCGATCCATGTACCTCCAGCGGTACCTTAGGCAAACAATAAGGCTGCTGGTTCAGCCCACTCACTTTGTTACCCTCGCCGATGTACAAGCTATGCTCGAGCAAGTGCGTAGCAAGAAACAACTACCATCTTTCCCAGATCCAGATGTGAAGCCCCCATACTCCCAAGAGATACTGGCCATGCCATACCCAACTAGGTATACAATACCTAAGAATTTTAAGTTTGATGGGAAACAAGGAAATGCCAGAAAAAATGTGGTGAGGTTCATTGAAACTCTTGGTGTCCATGGTAGTGACCACCCTCTGCACCTTCAAGAGTTCTCCAAATCACTTACTAAAAGAGCTTATAGCTAGTATGTGAACTTGGCTCCCAACTCGATCAAGAGTTGGGTGGAGATGGTGAACAAGTTCCACACAAAGTTCTTTCAAGTCCAAGAGAAAGTCACAACCCTCACACTTGGGCGAGACATCCAAAAAGAAGGTGAAGATATATTGGACTATGTTAAGAGGTTCCAGGATAAAGCCATTGACTATCATGAATCAGTAGATAAGGCCCACTTAGTTAGCATATGTGTGGAGGGTGCCATACGCGACTACGAATTTTTCTTAGTGAACCATAATCTGCCTACCTTTTTGGCCTTGATTGAGGAGGCTAGGTACCTTAGTACCACGGGTCCTCTGCATAGATCTCACAACAGTCACCACTACTCTCGCAGTAGCAAAGTTGCTGCGGTAACCTTCGTAGGAGGGAGTCGCTCACAGGGAGAAGTGTCGTCCTCTAGGAAGAGAAAGAGTTAAGAGGACAGAAACCCATATCCTTGCAATCTCAAGAATATTAAAGCATTGGTTAAAGAATGGGTAGCCAATGGTGAACTTACTTTACCTCCGATTAATGTTCCCCCAACCAAGAAAGACAAACAAAGCCCAAATTATTGTGTCTACCACCAAGCCACTAGGCATCCTACTAGAGACTGTTGGACTTTGAAAAGTATCTTCAAGAAGAAAGTTGTTGTGAATGAGCTGAAGTTTAAAGATATCGGTAATCGTGATGTGAGAAAAGACCTATATCCCAACCACAAGGAGAAGGGGAATAACGTACATATGATTGGGTATCTTGGGCCTGTGCGCGATCAAGTACACATGGCATCCTAGTATGATGAGTTAAAAGAAATTGCAGCAGGCCAACTCCTTAAGACAATACCTGCAGAGGCAAAACTCACAGAGGATACTCATGCTCAGGCCTTAGAAAACTTTGTTAAGTTTCGTACCTTCTTTGACCAACTAGGGCTGAGCAAGCTGCCAGGTTGGAAACAACAAAGACCCTCATCAACATTTTTGAAGTGCATCATACTGAAGTTGTTAAGGCTAAGGAATATGTACCTCGGCGTATCCAGGAAGACTATAGGGCCATTTCCTTTTCAGAAGCAAACAGAGCATACCCATTTCCCCATAACCGTCCTCTTTTTATCACAGCTTACATCCATGATGTAGAATGCATGCATGTTTTCCTTGATAGCGGGGCATCCATAAATATCATTACTACCGACACATTTGCGAAAGCCAGTATCCCAGAGTCCAGGATGGTCTGCCAACCCATTGTTGTGATGGGCTTTGGTAGTTACTAAGGGCCATGCTGTAGTGGACTTAGCAGTTAGCGAGATCCGCTCCGCAACTAAGTTCTATGTGATCGAAACAGACACAAATTACCACATGATACTTGGCAGAGCTGGGTTGCACCGATATGGGGCTATCCCATAGTTATCACCAATGTGTAAAGGCAAAGTTAGGAAGGTGACAGTGACCATAAAGCCATTTGGGGTACAGGAGGCCCACTATTCTGATGTAGTCTTCTTTACTGAGTTGTCAGCAAATGAAACCCCAAGGACTGGCAAAGTTGTAGGGGTAAAGTTGCCGAAGTGGGAAAACATTCAAGATGCAAAGGCTGCTTCAGAAAGTAGTGGGCAAAAGAGGAGCAGCAAGTCCACAAGTCCCTCACCAAAGATTGTTAAAGTGCATGAAAGTGACAAGATAGTTTACTACCCCTAATGGTCTTGGAGGCCAGACTTCATACCCTGGTAGGATGGCCTTGAGCCCAACACGTGCAATGGCAACGAGTCCCAAGAAAGGGCGGTAGAGACTCCTGAACCCGCCCCTAAGTGCATAGAAGATAGGCCCAAACCGCAGCAAGAAGTACTTGTTGAGGTAAACCTTAGTGACTTGCCAATGCAAAGCAAACATGTGTTTATCAGCGATGCAATGGCTCTAGCAACTAAGGTAGAATTGATAACACTAATGAAGCAGTACAATGATATCTTCACCTGGACATATGACGAGATGCCTGGCCTGGACCCATCTCTTGTCACTCATCACCTTGACACTTTTTCCAACTCTAAACCGATAAAGCAGCACGCTTGAAAGTACCACCCCGACCTTGAAGCAAAGATTAAGAAAAAGGTAGAAAAGTTACAGAGGGCCAAGTTTATTGAGCCTATACAGTACCCGACTTGGCTAAAAAATATTGTGCCTATAAAGAAGAATAATGGCCAGATCAGGGTTTGCGTAGACTTTCGTGACCTGAACAAGGCCTGCCCGAAAGATGAATTTTCATTACCCCATGTCAACACATTTGTCGATTCTACTACAAGCCATTAGATGTTCACTTTCATGGACGGGTTCAGTGGTTATAACCAAATAAAAATGGCACCAGAAGATGCAGAAAAGACAACTTTCAAAACGCCTTTGAGAAATTTTTTCTATACAGTGATGCCTTTCGGTTTGAAAAACGCGGGGCAACCTATCAACGGGCTATGATGTAGTATTCCACGATATGTTACATCACAAAGTAGAAGTGTATGTGGATGATCTGGTAGTAAAGTCTACCGAAGTAAATCGGCACCTCTGCAACTTGGAAAATTTTTTTCAGAGTTGTCACAAATTCTGTCTAAAGATAAACCCCCTCAAGTGTGCCTTTGAAGTTACCCTAGGAAGATTCCTTGGTTTCTTGGTACACCAACGTGGTATCAACGTAGACGAGGAAAAGATCAAGTCCATTATAGAGATGCCACTGCCACACTCTCAAAAAGCCTTTAAGAAATTCCTAAGCAAAGTGTCATACCTCAAGAGGTTCATTCCAACCCTTGCTGAGATAACCTTCTACTTTGGGACACTGCTGAAAGGGAATCACAAGTTTGAATGGCTACAAGAACACTAACAAGCATTTGATATGTTAAAGAAAACACTTACCTCGCCATTTACAATGATCGCCCCACAACCTAAAAAGCCTCTGCTACTGTACCTTACCTCTACACCTCAGTCTATTGGGGCTTTACTTGTCCAAGACATAAATGGTGTTGAGAAGCCAGTCTATTACATCAGTCACAAAGTCAATGGTGTTGAATCACGGTATACCCCAATTAAGAGGCATTATTTGGGCTTAATCTTCACAGTGCAGAAGTTGCGCCATTATTTTTTAGCACACCCAATCCAAGTTGTGACCAAAAGTGATCCAGCCCGCTACTTACTAAGCAAGCCCGCTCTGAATGGAAAAATGGCAAGATGGCTCTTGGCTCTAGCAAAATATGACAACGATTACATTACCCCTAAGGCTATTAAAAGCCAAGCGCTTGCAAACTTGCTAGCACAATTCCCATCTGGTGAACATGAACCTGGAAAGATACCTTTACCTGGTGAGGTCCATATCTCAACAACTGCAGTTGAGACCTATTGGGACATAAAATTTGATGGAGCCTCTGGGGCTGGGAAAGGTGGCGCTGGCATAACACTCACTAGTCAGGAGGGGAAGAAGTTTCATTTATCATATAAGCTTAACATTGAATGTTCAAACAATGAAGTTGAATATGAGGTGCTGATACTAGGTTTGATTACTGCCCAAAAGAAAGCCCTCTGCAAGCCAAAAATTTGGGACGACTCCAAGTTAGTTGTCAAGCAAACCCTGGGTGATTTCGCATTAAAGGAACCTCTTTTGGCCCCATATCGTACCATTGTTCAGAAGTTGCTCACTCAGTTTGATGATGTCCAAATCTAGTATACCCCTCGAACACACAACCGTTTCCCTGATGCCTTGGCTACACTAGGGGCAAATGTGGATATACCAGATGATAGTATAGCCATCGTCATCAAGAAAAGAATAACACCAGAAGTGTTAGCCGAAGAACATACATAGCAAAGTGTTGAGGAGTGGAAAACAGATATAATCCAACAATTGAAAATAGACCAAGAAACAATCAGACCAGTAGAACTTGCATCATTCCTGCTCCTCAGAGGAGAGTTATACTTCTATGGTCCCAACAACCTGTTAGCAAGGTGCGTCCGTAGAGAAGAAGCAACTTATAGACTTAAGAAGATCCATGCTAAGTCTTGTGGAGACAGAGATATCAATCTATACTGACAGTTACAAAAGGAAAGGTATTACTAGCCAGAGATAGAAAAGGAAAGTACTGAGTTGCAGAGGCAATGTGCAAAATGTCAGTCCCATCTTAAGGAAGAGGAAGCCTATTTCTTAAGCAGCGAATAATGGAAACAGCCATATATTGACTACCTTGGAAATAGCACACTGCCTGAGAACAAAGCTAATGCAATCAGAGTTAAGAGGCGGGCCCTCCGCTTCTCTCTTGACCAAGGCAAGCTATATCGAATAAGCTTTGAAAGGTCACCTTTGGCGTGTTTATCAAAAAATAAGGCAAACGAAGTGCTGAGGGAAGCCCACAAGGTAAAGCATCAATGAGGGCAGTAACTATATGGACACCTTATCCACCTCGGCTACTACTAGCCGACAATGGAAGAAAATGCTAAAAACTTTATAAGAAGATGCCAGTCCTATCAGAAGTTTAGGAACTTGATATCTGGATAGGCAGTTGAGCTACATAACATCAAGACCCTCTACTCGTTTCATACTTGGGCATTTGACTTGGTAGGTCCTATAGCGCAACAATCCAAAGGCCACAGATGGATACTTGCAGTGACTGAAGTTAGCACCAAGTGGGTAGAGGTTATACCAATAAAGAAAGCAGACGGAGTAGGAGTGGCCAACTTCATCGAGGAAAACATCATCTGTAGGTTTGGCATACCCAAAGTGATGTTGTCTGATAATGGAACTCCCTTTGTAACTCGCCATGTGGGAAGGTTGCTGGACACCTACCAAATTAAGCATCACAAGTTTACTCCACATTATCCTCAAGGGAATGGACAAGGTAAGGCAATTAACAAAACCCTCGTCTGAATACTGAGTAAAATGATGGATGAAGCAAGGGGCACATGGTCTAAAAAACTTTCCATAGCACTTTACGCATATAGAACATCAAAGAGGAAGCAAACCCAGGCAACCCCATTTTCCCTAGTGTATGGATCTAAGGCTATGTTACCAATTGAGCTAGTAGTACCCTCAGCAAGAATGGCTATGTCTGCACACTTAGTTCCAGATACCAAAAGGAATGACATAGAGGTAGCCGAAGAAAAAAGAGATCGGGCCTCGCGGGCAATGGAAAAGTATCATTAGTCCATAGCTCACGCCTATAATCATTCTGTTCAACACAGGGAGTTTAATGAGGGGGACATGGTATCGAAGACAGTGGACGCAATTATGTAGGGGTAACCAATCCCCAAGTTCTCACCAAGATGGGAAGGCCCTTACAAAGTTGCTGAGGTAAGAAGCAGTGGGTATTACAAGTTGACAAAAGTAGATGACGGGTTCAGAACTGGCCATATCAACGCCATGTATGTAAAGGAATACTTCTCTTGATTTCTTTTTGTCCAGAAAAGAGTTGTAAATTTCTCTTGTTAATATTTCCAAAGCAAAATGTAAAGAAAGTATCATACACTTAGTAAACCTGTTACTCTTCTAAACACTTAGTGTGAAGAAAGTTTTCCATACTTAGTGAAATTTTATCCATGTAAAAACTTAGTCATGATGAATTTTTGTTCATGGCAAGAGTTTTGCTTATATTTAGAAGCTATGTAAAAGCAATGTAAAGAGAGCAATGAAATGGAACTCAAAGAACGCTATGAAACATCCATACTTTCACAAAAGTCAACTTCCAGAACATGATCATAATGTTTGAAAGAAATTGTGACAAAGAAAAAGAAAAGAAAATGTGCCGCAAGCGCAACAATAGAAAAAGAGGAGGAAGAAATCATAGCAAAGTCACAAATACATCAAATTAAACCCTTCATCAGGAAGTCCATCAAAGTCACATCTTAAAGTAGTTGGGTGACAAGAGCGGAGTCCTTCTCCTTGAACTGAGCTAGGTTCTGGCGGTGCTGCTCTAAGGTACCCTTACAGTCTCCGATGGTCTCTTCCAAGGAGGCAATCATGGCCATATTATCCGCATGCTCAAGGAATCCATCAACTGCTTGGAACCTAACCCTCATCTATGACAAGTCCAAGCCATTTCTTTCGAAGCCACTAAGATTTGCCTCAGCACTCTCTACAAACTTGCTGGAGGTTATCAAAATATGCTTTGTGGCAAGTTCACGATTGAAACTGCCTACACCATTGGGTCTGGCACATTGAAAGAAGTGAAAGTTCTAGAGTGTAACGCCTAAATATGAACAAGGATGGGACCAGCTTCAGCGGAGACCCAATAGCTCAAAAAAGCAACCCTTGTTGAAAGTTGTGAGGACTCTCTCATACAGCTGCCAGCTTGAACTACAGGAGGAAGACTAGTAGAGCGGCCAAAGTTTTGGGGACGACAAACCTCTCTCGAAGATAACTGCCTAGCAGCATTGGAGTGAGTGGATGTTGGGAGGTGGCCAGGCGAGCTGACCTCCTGAGATAAACCAAAACTGCCTCAATCGCCCCACCGCTTCGAGAAAAGGTCATCCATATAATAATCCACAATGTTCAAATATAGCACAATGGTGGTGTCTATCCCAGTATAAAAGTCTTGTGATGCCCCAAGATTAGCTGGCACTTCAGGAAAATGAGTAGGGTACAGATCAGCAAGTTGCTCAAAAGTTCCTGAGGCAATTGGGTCAAAAGTACCAGCGGGAACAGTAGCACAAGGAGTGGTCACATTGGCAGCTTCCTCTGTAAGTTGAACCAAACTTAGAGGGCCTACCTTGGGAGCAGCCGCTACATCTTCATTTTCTTCAGCAACTGGGACATTTGAAGTTGTAGTATGCTGAACTAGAGGGAACTGAGTAAGTGAGAAGAGTTCCTTGATCCAGCCTCTGTTTGGGGTGGCTCAACTTCGAGCGGCTCCCTTACTCCACACTCCTTTCTTGGAGTTTTGGGGACAAAGTCCTCGCCGCCAACAGATAAATGGTCGAAATGTACAAGATCAGCAGTGTTTGGAGCATCAACACCCTCAGTAGGCATGTTGCCCTCTGCAACTTCTACGACAGGGGAGACTTGTTCACTTTCAATGGGAGGGATATCATGGTCTTCTTCCATATCACCACCCTTTGCAACTGGCTCAATCTCTATGTTTGGCTCAGCCTCAGCAACTTGTTCGACCTCAGCAAGTGCTTCAGCCCTAGCAACTGATTCTTCCTCAGCCTCTGAAGGTACCAGTCTGCAGGTTCTAAGTCTGGTGACCCTTGAAGCAATAGGAAGGTAGTCTTCATCATTTGAGTCAGAGGAAAGCCCGATAACGGTAAAAGTGCCTTCGGGGCCCGAAGATGAAGCAGCCGAAGCAATACTACGCCCTGAAACCAATAAGTCCTTAAAAGAATAAGGCAATGTAATCATTAGAATGAGGAAAAAAGTTCATATAAAAGAATGCAGAACATGTCAGGTGTTGGTACCGCTCGAAGTCTCTTTCTAGATGGCGAGGCACAGGCCTCAGCAACTGATGCCACCGCTCCTCAGGCTATCCTTAGCCAAGCATACGTCATTCTCACTGATGCACTAATAGGGGGGGAGAGACTTGTAAAGGCTGAACATACATCGCCTCAGCCAAAGGGGGTTCCTCTGCGGTAGGTAAAGATAGTAGTTTGAAGCGGCAAAATAAACTGGTCTATTTTCCATGACCAGAAGGAAGACGAAGAGATAAGTCAAATTGTGAGATAGGTTCCACAATAGGGACTACTGGGTCACTGTTACAGAAATTGAACAAGGAATTAAGGTTGCGATGCTAATACAACCTGTTGCTTGGGGTGAAAGCACCTTCTCTCCCAAGCAAAGAAAGCTCTATAACACCCAAACCATCTACAAGAAGGGGAGTATGATCATGGGTGAACTGACGGAAGCTCAAATAGAAGTCTGTCTGAGGAAAATGTATGTGTGGAATGCCTTGATTCATGCCAAATTTCCTAAGAACTCTATCTAGTCAGTAGATGACACTACACATGCCCTCCTCGTTCCATACCAGCAAATATCCAAGTCCCATCATGGCAACCACCAGAAGAGTTGCTGAAATGTCCTCAACAAAATGGTCAATGTGCCAAACCTCTAAAGAGTAGAAGAGAACATCTAAAGCACCTGGGAAAGCCTGAGTATAAGGGTTGAACACACAATCCTCCAAGCGATCAATGTAATCTATGAAAGGCCTATTGGTACCGCCGCCAGACCATCTGGAGATGCAGGGAAAAGAGTTGTGTGTCTATCGTGTGACAACCCATCCCTCTGCATCTAGGATGGGATGACCCTCTGCATCTAGGACCTGTTTAATATAAAAGGGCTCATACTCCTTGGGAGTGGGACCCATGGGCAGGAAAAAAAAGGCAATTAGAAACTGAGTGTGCACAAAACTTCACACATCATAACGGCCCATGGACCTCTCCATGTCCGTATGAATAAGATTGAGACGAAAGTATAGATTTCCCAAGAAGAGAGGGGCCAAAGGGATCTGATTGCCACTGCAAAGTTTGACAGCAAGGAGAAATACCAATGGATTGATACTTTCAGCGGGATTACTTGGGAGAACAAAGAAAGAGATGTAGTAGCTGACAAAAGCGGAAAAATACAAGTTATTGTGGTAACTTGAGCCAACTATAGATTCGCGATTGCCTTCGGTGATATTACCCACCAGCAGTTGCATGTCTTTGAAGAAGTGTTTTTAGCCAAGAGAGATATGTTGTCTTGTCTCTCTTTGGCCTCTCCTACAATAACTCCCTAGTCTTGGGGTCGTACCAAGAACCAAACTTTCGTGCCTCTTGGAAGGCGCCTTCAAGGGCAATAACTGCGGTCAGCTCCACAGCAGTGAGAGATGAAGGATCAAAAATAGAGTCCCCGCGGGCACTGAGGCGCAACAGTACAACAACATCTTCCAAGTTAGGGTCACCTCCCCCTAAGCAAGAACGAAAATGTGGGTGTCATGACTCCAATGAGAGACAATGACATCGGTATTAGTCTAAACTTTCCAAATGGACAACTCCTTCGAAACCAAAACAGTGTTGAAGAGGCGGACATCCTTCAAACGCCGCGAGAAGTCATCATCTGCCAAGATGTCATCGACCCAAAGGGGCCAGTCAACTAAAGGGGTCGAATGAGTGAGATAGTAAATGTAAGAAAGCGGAAAGTCATCGCGCTTGACTTGGAATCGTAAAACTGACGTAGGGTTGACCATGTTGGCGTCGTCCAAAAAGGCTTCACCGAAAGGAAGCAAGGGTTCCTCCAAAGAAGGTGCATTTGGGGTAAACGACTCAACCACCTTCCAAAATGGGTTAGTGTAGACGTCCCCCGAACGCCCCGGGAGGGATGAGCTCCCGTTCGGTTCGAGATGGGGTCACTACAGCTCAGGACTCTCAAATTGTCACGGTTCTTAATCTGAACCAAAGAGTCCAAATCCGGTAAATCGTTTTGAGAAACAGATTTTGAAAGAAGTGCCAAACATGGACTGCTTTGCCAGATACAGAGTCGCCACCTAAATATTTTATTTTGGGGAAATTTAGGAAACCCTGACTCGTTGCCTAAGGCCACGTGTCCGTCATCACCAAAGTTGCCTCGGCTCGGGAACTTGGGTACGATTGGGGAAGGTCACTTCGTGAGCACCCCCGCTGGCCCGATCAAAGATCGGCCTCTACTAATCATGATATCTATTTTTGAAAACATTATGTGTTCTTATTTCGGTTATTAGCCTAGATTTACTATGTGATGCGCACAGCATACAAGTATAGACTAGGTCGCCTGAATTGGAACAAAACATTTCATGTTTGTTTATTTGAAAATGGTTTGATAGTGCTACCCGCAAGTAGGCTAAGACGTGGATTTGCCACCCTCAGGTGGGCTTAGGAAAACATGATTTTGCCACTATCTGGTGGGCTTAAAACACACATTTGATGAATTGTTCCAATTCAAATAACCCAACCTTCACCCACAGGCATTCAGGCAGTTATATCACATAAGCATATAGCCTCATGGTAAGCATGCTATTCATGGCAGCACTCACACGTATGCAAGGATGCTAAAGCATAAAACTCACCGAGTACTCCAAGCCAAAACAGAAGTTAATTAGAAATCCATGCATGATCCTAATTATACAGAAATGCCTAATGCAACACATGCAAAATGCAACTATAGCAGGCTCGGCTATTCTAAACATGGCATATGAGATGCAACAGCTAACAAGTATTCAACTTTGAAATTAAAATACAAATGCAGTTAGTATGATGCGCCGAGCCCGGTGCATGCAAAACAGATGAATGATGCAAACATGCTGTCATACTGTATGCTAATTGAAACATGCCCTAATCTAACCATTATAAGCTAGTAAATAAAAGGGAGAAAGACGTGGGGTTGGAAGACATACATCACACACACGCACACTTATTACAACATTACCCTCGCGTAGAGGGTCCGAATAAATAGTACAGTCCAAATAATACAGTCCAAATAATACAGCCCAAATATGTACAAATCCCTAATTAATTTACAAATTAACTAAGAAAAATAATAAACTGGCATGCAAGCCAGGGACTGTCTTGACTCTTCTCCAGATGATGGATGATGCATGTCCGGGTCGCCTTTGCACGGAAATCCACTGTGATGCCCCAATTAGCCTCTGTTTTGCAATATTTTTTTGGAAAGCGCGCCAAGCCCCGGAAGACTGCTGATTCTTGATTTGCTGCAACAGAGAGCAGGAAAGGGGCATAGCAATGTATTTTCACAGATGTATGCATGCCTCGATCCTCGTGCCACCAATCACGCATATCGATGCATGATGGCCAAGGAGTCGATTTGCATTACTCAATATAGAATGAATGCACATGAAAACTCAACTAAAACCCAACTCCATCATGGATAATCCGGAGTGTCGGTGACTGGGAATTGAGACACGTTCCGTTACTCGAAGTACGAAACGTCCTTCGTTTCCCGTGCTCGGGCTAACTCCTATCCCAAGCACAATGCAATATGCATGACATGCATGAAATGCAACTAAGATACAACCTAACATACACAATGCTATGAAATGGCATACACGATGCACGAGATAACATAGCATACACAATGCGCTAACATACAACCTAGCATATGCAATGCTATGAAATGAAATGGCATACACAATGCAATGTGGGCTTACACCAACATGAGTGGACCTCAGCCACACTCACATAAGAGGCCATGAGATGGAAATGAGACAACTCGGAGTGCGTGCACACATGCACGCAAATCGAGGACCGAACCTAAGGCACGAATGCCACTCTAACAAGACATGGCAAGGCATGGAATATGGTATGCAAACATGCAAATTCCAGGGGCAATAAGTCATGCAAAACAGCCCCGAAAGATGGAAAAAATGGCACCCGATGCATGACATGCGACCGAAATACAAAACTAGGCCTATGCATTGGCCTATAGCTATATAAAACATGCATTATTTAAACATGGAATGTAAATACAGAGTCAAGAAAGCCCAAAAATAAGCACATTTACAGTTCTAAGCAAGGTCAAACAATAAACACAAATAGGGAAAAACTAGCATGCAAAAATGGCCCTAAATGTGAGATAAAGAAGCAAGTCACAGATGCTGGCTCTAAACAGATGAGGGCCCTTCAACAATGTCAAAGAGGGGCCCAAAATATGACCTTTTACATTTTATGACCGAGCCAAAAACAGTACACAACTGTGCTCGAAATGCTATACAAAACAAGGCCAAAAGGAGAGTTATAACAAAACGTATAAAAAGGATGCCTCAAACAATGAAAAACCCTTAATGAAACATGAAGAGGGGGTCAAAAAAAAGCTTTTTTCAGTTCTGACCAGAGTCCAAAAACAGAAGCACAAGAGGCTAATAAATCATGCAAAAATGGAGCCAAAAAAGGGATATAAAGGCAAGTGGAAGATAGGAGCCTCAAACAGTGATGAGCCCTTCAACAACATTGAATAAGGGCTCAAAATAAGCCCTTTTACAGTTTATGACATTCCTCAAAACAATTTATACATACGCCAAAAATACTACACAAGAAAATGGCATACAAGAGGGGTAATGAAGCAAGTGCAACAAGGAGACCTCAAACAGGTAAATACTCTTAAACAAACATGAAAAATAGCTCAAAATAAGCCTAGTTTCAATTAGGGTCGGGGCCCAAAACAGCAAGCAAGTATGGCTAAGAAAGCATGCAAAATATGGACCAAAAAGGGGGAAATGGAGCTTACCCTTGAAGACTAGTCTTTGGCAGCCTCTTGGCTTGAGATGCAGCACTTCTAGGCTCTGAAGAACAACCTCCAACTGCTGGAATGGAGGATGGAAGGGTGGGGCTATGGGTTGGTGAAGAAATAGGTGTAGGACTTAAGAGTTTGGAGCATGGAAATATAGAGAATGAGAGATACAAGGCAAGAGGCTTGGGGGAAATTTTGTAACCCTCAAACCAGCAGCTGGAGCTGCTATTATATAGACAAAAGAGGGGGAAAATGGGGGGGGAAAATGGAGGGAAAACAATCCAAGTTTCCCTCCAAAAGGGCCAAACCCTCGGACATGGGTGAAGTGTAAAACAAAATACATGGCTAGAATGTACTTGGGACAAGGATCATGGCCGGCTAGTTTAAATGGGCAAAACAAATCATCCACCAGAAAAATGTGGCCGGCCGGCTACTTTTTCTGACTTTTCTGGCCGGCCTGCTACATTTTCTAGAATTTCTGGCCGGCCTGCTACTTTTCAGGAAAAAAAAATGGGCCACCGGGAAGAAATGTGGCCGGTGGGTGATTGGGAAGTCCAATGGTGGCCATTCAAGTATCCAAATTGAATCCCCGGAAGTTAGCTTTCCAATGGCACAAACCTTGCATTAAAATTCTTCCTGTGGAAAAAGTTATACCCGTTTCCGGGAAGCCGCGCAGATTCGGTCCCAGCCGGAATGATGCCCTACTTCAATCAACCATATCTCCCCTATCCGGAATTGGATTTAGGAGATTCTTGAGTGAAAAATGAGACCCCGGGAGTAATATTTCCAACGGTGGTAGCCTCATAGCTTGATTCCAAGTATGTGAATGAATAGGCCCGATTCGGCGAGGGCTGTTCAATTCTCTCTTAACGATTTATGCCCATTTTCTTCCCCAACTGGACTTCTTCCCTCTTCTCCTCTTTTCTTCAACTTCAAACCCCTAAGTAAGGTATTTTGAAAGATTTTTCAAAGATTTCATCTCTCCTTCATTCAATTCCACTTTGTCCATGCTCGGTTTACCGAAAAGCACAACTTTTAACAAAATGCGAGCGTCAGAACATCGTAGGAACTTTATTTCAAAAACGTTTTTGAGAGAGAGGGTTTTAAGACTAAAATATTTTGATCAAGATTGTTTTGGTCCAGAACAGGGGTATGAAGTTGAGATTTGACTCTCTCTTTGCCGAAGAAATTGCACCTTTCCCCTGCACACCTTTCTCCACCAAGTAAACCATCAGTCACGTCCAAGTCTTAAAGGTAGTCAAAAATGGGGTGTCTACAGTTGCCCCTCTTTGACAGAACTCGGAAGTCAAGAAGTGACGGGAGTGAATGTCAAAGCCTAGAGACGACCCATTTTTGACAAGGCCAAAGACTTGGACAAACAAACAAAACACAGATAAATAAATGGTTGCGCCCGCAGGCTGCCTACGTATCCCTTTGCAAGGAATCAAACCAGCGTAGTTCAGGGGCAGGATGCAAAATGATATGCAAAAATATTTTGATAATTGGACTTATACGCCACGCGAAGCCGGTTTGAAAATTGGACTTACACGCTACGCGAAGCTGGTTTGATAATTGGGCTTATACGCTACGCGAAGCCGGTTTGATAATTGGACTTATACGCTACGCGAAGCCGGTTTGATAATTGGACTTATACGCTACGCGAAGCCAGATTAAAAATTGAGGATTCATGCAATGCACTGTAATGTAGTGGCTAAAATGCAATGTAATAGCTAAGAGGTAAAGGTACCTTACAGGGGCAATTGGCAATGACTTACCTCATGCTGCTGGGGATCTTTCGCTTCTCCTTGGTTGAACCGCAGGTACTACTTTTCTCCCTGACTATGGTCGCAGTTTTCCCTATTCTCCAACAGGGTGACAGACTAGGTTGATTCGGTATCCAGAATTGAGGTGCATACAGATGCTATCTCAATCTATGGGGCTGCCATACAGATTTCAAGCCGAGGATATACCCCTGGGTATTTAAACCAGACTTTAGTCTCGGAAATCCCGAACCTTTGCGTTCTAGGCATAAGCCACTCGAACTCTAGTTTCCACCGTCTTAGTTGGTCTCCTAGGAACTCACCGCAAACACAGGCAGGTGGCTATACCAGACCACCAAAAGTCATTCGGGCACGACAAACACCAAAGGAATTGCACCTTTAGAGGATTTAAGGTCTCCTAGACCGGGGAGTGCACAAGACAGTGCGAATAAAGATGCAGGATTTAAGGTCTCCTTAGACCGGTAGATTTAAGGTCTCCTAGACCAGACAGTAAAATAGATACGATGTAATAGATGTGATGCAATAGATGCAAAGGGTGAACACACGCCAACCACGCTGGACTCGCGAGTGGAGGAAGAACAAAGAAAAACAATCAGGAGCGCGCTCCATGCAACCTAAGATAAATTCCAAACACGCTGAAATCGTGTGAGGAAGGGAAGGCTCCAATCACACTGAAATCATGAGAGGAGGTCCAAAAATAACCCGCCCAGCGCGTCTACAACGCAACCTGGGATAAAATCCAAACACGCTGAAATCGTGTGAGGAAAAGAACACTCTAACCACGCTGAAATCGTAAGAAGAGGTCCGAAAACAACCGTCCAGGTGCACGCACAACACAACCTGAGATAAATTCCAAACACGCTGAAATCGTGTGAGGAAAAAAAAAACTCTAACCATGCTGAAATCATGAGAAGAGGTCTGAAAAAATAACCGCCCAGGTGCGCGCACAACGCAACCTGAGATAGATTCCAAACACGCTGAAATCGCGTAAGGAATGGGACACTCAAACCACGCTGAAATCGTGAGAGGAGGTCCAAACAAACAACCGCCCAGGTGCGCGCACAACGCAACTTGAGATAGATTCCAAACACGCTGAAATCGCGTAAGGAATGGGACAGTCAAACCACGCTGAAATCGTGAGAGGAGGACCAAACAACAACCGCCCAGGTGCGTGCACAACGCAACCTGAGATAAATTCCAAACACGCTGAAATCGTGAGAGGAGGTCCAAAAAAACAACCACTCAGGTGCGCACACAACGCAACCTGAGATAGATTCCAAACACGCTGAAATCGCGTAAGGAATGGGACACTCAAACCACGCTGAAATCGTGAGAGGAGGTCCAAACAACCGTCCAGGTGCACGCACAACGCAACCTGAGATAAATTCCAAACACGCTGAAATCGTGTGAGGAAAAAAAAAACTCTAACCATGCTGAAATCGTGAGAAGAGGTCCAAACAACCGCCCAGGTGCGTGCACAACGCAACCTGAGATAAAATCCAAACACGCTGAAATCGCGTAAGGAACGGGACACTCAAACCATGCTGAAATCGTGAGAGGAGGTCCAAACAACAACCGCCCAGGTGCGCGCACAACGCAACCTGAGATAAATTCCAAACACGCTGAAATCGTGTGAGGAAAAGAACACTCTAACCACGCTGAAATCGTGAGAAAAGGTAAACAACTCGGGAGCGTGTTCCACGCAACCTACGTTGAGTCCCGGGGGACAACGATCCTAAATGCTGCACGGCGCAAAAGGATATAAGATAACACAAGATACAAATAAACGCAACAAGTGCGATGATACAATACATGTTACAAGCAATGTAGAGCATGATGTTTAGGGAATGCAATGAATAGACAAAGCGGCACTCTAGAAAGCACCTCATGGAGTGAGTGGCGCTAAACCACTTTACTTTGATGGGGAACGGTACTCAGGGAGAGCACTTCTGATCGCCATTCTGGCTTGAAACAGTGAAACAGTCAACACAGTATTCTGTTCACTTTGAACACACAGCTCGTATCGGCATACTGCTTATTCTGAACACGCAGCTCATAACACTATATTCTACTTATTTTGGAACATACGGCTCACGCAGGACACCGCTGATTCTGAACACACGGTCTGTTCTGAACACAACTTATTCTGAACTCACAGCCCATAACACAGTATTTGGTTTATTCGGCACACAGCTCATTCTGAACAGACAGCCCATAACACAGTATTTTGTTTATTCGGCACACAGCTCATACAAGACATTGCTCATTCTGGACATACAGGATGCAATGACGAAACTTGCAGAAGTTGAAACAATCTCGGATGCCCGACATTTTCCCTCTTTTCTTTTGCTTCGTAGCCTAGAACTTTCATAGCTTCAGATGGGTCCTGGTTTTACTGTTTTCATATGACCTGGGTTGAATCATGCGGCTTTATGAAAGAACCAATCCTAATTTGCACAAATGTGGAGAACGACACGGCACTCTGAGCACAAAACGATTTTTGAAATTGAAATGAGAAATGGGTTCTCAACCAGGTATTGAGCCTACAACTGACCACAGCCAAAACGACTCAACAATGGAAAACAAAGGTAGAACGACCTAAACACAACTCAACAAAGGAAAAACAAGGTAAAATGACCTAAACACATTTGTTGACACTTAAACGACTTAAAACAAGAAACGAGACAAACAAAGCGCACAAACACAACACTCAGCTGTGTTACAAAGGCGAGAGACCTCTCGGTGCACGAGGAGCTAGTTTCTCCAGGTATTGTTTCCCACCCTTTCTCATTTTTGATTCTCACATCACTCGGCCCTCAGGCTCTGTTTTTCTGAAAAAAGCCCTTTTCTCACTTTTTCTCTCAGCGCAGATCTCTCTATTCTTCAATCTCTCATTTTTCATCCCTCCCCTGGGTGGTTGATGGATAAATAGAAAATTGTGGGCTCGTGCCCCTAGCATTCTGCTAGATTCTCTTTCTTCCGCTCACAGCTAGAGAATTCGTCCCACGGAAAGGTTGCGCTAGAACTGGGTGTGTAGCAAATCTGCAGCTAACATCAGTTGATGATGCTTTGCTGGGGAGTTTGGACGTGATAAGATCTGTCCAGATGATGGAGTGGAATATCTTGCCCCATTCTAGTTCGTGCTTCGCACTTTGCTTGATACCTCGTTGCTTGGAGGATGTGAGAGCTTTCTGCCCTTTGTTGTGCCCTTTTCTGGCGAATATGGTGCCCTTTTCGACAAGTAGAGTGCCCTTTCTGGCAAGTATTTTGACAAAGGGGAAAAGACAGAACACCTGAGTCAACTGTGCCCCTAGTTCATCTTTTTGACCATTTTTTGTTTTTGCTTTCTATTAAAATAGTTTTGACCAACATGAGAGTTAGATTAACGCGCTTGTTCGATTTTCTGATTTAAAATCATGCAAGTTAGGCTATGAGCACTGAGAGTTTTCCTTTTTTGGGTCCAAGAAATCGTCCAGTTTTGAAAAATGGAGTACTTTTCGAGAAGATTAGTCAACCTCAGTAAAAATTCTCAAAAACTATTTTCGCAAACGACCACTGCTCAATGAGCACGGAACCTACTCTTGAGATGCACAACCTCGGATCCATAGCAATGGAAAATTGCCCCTCTTCTGAAGGACACTACATGGCAACGGAAAGTTGCCCCTTGTTTGAAATGACACTGCGGCGTTTTGAATGGCAACGGAAAGTTGCCCCTTGTTTGGATAGTACCGCAGCGCATTGTAGTCAGTCCTCAGAGCGACGAACACAACCAGACTCTCAGATACAGAGAAGACAAAGATGACCAAAACCATCGCATGGACACAATCGAATTTGAAGTGTTTTACGGCTGGACTTCAGAATGAAGTTGCCTACGTATCCCAAAGATGGGAATCAAGCCTCACATAGTTCGGGGTTAAGGTACACTCGGGTATTTAACCTCTCCTTTTTATGCTCTAACTTTTGCCAAGGCGCCTGTTGCGGGTTTTCGACCTTGCGAGCTTTGTTTTTCTTTTCTTTTCAATTCTTTTCATTTCTTTTCTTTTTTGATTTTCTTTTTTTTGTTCTTTTCTTTTCTTTTCTTTTCTTTCTTTTTTCTTTCTTTTTTTTTCTTTTCTTTTTCTTCTTTTTTTCTTTTTTGTTCTTTTTCTTCTTTTTCTTGCTCTAACTTTTGCCTGGGTCGCCCTTCCCGGTTTTCGGCCCAGCGAGCCTCTCAAGGGTAAAAGTGTAGCTTGGTCCATACCAAATGGTTATAGGGTTTCGAAGCCATCCGTATCCAGGAGAGTGGCCGTTGATTTACAAGAGGACTCATCTTCAGCTCTTCGAGCATGTCTCATATCTTTGCCCCTAGTTCGAGGGGTACTTCAGCTCTAGCTTTGCAAGCTTCTTCTGATCTTCTGATCTTTTTTATCTGACTTTCCTGGCCTCTTGTTCGAGGGCTACTTCAAATCCGGCCACACAGGCTTCACATCGTAGTTGACCGTTGAACCTTCTGAATTCAAGTTCAAGGTTTGGAAGTAAAGGGGTTGAGTCTCGAGGCTGAGAGCGATCCTAGGCTGCACAATCTCAAGAGCGATTCCACACAGGTCTTCGCAGGACCGCGCAAAACATTTTGTTTTTGAAAGTTTTTAAGAAAGTGACAAATCGCTCGCGCTAAAGATAGTGTGAAACCAGTCTGGATCAAGCCAGGGTCCTTCTCAGTACTCACGCTAACAGGCATGATTTCATTCATTAAGGGCTTAGCACGCCTCTCTTTCTCTCAAATGATCAAAGTTTTGCAAATCCCAAGGAATTCCTTCCTCTTCGTTTTCACCGCAGTGCTCAAAAAAGTTTTGAAAAACTTAGGTCGATACAATGATTTCAAGGCACAGAAAAGACAGAGTTCTTTAGTCAAATACTGCCGTCTCATTCAGAACTTCCGGCATAACTGGCACAAGGCAGAAGCAAATGCGAGAGCGTGAAGATCACCGCTGTTTTATTCAAAAAATCTGTTAGCACAACTGGCTCCCTGGCAGAAACAGACTCAAAACAAAACGAAAAGACAAACATAAAACAAAATGGTGACGCCCGAGGTAACACCCCCCCAGAATCACCCGACTCCTATACAACAGGACTGACTCGATACAACAAGACAGACCCAAAACAAAAGAGACTGACTCAAAACAAAAAGACAGACTCAAAACAAAACAACAAAACTGACCCAATACCCAAGTCAGAAAGCACAAAAACTGGTATTTGCACATTGCTCAGAACAGTGCGTGCCATTCCCACGTCTGGAGTTAATCGAGCGCCGCCCGCAGGTGGTTCATCCCCCGATCACATGGTCATATTATCCCCCAAGTTCACCGATCCAGTGTCGATAGACTTTGCAGAGCTTGGCGCGGCAATGACCCCGTTGTCAATCAGATCTTGCACTTCGTGGTGAAGACGAGAGCAATTGTCAGTACCATGACCGGTTTGTTGATGGAAGGCACAGTATTGGGCAGCATCATGCGTAGCCGGAAGAGGATTCGGGAGAGGCCGAGGCTCAAGGGGTTTGAGATGGCCTTGTCTTATAAGGATTTGGAAAGCTTTGGACAAAGGCATGTGGAGGGCATGGAAGACCCTTTGACCTCGGGGTTGGTACTTCAAAGTTTGTGGATTTTTGCTGGACGCACTAGCAAAGTGCTTGGCAGGTGCTGGCCTGGTTTGTTGATCTCTTCTGAGTGCAGGATTATAGCTGAAAGGAACGTTTCTGATACAATGACCCTTCTCCCGGCTTGCCCCTTGATTCAAACTGCCCCCAACTTAAGTGGCAAAAATATCATCCACAGTTTTTGCAACCACTGTAAGCACTTGCTGTTTGTTTAGTCCTTCGGCCTTCAAAGCCTCAACAGCCAACAGAAGATGTTCATGGGGAGCAATGCCTGCCCCTATCTTGTTCTTACCGTCTGCCTCCACTTCGCCAAGGGATTGGCATTCCTCAAATACAGCCCGTTCCAAGACTGGGGACCTTTTGACATGAACTCCCTGGTATGTGATGTGGTTAATGACGGAGCCGATGTCCCGGAGGCCAAATCTGTCACAGTTCTTTGAAGATCTTCGATCATCCTCTTCAGCTCAGAAGTAGTGGACTCATGGGTTTGAGATGATTGGGGTCCAGGTGCATCCATCATGCATAAGTCTATGCTTTCTGGAATGAACACCTCAGGCTTGGGTAGATGGGCTAGGGTGATGTATATGCTGGGGTCGAAGGTGGATGGTAGTGTATGAATGAGGTTGAGATGGGGAGGTGATGAATCAGTACTAACCTGAGGTCCTTTTGGTGGAGCTAGGGTCTCTTCGTCAATAAGATCCTGAATCTTATGACGGAGGCGGATGCAACGGTTCGTATCATGACCGTGTTGTTGATGATAGGCACAGTATTTAGCTGGGTCATATCTTGGTGGAAGAGGATTTGAAAGGGGTTGGGGTTCTAGGAGTTCTAGGTGCCCTTCTTCTTGCAGCTTTTTCAAAGCTTGGAAGAGACTCATGTAAAGAGGATGGAATTTTCGGGCTTGGGGCCGAGTTGAAGTGGTTGGTTCTTGGTCATTGAGGGAAGTGATGATAGTGTCTACTTCTGAGCATTTCGCAGCTGTGCTACCATCAGTAGTAGCATTGGAACTACGAGCAACATTCCTCTTCAAAGGCTCATTATCTTCTGCGAAGACCCCCTGTTTGATGGCGTCCTCGATTTGAACCCCCATTTCATGAAGGGATGGAAAGGTAAACAGAGGTAGAACGACCATCTTTTGTAGCAACTTGCCATGCAGATTCCGGATAATCATCCTGATCTGATCCTTGTCGGAAGGCCTTGTAGTCATCATTGAGGCCTTCGCTCTCCATCTCGTCACGAACTCTGAGAAACCCTCCTTTGGCTCTTGGCAGATGACTTCAAGATCACGAGTTGTGACCTCGATCTGTGTGTTGTAGGAGTATTGAGCAATAAAGGCCTCAGCTAGCTCTTCCCAGTTCCATTTCACAGAGTTCTCCAATTTTGCATACCAGATTGCGGCTATCCCAGACAGGGTTCGGCCGAATAGTGACAATTTCTGGGCTGTGGTCAAACCCATTGGCCTCAAGATATCAGAAAACAGCTGGAGGTGCACCATTGGGTCTTCAGAGCCATCAAATCGATCGATATGCGGCATTTTAAACCGCTCCGGCAAGGTCACCACTGAGTTAGTATAACCATCCTCTATATCAGGAATAGAGCGGGCCCCCTGAGACTTTTTGAACAATTTCTCAAGCTTGCTCACTTTCAATGCTGTGGGGTCCGTCTCAAACCCAAAGGGGGAGTCTGGTAGGTTAGTGGGTGTTTTAGACAGCTGGGGTAGCACCGGGGACGGAGCTGGCCCGCCTGGAATGTCCGTATCATCCTGGACGAGGGTTGCCTCCCCGAGTATGGGAACTCTTGGTAGGGGAGGAGCCTGGTGTGAAGTAGATACTCCAGTTTGCTGCCCTAACCTGGCAATTGTCTCTGCCTGTTGTGCTATGACCACAGCCTGTTGCTTGGTGAATTCCGCTTGACGGACAGCATCTTGCTGCATGGCTTTCATACTATCCTGGAGTTGGCGCACCATCTCTTCCAGACCCGACATATTGCCCTGATCTAACTGAGCAACTGGTATACCTGTGTCTGCAGTAGGCTTAGAAATCTCAACCTGGCTATTCAAAGACCACTGAGCTGGTAGCTGCTATACTGGTGGTCTGTGCCTGACCGACCTTTTCACCCTGCCTCTGGTAAAGGAACACTGATTGCCCTTGAACTGAATCTCTGACCCAACAAAGGCTATCAACACAAGTTCGGTGTACCCGGGAAATATTGGGGTCTTCTAAAGCTATGGTTCCAAGACTGCCTAGCAAAAGAGAAAACAGACAGCATCTCAACCTGATTTCACCTGAACAGATATGAGCATAGTTGAATGAGTGTGCTCTCTATTGAATTCTGCCCAAAATTCTGCCGGAAAACTGATACCCTCAGGTAAAACTGATTCTTCCAAATACTGATGCCCGCAGGCCTGATGCCCAAACTAGTAGACTGATACATGCATTCCTGTAGAGACACACTCTAAAAGCACATAACAAGCAAGTGAGAGCCAAAACAATCCTATGTTGGGGTAGGGTTTCCCTGTCCTATTTTGTCAGGAGCTAGGGTTTCACTACGCACGCAGTGGTTTCAAACAACCTATATCAAGTAAGCAACCTGTCCTAGTTTGGAATGGTCACTATGGATTCCGAATATGCACTAGGTTGAATAGTCAAAAGGGTGCCCCGATAAAATCGGGGTTTGTGTCCCATACTGGCAGAGCCCACAACCGGTCAGCCTTATGGTCATGCCTTGACAAGACAAGCCTCCGGCAAACCGTTCAGGAATAGCAGATGGCAAACATGGTGTCCTAGGCGCACCAATGCAAATGCAATGCAAAGAAACACACAAGCGTAGTCAAAACCAGATATCATGAGCTCGAGTCAAGTTCTCTAAATCCCCAGCAGAGTCGCCAGAAACTGTAGACGTCCCCCGAACGCCCCAGGAGGGATGAGCTCTCGTTCTGTTCGATATGGGGTCACTACAGCTCAGGACTCTCAAATTGTCACGGTTCTTAATCTAAACCAAAGAGTCCAAATCCGACAAATCGTTTTGAGAAAACAGATTTTGAAAGAAGTGTCAAACATGGACTGCTTTGCCAGATACAGAGTCGCCACCTAAATATTT
The DNA here is from genome assembly GCF_055761805.1 of Camellia sinensis. NCBI lineage: Eukaryota > Viridiplantae > Streptophyta > Magnoliopsida > Ericales > Theaceae > Camellia > Camellia sinensis. Next base: position 115,879,833 of record NC_138974.1, read on the forward strand.
TATTTTGGGGAAATTTAGGAAACCCTGACTCGTTGCCTAAGGCCACGTGTCCGTCATCACCAAAGTTGCCTCGGCTCGGGAACTTGGGTACGATTGGGGAAGGTCACTTCGTGAGCACCCCCGCTCGCCCGATCAAAGATCGGCCTCTACTAATCATGATATCTATTTTTGAAAACATTATGTGTTCTTATTCCGGTTATTAGCCTAGATTTACTATGTGATGCGCACAGCATACAAGTATAGACTAGGTCGCCTGAATTGGAACAAAACATTTCGTGTTTGTTTATTTGAAAATGGTTTGATAGTGCTACCCGCAAGTAGGCTAAGACGTGGATTTGCCACCCTCAGGTGGGCTTAGGAAAACATGATTTTGCCACTATCTAGTGGGCTTAAAACACACATTTGATGAATTGTTCCAATTCAAATAACCCAACCTTCACCCACAGGCATTCAGGCAGTTATATCACATAAGCATTTAGCCTCATGGTAAGCATGCTATTCATGGCAGCACTCACACGTATGCAAGGATGCTAAAGCATAAAACTCACCGAGTACTCCAAGCCAAAACAGAAGCTAATTAGAAATCCATGCATGATCCTAATTATACGGAAATGCCTAATGCAACACATGCAAAATGCAACTATAGCAGGCTCGGCTATTCTAAACATGGCATATGAGATGCAACAGCTAACAAATATTCAACTTTGAAATTAAAATACAAATGCAGTTAGTATGATGCGCCGAGCCCGGTACATGCAAAACAGATGAATGATGCAAACATGCTGTCATACTGTATGCTAATTGAAACATGCCCTAATCTAACCATTATAAGCTGGTAAATAAAAGGGAGAAAGACGTGGGGTTGGAAGACATACATCACACACACGCACACTTATTACAACATTACCCTCGCGTAGAGGGTCCGAATAAATAGTACAGTCCAAATAATACAGTCCAAATAATATAGCCCAAATATGTACAAATCCCTAATTAATTTACAAATTAACTAAGAAAAATAATAAACTGGCATGCAAGCCAGGGACTGTCTTGACTCTTCTCCAGATGATGGATGATGCATGTCCGGGTCGCCTTTGCACGAAAATCCACTGTGATGCCCCAATTAGCCTCTGTTTTGTAATATATTTTTGGAAAGTGCGCCAAGCCCCGGAAGACTGCTGATTCTTGATTTGCTGCAACAGAGAGCAGGAAAGGGGCATAGCAATGTATTTTCACAGATGTATGCATGCCTCGATCCTCGTGCCACCAATCACGCATATCGATGCATGATGGCCGAGGAGTCGATTTGCATTACTCAATATAGAATGAATGCACATGAAAACTCAACTAAAACCCAACTCCATCATGGATAATCCGGAGTGTCGGTGACTGGGAATTGAGACACGTTCCGTTACTCGAAGTACGAAACGTCCTTCGTTTCCCATGCTCGGGCTAACTCCTATCCCAAGCACAATGAAATATGCATGACATGCATGAAATGCAACTAAGATACAACCTAACATACACAATGCTATGAAATGGCATACACGATGCACGAGATAACATGGCATACACAATGCGCTAACATACAACCTAGCATATGCAATGCTATGAAATGAAATGGCATACACAATGCAATGTGGGCTTACACCAACATGAGTGGACCTCAGCCACACTCACATAAGAGGCCATGAGATGGAAATGAGATAACTCGGAGTGCGTGCACACATGCATGCAAACCGAGGACCGAACCTAAGGCACGAATGCCACAATAACAAGACATGGCAAGGCATGGAATATGGTATGCAAACATGAAAATTCCAGGGGCAATAAGTGATGCAAAACAACCCCGAAAGATGGAAAAAATGGCACCCGATGCATGACATGCGACCGAAATACAAAACTAGGCCTATGCATTGGCCTATAGCTATATAAAACATGCATTATTTAAACATGGAATGTAAAGACAGAGTCAAGACAGCCCAAAAATAAGCATATTTACAGTTCTAAACAAGGTCAAACAATAAACACAAATAGGGCAAAACTAGCATGCAAAAATGGCCCTAAATATGAGATAAAGAAGCAAGTCACAGCTGCTGGCTCTAAACAGATGAGGGCCCTTCAACAATGTCAAAGAGGGGCCCAAAATATGACCTTTTACAGTTTATGACAGAGCCAAAAACAGTACACAACTGTGCTCGAAATGCTATACAAAACAAGGCCAAAAAGAGAGTTATAACACAAAGTATAAAAAGGATGCCTCAAACAATGAAATACCCTTAATGAAACATGAAGAGGGGGTCAAAACAAGGCTGTTTTCAGTTCTGACTAGAGTCCAAAAACAGAAGCACAAGAGGCTAATAAATCATGCAAAAATGGAGCCAAAAAAGGGATATAAAGGCAAGTGGAAGATAGGAGCCTCAAAAAGTGATGAGCCCTTCAACAACATTGAAGAAGGGCTCAAAATAAGCCCTTTTAGAGTTTATGACATGCCTCAAAACAATTTATACATAGGCCAAAAATACTACACAAGAAAATGGCATACAAGAGGGGTAATGAAGCAAGTGCAACAAGGAGACCTCAAACGGGTAAATACCCTCAAACAAACATGAAAAATAGCTCAAAATAAGCCTAGTTCCAATTAGGGTTGGGGCCCAAAACAGCAAGCAAGTATGGCTAAGAAAGCATGCAAAATATGGACCAAAAAGTGGGAAATGGAGCTTATCCTTGAAGACTAGTCTTTGGCAGCCTCTTGGCTTGACATGCAGCACTTGTAGGCTCTGAAGAACAACCTCCAGCTGCTGGAATGGAGGATGGAAGGGTGGGGCTATGGGTTGGTGAAGAAATGGGTGTAGGACTTAAGAGTTTGGAGCTTGGAAATATAGAGAATGAGAGATACAAGGCAAGAGGCTTGGGGGAAATTTTGTAACCCTCAAACCAGCAGCTGGAGCTACTGTTATATAGACAAAAGAGGGGGGAAAAGGGGGGAAAAATGGAGGGAAAACAATCCAAGTTTCCCTCCAAAAGGGCCAAACCCTCGGACATGGGTGAAGTGTAAAACAAAATACATGGCTAGAATGTACTTGGGACAAGGATCATGGCCGGCTAGTTTACATGGGAAAAAAAAATCATCCACCAGAAAAATGTGGCCGGCCGGCTACTTTTTCTGACTTTTCTGGCCGGCCTGCTACATTTTCTGGAATTTCTGGCCGGCCTGTTACTTTTCAGGAAAAAAAAATGGGCTGCCGGGAAGAAATGTGGCCGGTGGGTGATTGGGAAGTCCAATGGTGGCCATTCAAGTGTCCAAATTGAAGCCCCAGAAGTTAGATTTCCAATGGCACAAACCTGGCATTAAAATTCTTCCTGTGGAAAAAGTTATACTCGTTTCCGGGAAGCCGCGCAGATTCGGTCCCAGCCGAAATGATGCCCTACTTCAATCAACCATATCTCCCCTATCCGGAATTGGATTTAGGAGATTCTTGAGTGAAAAATGAGGCCCCAGGAGTAAGCTTTCCAATGGTGGTGGCCTCATAGCTTGATTCCAAGTATGTGAATGAATAGGCCCGATTCGGCAAGGGCTATTCAATTCTCTCTTAACGATTCATGCCCATTTTCTTCCCCAACTGGACTTCTTCCCTCTTCTCCTCTTTTCTTCAACTTCAAACCCCTAAGTAAGGTATTTTGAAAGATTTTTCAAAGATTTCATCTCTCCTTCATTCAATTCCACTTTGTCCTTGCTCGGTTTACCGAAAAGCGCAACTTTTAACAAAATGCGAGCGTCAAAACATCGTAGGAACTTTATTTCAAAAACGTTTTTGAGAGAGAGGGTTTTAAGACTAAAATATTTTGATCAAGATTGTTTTGGTCCAGAACAGGGGTATGAAGTTGAGATTTGACTCTCTCTTTTCTGAAGAAATTGCACCTTTCCCCTGCACACCTTTCTCTACTAAGTAAACCATCAGTCACGTCCAAGTCTTAAAGGTAGTCAAAAATGGGGTGTCTACATTTAGCGAGCCCCCCGAAGTAAGGAGCCCTCCTCTATTCAGAGTGGGGAGGGACAGCCCTGTCGGCTAAGAACCTGGTGGTGGCCATGAAAAATGAATAAAGAAGAGAAGAGAAAACTTTGGAACATGGAGATTAGAGAGAGAAAAAGACAAGAAGATGGGATTTGTTGAAAGTAGGGGACCAATGGACCCAAGGGGTCTATTTATAAAGAAAGCAACAAAGGGGTGCCAACATGCCTCCCCAGGACCATTATGACACATCAGTGAAACACACTTTTTCAGAGTCATCATGACCCTACAAGAAGCCAGCGCAACTTCTAACCCAACCGACACAACCCCTGGGTTACTTACTGGCATCATGCACGCGCGGGAAACAAAGGGTGTGTCCCCACGCGCACAAGGGGCAAATGTAGAGGGTTAGAAATTAAACTCCAAATTAAGTATGGGCCTAAGTGCTGAGGTCACATCTTTAAGGCGACCAAGAATGACTAAAGGAGCATGGGCTAAAGCCCAAGGGAAGTAGGCCAACAAATGGGCCAAAACAAGTCTGACCCGCCAAGGATCCAAAAAAACTCCACGAAGAAAGTGTCTAAGTCAAGTTGTAGAGGTACTACTTGCAGCGATCAAAGTTACTGAGGCACTTTGCCTTGAAACCGCCATCTCCAGTATTTTTGGTTTCGTCGCTACTTCAACATCGCTGAGGGAAATAGAAAACCGAAGCAACTAAAGTTATGGAGGCAACACTTGCAGCTCACAAGTTGCTGAAGCACTTTACCGTAGCACCATTCCAAGTATTGTCGGGAGTGCCATCTGAACTTGCAACAGGAAATGGCCACTGCAACAACTATAGCCGCCGCAACTATGACAGTCGCCGCAACTAACTTACGAATGGAGGCACCCTACCAAGGTGATAGCAGTCTTTGGGGGAAGTTTCGCCTCCGCAAATAAAGGCTGATATCAGGCCTAGGACTAATAGTAGGTCTCATATCTCACTAGTTTGAGTTGATAGCAGGCCCAAAGGTAAACTAGTATACCGCGGCAACCCCACGAAGATGGGTGGAGGGTAGCCCAAGTGTAAGGGACTCCATATCCATTACCCAGGTCATGGACCTGCCTTAGCCGCACAGGCAGGACTTAAAGAAGTCCCCTTGGGCTTGGTACTAAGGCACAACATGGCTGATAGCAAGCTTGGTTGTGGCCTTTACCCTAGGAAGCTGGGGAGTTTGTGGTTAGGTGGCTAAGGGTGGAGGTTTTGCTTAGGTGAACAAGAACATGGCCGATAGCAGGCTATGAAGTCTAAGAATGCACATATTGGCCAAACTAAGCTAAGAAGGTAAGTGCAGCGACAAGGTTTTACCACCGCAAGTGCACTTGCCTAGGCTCGCGCTGAGAAGGCAAGTAGCAGCGGCAAACACTCCCGTCGCAAGTGCACTCGCTGAGGCGATTGTGCCAAACAAATAGTACACGGTACATGTAGAAGGACGCGTGTCATTTCCAGAATGGTAGCTCAAGGCAGAATATTTCATGTGATCCTCTGGGACATATGTCTTCTCTCTATTTGGCCACCTAGTGTCCTCTTGATACCAAGGAAAAGCCTATATATAGAACCCATTTCCCAGCCCAAGAGGGGGGGCAATTTTTGGGGATTTGGCGGAGATGCTACCCATTTGTGCACTGCCGTTGTCTTCTTCTTGAGCCACTTGCTTCATCCTCACCTAGCTACTCACTCTCCAACTTCCCAGACAGTTGCTGCTGCTCATTCTCCAGCCATTCCACCATTGTTGGACCATTAGCATAGTTATATCTCTCTAATCATCTTCCTAACCTTGAACCTCTCTTCACTCACTAAAACAAAAGAGCAAATAATATTACAATTGAAAAGAGTTTTGTCAAACGGGATTACCAATTACAAAAACCTAACAATAGTAAAGAAATTACATCACTATAGGTCAAGTACATCCCAACTAGATTAACACCTACTAGCCTACCAATCATTTGCATTATACTCCACCTTAATAATCTAATAAAAACATTACGAAATTAAATAGTGAACAAAAAATTCTTAAACAATCATTGAAGGAGTTGGACAAATCATTCGGGAAACCCAATGATATGTCGTTCAAATTGCCTTGAATTCTCTCCTTTTTAATAATCTTGTTTTTTGGCACTTGCGTACAAATGATCTCTCGTTATCATAAGTGCCTCAACCATTTCGAGTGCAAGTCTAGTGCGGTAATCGCTCAACACTCATCCACTTGCACTAAAAGTTGATTTAGAAGTCACTGTAGAAACAAGAATGGCTAGTATATCACGAGCCATTTGTGCAAGCACATGCCTCATATTTTCATTTTGTTTTTACCAATCCAAAATATTAAAATCATCTTTATCATCAACATAGGTGGGTTGTCCAAATAACATTGTAATTCAGAACAACTTACACTCGTATTTTGAGATATTTTATTTAATCTTCCACCACAAGATGAGGTTGGTGTAGTGTGTTTAGGTGGTCTATTTACAATTACAACATCCTTATATTCTTGAAATAATTTATGCAGTATTTCAATAATATGATCAAATTATTTTTCATCAGCAAAAATAAAATGTAAAAAAGTTTGTAAACCAATGTCTTTACCCTTAGGATTAACTACAATCGCTAAATCTAAAAGAATCAAAATATTTATCAAATTTGTCCTTCATTGCAGTAATAATGGTGGCATAATATTCAACAGACATATAATTTATGAAAACTACTATTATATTTGCTTACATATGTAAAACAAATCATGAAGTAGGTATATATATAAGAAAATAGTTTTATTGTTTGATGAAATTGTTTTTGAAAATCTTTATATAAGGCTACGTGGAGTCAATCATCTTCTGTGGGTTTCAATACCCCTGTTATTTTATTTGTTTCAAAAAATAAATCTATTACTTTTCTTTCTTTTAAAGCCACCTTTAACATATTATATGTTGAATTTCACTTGGTGTCTACATCTAAAGCTAATTTTCTAGATTTCATACTTTCTAGTAGGCATACTTTTCTATATGCTAAAATTCATTGAACATAACTATTTATAATAAGAATCATTTGTGTTATTATAGTTACAGATCCTCATATGCATTCATAGTTTCTTTAACAATGAAATTTGAAATAAAAGCACAACAATGAATATGAAATAAATCAGCACTAAGTGGCAATTGAAAAGTTGATTTAAGATGCAGTATAATCTGATTGTAATATGTTGTATTAACTAAACTAATGGTAAATGTTTCATTTTGTAAAGCCCACTCCAATAATAAATTCCTTATTTCTATCCCAAGTTGTTTACCAGTGTATGGAAACTCAACTAAATTAAATGAAATTATTCTTTTATTTAATTTTCAAATATTACCAATATAATGTTCAGTGATGCATTGATATTCTAAAACTTGATTTGACTTTAACAGATCAAATGTTAAACATATTCTTCCATTTAAATCTTTAAAAATATTAAATAATTCATTTTCAATATAATTAACTACCATATCTTGTGCACGTAGATGATCATGTAAAAATGTAAACAAATTACCAGTTGGTGACCTCTCTAATTGCATTTGAGTTCTAATATCATGTTGTTGATTTTATAAATGCTGAAAAGAATGCCTTTTGCTGATGCAACACTAAGTAAATTTGCACAATATTTACATTTTTCTTTAGTTACAGTTATACTATTAGGATTAATTACAAATACTCTTTCAAAATGTTCCCACACTAGATTGACCCCTAGATGATGATGATAATGTTGTTACATGACGAGGATTTGGAGAATCAACTGAGTCATGTTGTGTGTATCGTGTATATTCATCAATATCGACAAAAAACATTGTGATCCATATTAATACAAGTAAATTAATATATATTAACTAACAATTAATAAAATAATGAGTAACTAATAAATATCAATTAAAACAAGTAATATATATTAACTAACAGTTAATGTAAAAATGAGTACCAAATAAATATTAATTTAAATAATTAATGTTACCGAATGACGAATGCAATATAAAAATTAGTTTCTTCTGGTAAAAGTTTCTTTTTACACAATTGCAATTACTACTTAGGAATGAGGCTTGAAAGTTGATTGAGATGAGAGAGTTAAAAGATTTGTTTGTGAAGAAAAATGAAAGAGTGAGGAGTTAGGGATGGTCACAGGTTGGGTTTGGGGCGGGTTTATAGAAATCAGCTCTTGCCTCGTATTATATTGGGGGCGAGGTAAATCGGGGGGTGAAAGAAGTGGGGCGGATGCAGGGCAAGAGGCTTGATGATTTTAAAAGTTGAAAAATAAAAAGATTAATAAAAATTATCAATAATTTAGTATATTACGAATAATAATTTATACTAAATGATAATTATATTATATAAGATAGAAAATAAATGAATAAAAATTAATATTAAGTATAATATTTTAGTGTTTTAACATTATTAGAATGAAAAATAATTAAATTATTGCAGGGTTCGGTGTGGAACGAGGCGGGGGAAGCAAAACCCATCCCCGTTCCACTTCTTCGTTAGGGCAAGAAAAATCCATGCAGGACAGGACAAGGGATGCGGATGCGGATGCGGAAAAGAACGGGAGAAAATGACCATCCCTAGGAGGAGTGTATTCATAGTAAAAGATTGAGAGGGTTCAAATATATAGATATATATATATATATATATTTAAAAAAGTGTCTGTTGGGGTGGGGGGACGGTCATATGATCGTTTGGGTGTATTTTTTAAAAAGTTGATCGTTGCTTGGGGGGCGTAGGGTTGGGCCAGGGCAGGCCAGCACATCGATCGGGTTGGGAGAAGTCAGGTCGCAGGCTTACAGGTCAAGCTCGAGCCAGAAATGCACAACCCCTCTAGCCCAAGGAATCGGGCTGAGTTGGGCTCTAGGCCTGGTTAGGTTGCACGCAGACCACGGGCAGGCCTTCAGAGGAGTATCTACATCAAGGTTCATAATCCTAGTGAACCACATCAACCATCATTCTAGTACCACCACCACCATTGTCATTGCTTTGGGGTTTGAAGATTCAATTATTCTTTTGTTGGAATTTTTTTCTTTCGTTCTTGCTTTTTTTTTAAATTTTGGTGTGCTATATATATATATATATGGAAGACAAGAAAAAAAAATTGAATGATAATATGAATCAATTTTGGGGATTGGTGATGGAAGACTATTTCTTTTTACACTTTATTCTGATATGCTTTGTCTATCCCCTTCTGTCCCTCCCCTAAAAAAACAAAAATAAAATAAAACAAAACGAGGTCATTTTGTTCAAAATGACATCGTTTGAAATTATTGCAAGAGTTTTAAGAGGATTGACATGTTTCACTAAAACTCTCATCATTCGTGATCTGTAAAACACTAGACAAATATGGTAGTGTCATCAGTGTATACTGTGAATTTCATACTTTTCCTTTAATATACAGGGTACTAAAGATACGGGTCAACCTAATAAAAGGGGTCAGCCGCCCCCATTAACTCGCCAAAACTATTGACTCGCCAAAACGTCGTCAACAACTGGTAGAACCGATGGACAGATAAGTAGACATATAAATACATTGGTAGAGATAGTATAGTTTCTCAAATTGTTATTGTCCTGATAGACAAAAATGAGTAGTGTTCAATTGTCTCAAAAGTTTCAAATTTCGATGACTAGTCCAAGTGTCTTAATTTTTAAATTATTTTGAAAAATAATTATTTTAATTGATTTTTTAATTAAAAAAAATTACTTACATCTCTCTTGAGATTTAACGAAATTATAGATTCCTTCCTGAGGTTTCAAAAATTACATTCTACCCATCGCAATTAACGTCGTTAACGGATATTATAAATTGACTAAAATGTCTTTTTGACAAATAAGGGCAAATTACCTTACTACCTTAATGTTTAGCTAAATTACAGATTTCTCCCATGAGATTTAGCTAAATTATCATTTTTTAATAAGTTATGAAATGCAAAATGAAAATGGAAAAACAGTTATCACATTACAAAAAATTAATGTTTTAGAGACCAAAATTTAGGGACAAAATTATTTTTAGGGAACCAAATATTTTTGTTGCGAAAAAGTGCCATTATATTTTTAGCAACGAAAATTGAACATTAGTGATTAATTATTATCTTTTTAAGATCAAATTTTTTATTTCAAAAAATAAACCATTTTGAGACCAAATTATTTTGTCCCTAAAAGTCTATTTATTATTGGCATTTTCGAAATTTTATCGCTAAAAGCCTTATTTTTGACTTTTCAAGACAACCTTTTAGCCACTATCCTTACGATGATAGAAATTAGTCCCTAAATGTCTTTTACAATAAAATTTTTACTTTTAGAGATCAAAAAAATTGATCTCTAAAATTTCTATATGTTGTAGTGTCAGAGTGTGAAAATATTATAAAATTAACAAATAATTAAATAAGTTAAAAATACAAGAAATGACTTGTCAAAAAATTCTTAGAATATGTTTGGTTTGATTTTTAGAAATTTTTTTTTAATTTTTTTTTAAAAAAACTAAAAATTAATTTGGTTAAGAAATAAAAAATAAAAAATTATTATTATTTTTATATAATTTTATCTTTTGAGTGGTTAGAAATAACTTTTATAAATTAAATATATTTTTTCATATTTATTTTTATTAAATTAGTTTTTATTTTTATTTTTTTAAATTCTGAAATTTTTTTCTAAACAATAAATCAAACATGGTTTCAAAAACTTAATTTTTTTTCCATCTAACGGAATTCTTTTGTAAATTTTGTTGATTTATCAAAAAAAATTCAGCAAGGGCAATATCGTCCATCAATTTATATTTGATGATGTTAGCTAATTATTCTTAACATTTAGTTAACGGTAGAAATTAAATTGTTATCGAATATAAATCTTGAGAGGCGAGATGTAATTTCTAAAATCTCAAGAGGGAGTCTGTAATTTAGCTAAATCTTAAAAGATGGGTAAATAATTTGTCTTTTTAATTATTTTGAAAAGACATGCAGAAAACTAAAAAAAATAGTTAACTTTTTGAAATTTTTTTTTTTTTATTTTGACCATTTTAGGTGGTTCCCAAAACTATGTGTAATTTGAACAATTGTTAGTGGAGATTATTGTAATTTACCCAAAAGTCAATAATTAATTGCATCAAATCGTTGCTTATGTTTCTCGTGGTTATCCTTTGGCTAATTATTAATACAAAACTTCGACAGGAAACTGCAAATTTAAGGCTCAAAAAACACGCTTACTTGAATCACAATTCATCTTTCTCTACCTTCTTTTTCATTCCTCATATATATATATATATATAAGTGGACCCACCAAGAATGTTGATTCCGTCAAGATGGTCTCTGGACCGATGGATCAATCTGAAAGTTTGATATTCACCAAAAAATATGAAAATTTGATCAATAGATTATTTTAGCAATCCATGACATTGTTGAGAAAGGTGTATATATGCCTCTGGTTTTGTCTCCTTTAATATGACCCCAAAAACAAATTATGCAATTTTTTTTTTGGAAAAATTCTACTTACACCACAATTTTATCTATTTATACTTATTTTTTCACCACACCATTAAGAAATAATTGAAACTCTCATTACACTCATTATAATACCAAAACTAATCCTAAGTTAAATCATTTTCAAAACTCCTATAGATTTTTTCTCATTACACCTATCTTTTTGAATTACTCCGGTGTGATGTAACCGAACAAACTATATTTGTCTAGCCAACTATTGTCACACGTTTACAAATTCACTTTCCTTAAAATATATATATATTTTTTTTCTAAATTTGTTATGGGCCTGTTTGATTATACGTTGCCAAACAATTTAGATTATTTCGGTGTAATGTTGCCGAACAAACTAGATTTGTCTAGTTATTTGTTGCCGCAAGTTTACAAATTTACTTTCCTTCAAACATCAAGCATCTATAAAAACATCAAATGTAGAAACATTCATAAAAATATTCATAAAATTTTTCAATACAAATATCTATAAAAACACACTGAGGTATTATCACAATCCATCTATGTTGATAGTTTCAGTAGTCACTATAGCATTCCTAGTTTAGACCCGACCTGTTAATGTTTTGAATTCGAATTTCATTTGTCTTGTTTAGATGTTCATACCATGTTTCTCTTTATTTCTCATTGAGTTTGAGTATTGGAGTGTCCTGATTGTGTTTGGAACATGTCGGTTGCAAGTTGGTTCAAATTGTTGTTGTCTGGAATTTGGCCTGTTCGCTCGAGCGAAGTTTCTTGCACTCGAGCAAACTTTGTGAGCTCCCAATACTTTTGGAGGCCTGCAGAGATATTGGGAAGGTAGTGCTCTTCGCTCAAGCGAGATTTCTTGCACTCGAACGACGGTCTTCTGTCTGTAAAACTTCTGGGAGTGTATATTCTGCGCTCGAACGAGGCTTCTTGCGCTTGAGCGGAACAACTTCTTGTGTCTGGTCGCTCGAGCGACAACTCTTGAGCTCGAGTGAGCTGTGCGTATATCAGTTCGTAAAAAGGCTATTTTCCATCACTTTTTCATATATATATCTCTCTCTCTCTCTCTCTCTCTCAACTTTCTAAAAACGCTATGTTGTGTCCCTTTCTCTCTAAAACTTACTCTCTCTACAAATACACCAAGATCTACCCATTTCTCTACCCTACTCCCTTTGTTAAAAAGGTGGAGCTCACCTAGAGCTTTGTTTTCATCCGAATAGAGTTGGGTTTCGGCGTTGTTGAAGTGCCACCTCTTTCTCTCTTGTCTTCTAACTTCGAGGTAGGAATTCTCTACACTCTTTTATAATTTTTAACTTAGCTATTTGTTTTTCATAAGCAATATTGTGATTTGGAGGATTTTGAACAAACCTAAGGTTTTGGTTTAAAATCAAAAGAGGGGTTTTCAAATGGTTATACGAAAAATGGTTGTGCAAGTGGAAATAAGGTTGAGTTGTGAACAAATTGTTGATTTTGACCCTTGGGTTGGATTTTGGAAGAAAAGGGGTTTTGACCTAAATGATTCAAATATTGATTTTGTATAAATAAACGGAATTGATGTTAGGAATGAGAAATTGGATGGATATTGATATTGATGGTGGAGTTTGATATGTATTGTCACTCACGTTGAAATTTGAAAAGTTTATCTGTATTATAGATTTTATATCTATTTAGAAATATCTATTTTGAGCTATCGATGAAGGATAGCCATGATTATTGTAGAAATTGCATGAGAATTAGGTGAATTGAAACTAATTTCTCATCTTTATGCATTGAACATTGTTGCTCAATGTAGACACCCCATTTTTGACCGTCCTCAAGACTTGGACGTCATCGTTTGAACACTCAATGATTATCCATGTTCGTGTTCGTCTTGAGTTCTCGAAGGTTTCGGTCGCACGCCTTGCGTCAAGACCTCTTGACTTGTTTGTTTGTGCTTGGTTGTAGACCAAACACTTGTGTGATTGCTTCTAAGGGTAGGGAATGGCTTGTTGGCTATCCCCACACATCACCGGCCATGGCCTGAGGCCACCGGCCCTGTTCTCTTACTACCGGCCAAAGCTGTTGGCCGGTCGGCATTGTTTTTGGTCGGCCGGCCATTGTTTTGATCAATCGGCCACTTTTTCTGGCTGAGACCTTTTCTTGGGGAGGCTTGACCCTTCTGAACCTTTGGTTTAGCTTCTTGTGGGAGGCTTGACCCTTCTGAACCTTTGGTTTAGCTTCTTGTGGGAGGCTTGACCCTTTTGATCCTTTGGTTTAGCTTCTTGAGGAAGCTTGAACCTTTTGAACTTTTTTTTAGCTTCTCCAAGAAGCTTGACCCTTTTTTTAGCTTCTCCAAGAAGCTTGACCCTTTTTAGCTTCTCCAAGAAGCTTGACCCTTTTGCTCCAAGCTTCTAAGAGAAGCTTGAACCTTTCTTAGCTTCTTGAGGAAGCTTGACCCTTTTTACTTTAGCTTCTAAGAGAAGCTTGGTCCCTTTGCTTAGAAAGCCTCTCCCTCATTAGAAAAGGTTCCAAAAAATTTTGCTAAGGCATACACATACATCTCTCTTTGTCTCTACACTTAGGCATAGAAAGAGTTAAGCTCTTAGCCCCTTTGCACACCAACTCCTAGCCTAACACCTCCATCATCAACCTAAGGATCTTGGAGGCCATTTTCAGAGGTTGAAGGTATGGTTTTTTGGTCTCAAAGCTGCTGGTTTTGCTGAAGCTACAAGGGTAACACACTTTACCCTCTTTTGATCTTTATTTTGCTTCATCTTTTACCCATACTTGCAAGAACTTTTGAGCTTTGTCATAAACTGAAAAAAATTCTTATTTTGAACTCCTTTTGAAGTTTGTTTAAGACCACTTTTGTGTTTGGGGTTGTCTACCCCCTCTTTGGCCTTGTTTGGCCTCATTTTTGTGCTTTTTTTGTGAGCTTCGGGACCACCTTGTATTGGCCCTCTCACCACTGAAATCTAGAGGGATTTCAGTGGTGGGGATGATGTTTTGAGGTCCTAAGGAGTGGGCCATCCCCTCTCCTTATTGTCTTGTTTACTTGCATTTTTGGCCTTACAAAGGAGCCCATATTTGCATGCATCCCAAGCTTGGTTCAGGCCCTTTTTGGTGAGTTTTAGGACCTGCATAAGCTCTGTCCAGAGTTGGTTTTTCCATATTAGATGTCCTTCTTGCATGTGTAGAACAACTCCTTTCATGGCCTTTCAAAGGAGCACCTCATTCTTGCATGTATTAGACACATTTCAGTGGGTATTTGGTCATATTTTGGCATGCCATGAATATGTTTTTGGCTGGTTTGGTGGTCCCTCATATGCTCCATATGCTTGTAGTATAAACCATGCTTACTAGCTTACATTGCATGTTATTTTGGCCCTCCATTCTAGCATATTTTGGCCATGCCTTAAACTGATTTTGTGCATGTTTTGGACTGTCTTAGCTCTGTTTTTATGTCCCATGGTCGAATGCTACTTGCCATGTATGCTTGTAGTGTAATAGCCATGCCTAGTCTTGAGTTTTGAAGGCTATTGCATGCTTATATTGAGGTGTTTGCATGTTTTGGCATCATTGGGTATGATATTTCAGAGCTTATACTTGTGTCATACTCCCATGTTTTCCATGCTTTAAGTGCTATTGAGAGTTGTGCTTGTATGCCATGTTACAATGTGTTATGCATGTTATGTTGTTAGCATTGTGTATGCTATGTCACTCCTTGCATTGTGTATGCTAGGTGGTTAGTTGCATTGAGCATGCCATAGTTCATATAGCATTGTGTGTACCATATAGTCCATAGCATTGTGTATACTAGGTTGTATGTTTGCATATTTAGGTTGTATGTCTATTGCATATTGCTTGCTAGCATACTCATTTTGTATTAGTTTATTTGCATGCTTAGGTTGCATAGCATTGAGCACGCATCCCTTGCCTCTTGATCAATTATGATAGAGGTTGGGGTCCTTTATGTGTTTGGTGCATTTCATTCCATATTGAATTGCACACTTGACTCTTTGGCCATCATGCATGGAAATGCGTGATTGGTGACCTGAGAGTCGAGTACCATACTCCCTTGAGTCTTAAACATGATAGCAAGGGTGATTGTGCATACATTGCTTTGAAAATGCATTGCAATGCTCTGTTTTCCCTCTGCTGCTGTCAAATAGAATTCTGCAGAAAGAGATGGCCGGTCGGCCATCTTCAGTGCCAGCTGGCTATCCATTGTTGGCCAAGAGCCTCACAACTGGTCGATGACCATTTTTCCATGGTCGGTGACCATTCGTCTTGTCGGTGACCTCCCATAGTGTTCAGGGAGTGTTCCAGAACTGACCTTGGGACTCATGCAATTTTCAGAGGCATAAAGCAGTACAAACAGAGGCAACTGTGGCATGGCGATGGATTTCTGAGCGGAGTAGAGCATGCATACATTCATCCCTCTTCTCGAGGCTATTTTACTGCTTTCAGTAGCTTAATTAATTTGTCAATTAGTTAGGTGGTTTTGTAATTAATTGATTAGCTTGTTAGTTAGTTAATTTGTATTATTCTTTCGGTCCCTCCGAGAGAGGGCAAATTGTGTAATAAGCGTACGTGTGTGTGATGCATGTCTTCCAACCCCACGTCTTTCTCCCTTTTATTTAACCGCTTACAATGGTTAGTTTTAGGGCACGTTTCAATTAGCATACTTATGATAGCATGTTTGCACACATTCATTCGTATTGCATGCACTGGGCTCGGCGCATCATGCTAACTGCATTGTATTTCAATTCCAATTTGAATACATGTATCAAGTTGCATTTCACATGACATCTTAGAATAGCCGTGCCTATTTCTAGTTGCATTTTGCATGTGTTCCATTAGCCATCTTAACATGAACTAGGATCATGCATTTGATTACTAACTAGTTTCTGTTTTGGCTTGGAGTACTATGTAAGCATTTACGCTTTAGCATCCTTGCATGTGTGTGAGTGTTGCCATGACAGCATGCTTACCATGAGGCTATTTGCGTATGTGATGTAACTGTCTGTGGGTGAAGGTTGGATTGCTTAAATTGGGACAATTCATTGAAATCCGTATTTTAGCCTACTTACGAGTAGCAAAACTCAAACCATTTTTCCGAACAAACGGATATGCAATGCTTTATTCCAAATTAGGCAATCTAGTCTCTACTTGTTTTGCTGTGCGCATCACATAGTAACTCTAGCTAATTAACCGGAATAAGAACACATGTGTTTTTAAAAATAAGACATCATGTTTAGTAGTGGCCGATCTTTGATCGGGCGAGTGGGGGTGCTCATAGCTGACCTTCCCCAATCGTACCCAAGTTCCCGAGCCGAGGCAACTTTGGTGATGACGGACACGTGGCCTTAGGTAACGAGTCAGGGTTTCCTAAATTCACCCAAAATAAATATTTACGTAGCGACTCTGTATCTGGCAAAGCAGCCTATGTTTGGCACTTCTTTCTAAAAAATCTGTTTTCCAAAAACGATTTGCCGAATTTGGACTCTTTGGTGATTTATCGGTCTTGCATTGTACTTTACAAGATCAGATTAAGAACCATGAAAATTTGAGTCTGAACTATAGTGAGCCCCAATGAACAAAACGGGATCTTTCATGGAACGTTCAGGGACGTGTACACTCATTTAATAAATTGCATATGTGTTTGAATTTGAGAAAAATAGGTGAATGTTAGAAAGAGGTGTGTATCAATAAATTAAGTTAGCTAGAGTGTCCTGGGTCAAAGTCCCGAAAAATGCACGTATACATAGGTGCCGATTCTCGCGGATGAAATATCCATAAAATTGCAATAGTAGTGCTTGTAGAGACTACGTTTACATGGGTGTCGTTTGACGGTTTCCCGCGAACGAAATATTCGTGAAAGGTTGTATCAATTTAAGAAATTCCCCCTTGTTTCTTATAGTAAAGGATATGATTTAAAATTTGTGATATATAAGTTAAGCATGGCATGATTTTGAGACAAAAATGTAAACCGTTTTGACACGAACATTGCATATGCATTTCACCCTTATATCTTTGTTAAGATTCATTTATTGTGTTGGATTATTTCTACTGAAGTTTGGCTCGCCCTATTTGGGAAAACCATTTTCAGGTGCTGATGAGATGCCTCCACCAAGGCAATAGCTTGGAAGGATTGAAGCAAAAGCTTCATTTTTTGTGTTTACTTGTTATTATTTTGTACAAGCCTAGGGCTTTATATGTATTGGATTTAAATCCATTTTGATGTAACCAAGTATAATCTTGGAAAGTTGTAGCCTTCAAAGCATTTCAATTATCTGTTTAACTTCTATTTCACATGGTTATTGTTGGTGACACGTGCTATAGATTGAGGGTTAGGACTTATGAATGTATATTCGCATGTGTCACACTTTTGTACATTTGAATCTTATGTAATAAAATGACGTTATACTCTGATTCATATTGTTATTTACTTATTGTCATGAATGGTTTATTATATTTGTTTCGGGGTGTTACAACTTCGTATAAAAGCATACCAGGTTTGAATACTTTTGGTACATGGGAAGTGGTTTTTACCACAATAGGTTTGTCTTGCTTGATAAAGACATTAGTATGTATGATATTGTAGACACCCCATTTTTGACCGTCCTCAAGACTTGAATGTCATCGTTTGAACACTCGATGATCATCCATGTTCGTGTTCATTTTGAGTTCCCGGAGGTCTTGGCCGCGCGCCTTACCTCAAGATCTCTCAACTTGTCTGTTTTGTGCTTGGTTGTGGACCAAACACTTGTGTTTTTGCTTCTAAGGGAAGAGGGTAGCTTTTATGCCATACCCTCAACCCACCGGCCAAGGCTTAAGGCCATCGGCCATGTTTTCTTTCCATCGGCCAAAAGTATTGGCCGGTCGGCGCTTTATTTGGTCAGCTGGCACTTTTGTTGGTCAATCAGCCATTTTTGGTGGCCGAACCCTGTTCATCTGCTTTTGACAGATATTTTGTGCCAGCTGGTGCAGCTGGCATCCACAATTCCCCCCTCCATACACGTGTATGGAGGGATTTGAGCCTTGCTTAGCTTCTCCAAGAAGCTTTGCAAAATTGGATTTCTATAAAAGGAGAGCCTCCTCTCCCTTTCCAAGGGTTCTAGAAATCTGATATACAAGTTAGATATATCTCTCTCTATATCTCTCTCTCTAGATTTGTGTGTGTGTTTGAGCTCAAAAGTGTGTTTTGTTCTTACTATTGCACACAAACACGTAGCACTACACTATCCTTGGTTGCTGAGGCACTAGAAGGTTGATATTAGAGTTCTCGGGCTGTTTTTGATCCAAGAAGATTGTTGGAGTTGTGTTCTTGAAGTTGTTCTTCAAGGGTGAGTCAACTTGCTTTTGATACCCCATTTTGGCTTCAGCTTCTACACATACTTCTATATTGTTTTAAGCTTGACTCTAAACTACAAAAAGTTCTGATTTTGTATGCTTGTTATGGTTGCTTAAGGTCACTTTTTGGTTGGGGGTTGTCTACCCCCTCTTAGGCCTTGTTTGGCCTTGTTTTGTGCCTTTACTTTTGAGCTTTGGGATCATCTTATTTTAACCTTCCCACCACTGAAATCTAGAGGCTTTTCAGTGGTGGAGAAGTGGTTTTGGTGTCTTGTATAGGAAAGGGACACCCCTCTCTCCTCATGTTTCATATGCTTGGGTTGTTGACTTATAAGAGTAGCATGTTTACTTAGCATGTCTTGGTTCTATTTCAGCACTTTTAGTGGCTTTTAGGACATGCCTTAACTCTATTCCATGTTGGTTTGATGGCATCTTGCATGCTTCACATACTTGTAGAATAATCTTGCATGTTTGCATAACATGCATCTTGTGTTTGGACCACTATTCTTGCATGTTTTGGCTCGACTCAAAGGAGCTTTTAATCATGTTTCACCATGTTTAAGCTCTGTATGGTGTTGTCTTGATCACGCATGCGTTGTTTTGCTTAGCCTTGGTTCATTCTAGCTTGTAAGCTTTGTGCCTTGAGTTCATTAGCATGTGTTACTTGGAGTATTTCATGATTTGGCATCATGTGAAATGTAATTTTATTCCATGTTTCAAGGTCACACACTTGCATTTATCACCTATTCCATGCTTTGGATAATTTGTGTTTTATGCCTTAAGAATAGGTCATTGTGCATGGCATCATACTTAGGCCTTTGGGATGCCATCTAAGTGGGTTTTTGGGCTCATTCTAACATGCCATAACTCTGATTTTATTGGCCTAAGTCATGCCATGCTTGGTTGTAATAGGTGTAGTGCAATTGCCCCTTTTGGCCTTGTATGCGTCTTGTTTTGTGCTCACATTTCTAGCATGTTTTGGCCTCATCCCATGCATGTTCTAGCCTTATTTTGGCCTGCCTTGGGACTGTTTTGGGTCACCTTGGTCATTTGGGACTTGGTTGATATGGCCATGGTTCAAGTCCCTTGGCTAGCTTTGAACTTGAAGTCCATTAGCATGCCTTGCTTGTGTTATGTGTTTGATTTGGCATCACTCTTAGCATAATTTCAGAGCTTATGGTGTCACTATACTACCATGATTGTCACCCCCTTGCTCATGTTTGGGTGTTGTGACTTTATGCCTTAACTCTTGGACCATTGCATGTGCATGCTCATTGTGTATTTCATTCTATCACTTGATCATTTTGGCCACTGTTTTTGGTGTGGCTAAGGCCTATCCATTTTCAATGTAAGTCCATGGATCATGCGGTTTGTGTGTTGTTGCATGCTTATCGCATTGCATGTTGCCACATCCTTGTTTTTGGTATTGTTGTCGCATGCCTATTACATTGCATGTTTGTACGTTTAGGTTGCATTTTGCATGCTTGCTAGTTTGCATTTTGTCACATGTTCGTTTAGGTTGCATTGCATTTGGCACGCTTGTTACCTTAGCCTTGTGCATACTTAGGTTGCATAGCATTACATCTCCATGTTGCATTGCATTTGGCATACTCGCTTGCATTACATTGTGTTTGGTTTAGGGTGTCAAACCAAACACGAGGAGCGAGGAACGTTCGTACTTGAAGTAGCGAAATGTGCCTCAATCCTTAGTCGCCGACGCTCTTGATCCAACATGATAGAGTGTGAGGCCTTCATGTGTTTTGTGCATTCATTCCATATTGATTTGCACACTTGTCTCCTTTGGCCATCATGCATTGAAATGCGTGATTGATGGCCCGAGGGTCGAGAACCATACCCCCTTGAGTTCATGACATGATAGGGAGGATGTTTGTGCATACATTGCCTTGAAAATGCATTGCCATGCTCTGTTTGTCCTCTACTGCAGCAAGACAGCATTTTGCAGGAAGATATGGCCGGCCGGCCATCTTCAGTACCGATCGGCTAAAAATTATTGGTCAAGAGCCTTACAAATGGTCGATGACCAATTACACATGGCCGGTGTTCCCATACCTTAGCCGGTGACATCCCACAGCGCTCAGGGAGTGATTCAGGAGCACTCTTGAAACTTGTGCAGTTTTCAAAGGTGTAGAGCAGTGTAAACAGAGATAACATGAGCATGGCAATAGATTTCCGAGCGGAGCCAAGCATGCTTGCATTCATCCCTCTTTCCGAGGCCTCTTTACCACTTTAGTAGCTTAATTAATTTGTTTAATTAGTTAAGTGTTGTGTAATAATTAATTAGCTAGTTAGTTAGTTAATTATTCGGTTTGTATTATTTATTCGGACCCTCCGTCGAGAGGGCAAATTTTGTAATAAGTGTGCGTGAGTGTGTGAATGTCTTTCAACCCCATGTCTTTCTCCCTTTTACTTACCCGCTTTTGATGGATAGTTCTAGGTCATGTTTTGATTAGCATCCCTATGCTCGCATGTTTGCATTCATTCATCTGTCTTGCATGCACCGGGCTCGGCGCATCATACTAACCGCATAGCATTTCAATTCCAACTTGAATACGTGTATCGAGTTGTCACATTTCATATGCCACCTTAGAATAGCCGAGCCTATTTCTAGTTGCATTTTGCATGCGTTGCATTAGTCATCTTAACATAACTAGGATCATGCATTGATTACTAACTAGTTGTTGTTTTAGCTCGGAATACTAGGTAAGCGTTTATGCTTTAGCATCATTGCATGAGTGTGAGTTTTGCCATGACAGCATGCGTGCCATGAGGCTATTTGCTTAATTGTTTTAACTGCCTGAATGCCTGTGGGTGAAGGTTGGATTACTTAAATTGGAACGATTCATTGAAATCCGTGTTTTAGCCTACTTGCGAGTAGCAAACTTCAAACCATTTCCAAACAAACGGATATGCGATGCTTTGTTCCAAATTAGGCGATCTAGTTTATACTTGTGTGTTGTGCGTATCACATAGTAATTCTAGCTAATTAACCGGAATAAGAACGCATATATTTTCAAAAACAAGATATCATGTTTAGTAGTGGCCGATCTTTAATCGGGCGAGCGGGGGTGCTCATAGATGACCTTCACCAATCGTACCCAAGTTCCTGAGTCGAGGCAACCTTGGTGATGACGGACATGTGGCCTTAGGCAATGAGTCAGGGTTTCCTAAATTTCCCAAAAAAAAAAATAAAATATTTAAGTGACGACTCTATATCTGGCAAAGCAGTCCATGTTTGGCACTTCTTTACAAAAATCAGTTTTCCAAAACGATTTTCTGGATTTGGACTCTTTGGTGATTTATCGGTCTTGCATTGTACTTTGCGAGACTAGATTCAGAACCGTCACATTTGAGTCCGAATTGTAGCATGAGGCTCAAGGGCACGTCTACAGATATGCTATGTGATAACATGCTTATGTGATTATATAGGTATGGGATTTAATTTCTAAGATATTGATTGGGTCTACGGGTTTCTAGAAGTTTTATTAGAAGAGCACTTGACACTACTGTTTCTAATTGGAACTCTGGCAATGCTGCAGGACCATCATTATTCAAGAAAGAAATTTGTATGTATTTATGTGACTGTGTGCATATATAGAGTGAATTACTATTGTCCATCATATTAGGACGCGAGTGAGTTAGCTTCGGCACATTTGTAAATATGCTAATCATTTTTGTTACCTTTATTAGGATGTCAAGATGTGGTTGTAGTGGTAGGCGTGGTAGACCTAGATAGCAGGAGGTGCCAATACCTAATGATATCCCAATATAAGATGAGAGAGTTGGTCAGGCCAATGTGGCTAAACCAGTCGGTCAGCAATCCATGGGCTCCTTAGCCTGTGAAATGGCCAGAGCGTTGTGGAAATCCATCGACATTCTCAGGGCCGAGAATCAAGTCTAAGCCCATGTTGCTGAGACGAGACCATCTTTTCTGAAGCGAGAGTTCTTCCGATCTAACTCGGATAAGTTTTTGGGTGATCCCAAGGAGCCACTGAAGGCGGATGAGTGGCTAGAACAGATAGTGAAGACGTTTAAGATGCTTGGCATTAAGGACGACAGACTGAAAGTGACCCTAGCATCCTTCCAGCTGAAGGGAGATGCAGGTTAGTGGTGAAAATATATGCGTAGGCACATTGGAGTGACTTGGGAGGCTTTGGTCAACGTCTTCCAAGATAAGTTTTTGCCTCCCACTATTAGGGAGAATTGAGGGAGCAATTTTCACAGCTCAAGCAGTTGAACACACCGATAGCCGAGTTTGAGGCAGCCTTTACAAGTCTCTCTAGATTTTCACCAAAGTTAGTGACGAGAGAGGAGCGTTGTTGTGTGGAGTTCGAGAAAAATTTAAGGACCGAGCTTCTTTTCAAGGTAGTCGGTTCGATGATTAGAGATTACAAATGACTTGTAGAGTCGGCAGCTCATCTTGAGACCGTGATACAAATGGAGGAGGAACGGATGAGGGGCTCCATGAGGAATCAGGAGGTTCAGGGGGGACAGTAAGAGGTAGAGGGATTCTAACCCACAGCAGTCCTAGGGAGCTCAGACGAGGTCCACTTTTCCAATACGAAGTTCGGGTTCTGGAAGAAGTAGTTAGGGAGATTTCACTTATTTCAAATGTGGCCAGTTGGGCCACAAGTCTCCAACTTGCCCGCAGAAGGGAGGAAGGCAACGGTCTGCATCGTCTTCAGCTCGTTCTCAGAGCCAGAGTCAGGGGAAAGAGCAACCACTCACTTGTTATTAGTGTGGGCATGTAGGGCACATGAAAAGGTTTTGCGGTGGCATACCTGGTGCATCTGGTTCAAGGCAGATACAAAGCCACCAGTCTGCACAGCCAGCACAAGCCTTGAAGGCTAATCAGGGAGCCTCTTTGGCTTAGTCAGTGCATCAGGCTTATGCTCCGACAAGTGAGCAGGTTAAGTAGAGACGTTCAGGGTGTGTGCATGCTGTTACCACGCCAAACTTAGTACCAGTGCGTTCGGTAATGAGAGGTAATTTCTTGTTATGCAATTCTATTATTAATGTATTGATTGATACATGTGCATCCCATTCATTTATCTCGTCTACATTTGCATCAGATTTGGGGTTAGAATTGGCTCGGTTAGCATCTCCTCTCAGTGTAGAGTCACCTATTAGTAGTGAGATTGTTCTGGAATAGGGGTGTCGGGGTTGTGACAGAGAAGTTGTTGGTCGCCGACTTCCTTTTGCATTTGTGTTTATTGACATGTCTAGTTTTGATGTTGTTTTGGGTATAGACTGGTTGTCGTCGTATTGGGTTGTCATAGATTGTTACCGTCAAAAGGTTACTGTATATACCTTGAGCGGTGATTGCTTTTATTTCTTGGGGGACCGGGTTGATAGAGTCTTACCACTGGTGTATGATCCGCGTGGGCGAAGTGAACTTAGTTGTCTTCTTGCCAACTTCTTGGGTAATAAGTGTGATAAAGTCCGAGTTGAGTTGCCAAGGATAGTTTGTGAATACCCGGATATTTTTCCTAATGATCTCACTAGTTTACCATCTCACCGTGAGATTGAATTCTCAATTGATTTAGTGCCTGGTATAGCACCAATTTCTATGGCACCATATAGATTTGCACATGCCAAGTTGAGTGAGTTGAAGATTCAACTCCAAGAGCTGCTTAGATAAAGGTTTTATCTTCCCTAGTACTTCACCTTGGGGAGCACCAATTCTTTTGCCAAAAAGAAAGATGATATGTTCAACTTTGTATCGATTTCCAGAAGTTGAATAGGGAAACTATTAAGTATAAATACCTAATGCCTTGTATAGACGATTTGTTTGATCATTTGAAGGGGTCTTGTTGCTTTTCTAAGATAGACCTAAGATCGAGTTATCACCAGTTGAGAGTAAGGGAGGAGGATATCTAGAAGACGGCATTTCGTACGCGGTATGGCCATTATGAGTTTCTAGTGATGCCCTTTGGGCTAACCAATGCACCAGCCATGTTTATAGATTTGATGAACCGGATCTTTCATGAATTCCCAGACCGTTTTGTGGTCGTCTTTGTTGATGACATCTTGATTTACTCACCCTCTGAAGAGGAACACAAAGAACATGAAGAACAATTGTGGGCAGTATTTGAGTTACTTAGAGCCCACAAACTTTATGCCAAGTTTGGGAAATGTGAATTCTGGTTGAGAGAGGTTAAGTTCTTAGGCCATGTGGTATCCGAGGAAGGAGTGACTGTAGATTCATCCAAGATAGAGGCAGTGTAAGATTGGGAACAACCTAAGAATGCCTTTGAGATCCATAATTTCTTAGGGTTGGCTAGGTATTATTGCAGATTTGTGAAAGATTTCTCTAGATTAGCCTCACCATTGACTAGACTAACGAGGAAATGAATCAAGTTTGTGTGGAGTGAGACTTGTGAAAAGTCATTTCAAGCACTTAAGGTTAGACTTACTACTGCTCTAGTATTGATTATTCCAGAGAGGGGTTTGGGCTATTCAATGTATTGTGATGCTTCATAAGAAGGTTTGGGTTATGTATTAATGCAAGAAGGAAAGGTAGTAGCTTACGGCTCGCGGCAGTTGAAAACATATGAAAAGAACTACCCTACTCATGACCTAGATTTAGCGGCGATGATCTTTGCCTTGAAGATTTGGAGGCATTATTTGTATGGTGAGAAGTTTGAGGTGTTTTTTGAGCACAAGAGTTTGAAATATCTGTTTACACAAAAGGACTTGAATCTGAGGCAAAGGAGGTGGATGGAGTTTATAAAAGATTATGATTTTGAGTTACATTATCATCCAGGGAAGGCCAATGTTATGGCTGATGCCTTGAGTAGGAAATCTATTAGCAGTGTAGCTTGTGTTGCCATCCAAGAATGGGAAGTGTTGGGTGCTATTGGTGAGTTTGACTTGTATCTTAGCGAGTCCGTGGAGTCTGCAGCATTTTTTCGATAGGTGCACAACCTACACTTGTGAGCCAAGTAATAGAAGCACAGAAGAGTGATCTTAAGGTAGAAATCCTTCGAGAAAAGATCTCCAGTGAGAAGGTGGAGAAAGGCTTGAATGTGTATCCCGATTCGAGTGTTAGATACCAGGACTGTCTTTTCGTACCGGAGTCTTGTCGAGAGGAAGTACTCTGAAAGTTTCACCATTCACGCCTTACAGTGCATCCGGGAGGCACAGAGATGTATCACAACCTTAGTCACTAGTTTTGGTAAAAGGAAATGAAGAAGGATGTGGCCATGTTTGTATCGAGGTGCTTTACTTGTCAACAAGTGAAGGCTGAACATCAGAGGCTAACGGGTTTGTTGCAACCCTTGCTTATAGCCAAGTGGAAGTGGAAGCATGTCATGATGGATTTTGTTGTGGGTCTTCCTAGGACTCAACGAGGTAGTGATGCGATTTAGGTGGTAGTTAACCAGTTGACTAAGTCAATGCACTTTATACCTATGCACATAAGTGACTCAGTAGATTATCTTGCAGACCTTTATATTAGGGACATAGTGAGGTTGCACGGGGTCCCTGTAATTGTTGCTTCGAATAGAGACCCGTGTTTCACTTCTCGGTTATAGCACAGCCTACAGGATGCCTTGGGCACGAGATTGACTTTTAGTACTACATATCATCCTCAGATTGATGGGCAGTCCAAGCCTACTATTCAGATCCTTGAGGATGTGCTTCAGGGTCGTGTTCTTGACTTTAAGAGGTCGTAGGAGAGGCACTTGCTCTTAGTGGAGTTTGCCTATAATAATAGCTTTCAGTCGAGTATTAGTATGGCACCATTTGAGGCGTTGTATGGCCGACCGTGTAAATCCCTTGTGTGTTGGGCCGAGTTGGGTGATGCACCTTTGTTGGGTCTAGAGTTAGTCCGGGAAACAATAGAGAAAGTTGCACTTATCCATAAGAGGTTGGTTATTGCCCAGAGTCGCCAGGATAGTTATGCCAATCGTAGGAGGAGACTTTTGTCTTTTGAGGTAGTACATCATGTTTTCTTGAAGATATCACCTAAGCGGGGTTTGATAAGTTTTGGAAAGAGTGGGAAGTTATCTCCTAGATTTATTGGGCCTTTTGAGATCCTTGAGCGGATTGGAGAGGTAGCTTATCGCTTGGCTTTGCTGCCACAACTTTCTGGGGTCTATAATATGTTTCATATTTGTATGCTTTGAAAGTATGAGCCGGATTCATCGCACGTGTTGGATTGGACCAACTTAGTGGTAGATGAGGATGCCTCGTATGAGGAGAGACCGGTGAGAGTCTTGAATACTCAAGACCAAGTCTTACGAGGCAAGACAATTCTTTTGGTAAAAGTATTGTAGCGACATCATGGGGTTAAGGAAGCAACTTAAGAGCATGAATTAGAAGTTCGTGAGAAGTA
Source organism: Camellia sinensis (assembly GCF_055761805.1). Lineage (NCBI taxonomy): Eukaryota > Viridiplantae > Streptophyta > Magnoliopsida > Ericales > Theaceae > Camellia > Camellia sinensis. The sequence goes on from NC_138974.1 coordinate 115,907,025, forward strand.
TCCAGACCTATTTGTTAATGTTTAACCATGTATTGCGACTTTTATGATGTTGATGTAATATAAACATTGTATATGTTTTGGAAATGTGAATTGTATATTCAGTATTGGAAACTTGTTTATCATGTTGATAAGGATGAATGAGCAGTGGATGGGTCATGATGTTGGAATTGATTGACTATCATTGTTGTAATTGATTTAAACATGATTTAACGTTTGATTTAAAATTTCGGGGATGAAATTCCTTAAGGGGGGAGGTTCTAGCGTTCCTGGTTTAGACCCGACCCGTCGATGTTTTGAATACGGGTTTGATTTGTCTTGTTTAGATATTCATATCATATTTCTCCTTATTTCTTATTGAGTTTGAGTATTGGAGTATCTTGATTGAGTTTAGAACATGTCGGTTGCTAGTTGGTTCAAACTATTGTTGTCCAGAATTTGGCCTCTTCGCTCGAGCGAGAGCTCCTAGTACTTTTACAGGCCTGCAAAAATACTAGGGAGGTAATGTTCTTCACTTGAGTGAGACTTCTTGCACACGAGCGACGGTCTTCTGTCTGTAAAACTTCTAGGAGTGTGTATTCTATGCTCGAGCGAGGCTTCTTGCACTCAAGCGAAACAACTTATTGTGTTTGGTCACTCGAGCAACAACTCTTGCGCTTGAGCGAGCTGTGCGTATATCAGTTCGTAAAAAGGTATTTTACATCACTTTTCATATCTCTCTCTCTCTAAACTTTCTAAAAATCCTAAGTTGAGACCCTCTCTCTCTACAAATACACCAAGATCTACCCATTTCTCTACTCTACTCTCTTTATTAAAAAGGTAGAGCTCACCTAGAGCATCATTTTCATCCGAATAGAGTTAGGTTTCGGCGTTGTTGAAGTGTCATATCTTTCTCTCTCGTCTTTTAACTTCGAGGTAGGAATTCTCTACACTCTTTTATAATTTTTAACTTATCTATTTGTTTTTCTAAACAATATTGCGATTTGGAGAATTTTGAACAAACCGAGGATTTTGGTTTAAAATCAAAGTAGGGGTTTTCAAATGGTTGTATGGAAAATGGTTGTGGAAATGGAAATGAGGTTAAGTTGTGAATAAATTGTTGATTTTGACCCTTGGGTTGGATTTTGGAAGAAAATGGGTTTTGATCTAAATGTTTCAGATATTTATTTTGTATAAATAAATGTAATTGATATTAGGAATGTGAAATTGGATGGATATTGATATTGATGATAGAGTTTGATATGTATTGTCACTCATCTTGAAATTTGGAAAGTTTATCTGTATTGGAGATTTTATGTATGTTAGAAATATCTGTTTTAGGCTATCGGTGGATGATAGTTATGATTGTTATAGAAATTGCTCAAGGATTAGGTGAATTGAAACTAATTTCTCATCTTTATACATTGAACATTGTTACTTATTTAATACATTGCATACGTATATGAATTTGAGAAAAATGGGTGAATGTTAGAAAGAAGTGTGTATCACCAAATTAAGTTGGTCGGAGTGTCCAGGGTGAAAGTCCCAAAAAACGCGCATATACATGGGTGTCGATTCCCGCAGACGAAATATCCATAAAATAGCAATAGTAGTACTTGTATAGACTACGTTTACATGGGTGTCGTTTGACCGTTTTGGGCGAACGAAATATCCGTGAAAGGTTATACCGGTTTAAGAAATTCCCCCTTGTTTCTAATGGTAAAGGATATGATTTGAAATTTGTAATATATAAGTTGAGCATGGCATGATGTTGAGAAAGAAATGTAAACTGTTTTGACATGAGTATTGCATATGCCTTTCACCCTTATATCTTTGTTAAGATTTATGTATTGTGATGGATTATTTCTACGAGGATTTGGCTCACCCTATTTGGGAAAACCATTTTCAGGTACTGGTAAGATGCCTCCACCAAGGTAGTAGCTTGGGAGAATTGAAGCAGAAGCTTCATTTTTTGTGTTTACTTGTTATTATTTTTGTACAAGCCTAGGGCTTTATATGTATTGGATTTAAATCCATTTTGATGTAACCAATTATAGTCTTGGAAAATTGTAGCCTTCAGGACATTTCAATTATTTGTTTAGCTTCTATTTCATATGGTTGTTGTTGTTGACACATGCTATAGATTCATGGTTAGAACTTATGAATGTATATTTGCATGTGTCACACTTTTATACATTTGAATCTTATGTAATAAAAGGATTTATACTCTAATTCATATTGTTGTTTACTTATTGTCATTGATGATTTATTGTCTTTGTTTCGGGGCATTACAGTTACTAGAGGGCTGACAGGTGTACAAAATTGATCAATACGGGTAGTATAAGTTTTCTCCCATCTATTAACACACAAGTGATGAATATGAATCCAATTACTTACTTTTGAAGGTACTGAATGACCAAGAAACAGAAAATTTAACAAACCATTACCAATGCACTACTAGCCTTACTACAATGAATAGAAGCATAATTCTTCAAAAATATAAATAAAACAAAACAAAATAAAAATGTCTGAAATATGAAATTGAAAATGTTTAGCAGTGAGTTACCGGACATGTACTTTTTGTTCGACAATAGGTTACTGAACAAGCATTTTTTATTCAACAGTAGATGGTTGTCACGACCCAAACCCACCCCTATGGGTTTAGTACCGTAACCGGCCAGTAATCTGTGGATTACCAAAGGCCTCTGAACAAATTAACAAATAGTAAGGGGCTGCAGAAGCAATAATACAAAATAGACAAGGTCCAATGAGCTGTGATAACGTACATGGGACAGAACATTTTAAAACTTATAAATATATATATATATATAAACATAACAGTCTAGATACACAGTATTTACAAAATATTCACAGAAGTGAACTTCCCAAGATTTGACTGTATAGTGCTTACACAAAGACTAGCATGAAATACAAAAACAGCCTTGGCATTAGACTTGATCGGAACCTCCTCGGGAGGCACAGCAGTTGGCTGACAAAAACGGTACAGAGGGCCGTCAACTCTGGCCCTGGTCACATGCCGGCTCACCTACATATATAATACAAACTGTGAGCGAAAGCCCAGTGAATAATAACAGAGTAAAGGGGTTGTATGAATGATGTCCATTACAAGTTAGAATCCAGTATTTAATTCAGAGCATAATCAGACTTCAAAACAGAAACAAATTCATATACATTTGCATATTCAGATTTTGCATAAGATCATATGTGGTACACCCATTAGCTATCAGAACAAATTGGTCCAGAGACCCACATACATAGTTGGTACCAACAACCACAAAGGTCCATGACTTGCGCGCAAGTAGCCATGGTATTGTTACCCCCAGGCAAGGGCCACGTGCAGATTGGCCACGGTATTGTTACCCCCGGGCGAGGGCCACATGCAGATTGGCCGCGGTATTGTTACCCCCGGGCGAGGGCCACACGCAGATTGGCCGCGGTGTTGTTACCCCCGGGCGAGGGCCACGTGAACTAAGGGTGCCATAAATACTTTTCAAAAAATTGGACATTCAGTCATAATTCGTAAAATAGCATTTCAGAAAAACAGATTATACCATACCAGTCAGAAAATACTTAGGTTAAACATAACTTTATAGAGTTATTACTCACAGTGGGCTCGGAGACAGACAGACAGAGTAGATCGATCAGATAGGACGTGGCACGTGACCTACACGACACATAACAGATACACACTTGAAACACACGTTCTAACTGTACAAAACTTATTTCGTTGGCTCTTAGTGTGTTTCTAATCTCTTATCCTCATAATAGAGTCTTAAACAAGGCCTAGGAATGCTTAGGATGGAATGAGGATGCGAAGATGCACTTTAAAACACTTTTCAAAACTTTACTGAAACAGGGGTCCCACTCGAGCGTGGCCTTCTACGCTCGAGCGTACATGCAGACAAAAGGAATCCGCTCGAGCGTGGACTACCCCACTCGAGCGGACTGTAAGCTACAGTAAAAGTGTTAGATGCAAGAAGTTCATGCTCGATGGGCGCTGGATACCCCGCTCGAGCGAACTGCAAACATAGGCAAAGTACTGGATACACGAAATTCCCGCTCGAGCGTCATTTTACCCGCTCGAGCGTACTTCATGAACCCAGTATTTACGCTCGAGCGTAGAGTTTTCCGCTCGAGCGTGAGTCCAAAATCTGAAATTTCCAGATTCGAACCTCAAGCTTAAAACTCAACTACAATGCACCAAATTCGATCCTTTTGGGCTAATTTTCTGGGAAACACTTGTAAACTCATAATATGACATGTTTCAAAGATCAATTTGAGAAATCAAAGCCCAAAGGTAGTTCAATTAAACACAATTTTCAAATAAACTTCAAGAACATGAAGAATATGTAGCATGCATGAATTTAATCAGCCTCAAGGCTTCTAATTCATGCTCCTAAGAGCCAATTCTTTCAAAAACAAGATGAAATCATGGACTTCAACCAAAATGTAAACATGCAAGCAAGAATTTCCATGAAAACAACTTTAAACTTCAAGATATGCACATGCATGCATGAATTAATTAAGGTTCCTAGAATTCTAGCCCAATTAACACATAATTTCACCTATTTCATGTGTAAACAAGTTCTAGATGGCTCAAAGACAAGATCAAGGGATTGAGTTCTTACCTAAACACCTTAATTAAGCTCCACTAAGCAAAATTCTTGAGCTACTCAACAATTCTTCAAAATCTCCCCAATTCTCTAAGGAATTTTGTTGAAATCAAATGTTCTCCTATCTCTAGCTCTAACCCACAGTTTGGTCTCTTCAAAAGATGATGAAGTGGTGTGAAATAAGTTCCTAACAAGATGAAACAAGTAGCCCACTCACAATGGCAAAAGGGTAAATACTTAGGTTCAATTAGTTTAACATTATTTAATCTGATTTAAACATTCCAAATCGAATTTAAATTAAATCTACCATAAAATCACATAAAATCTAACTAGTCTAAAACACTAATCAATTTTGAAATCGGGCGCCGATAAGGCTTTCAATTCGCAATTTAAAGTCGTAACATGAACAGATCATTTTACATCGAGCAGATAGAAACACATACATAATGCAATACATATGCAAATAAATCCCAAATCCTTCCTAAATTACTATTAAGCATAATTAATCATGAATTAGCATTAGTCGGAGGTCAGGGTCATTACAGTGGTACAGATATGTTTTTTGTTTTCGATAATGTGATCCTAGACTATTTGATTTTGTTTAGTTCTGGTACACTAAACAAAAATCGAATAGTCCCCTTCATAAATGAAACGAAAACCTAAAAAATAAAAAATACTTTTTTGTTAGTCCTTCATCACAATTTCTTCATCCATTACTTTCTTTTATGATCAAAACATTATGATTCTCACTTTTTGAAAGTAGATGTATAGTAAAGAATGAGAAATGAGAAAGGAAGAAAAAAGTAGGGATTGAAGTGTAATGGGTGTAAAGAGATAATCAAATTTATTTAATTTTTATCTTTTGTCCTTAAAGTTAATTTCACACATGGGTAAAACTAGAATATATATATATATATATATATATAATAGAGAGTGTAAAGAGGTAAATATGTTGTGTAAGTAAAATTTCCCAAGGTTCTATTTTTGGGGGGTTTGGCTTTCAAATTTAAATATGAATTTGCAGGGTCTGTGAGGTCATCATAGGTTCCATTTCAATTATTCAAACCGTTCATTTTATAGAGTCTTTAGTGTATCTCATTTATAGGGGGGATGGTTAGTGTAATAATTGTAACTTTTTCTTTTATCTTGTTTATCCCTAAAAAATTGATGGTTTATTTTCAAAAACATACTTGTTCATTTTTCACAGACGAACACACTAAAACAAAAATATTACAATTATCAATAGGCTTAATTTTTTTGATGGATGATATATGCTGAAAACCCTGCAAAATGAACAATTTAGCTCATTAATTTGAGACTTATGATAAACCCCACGAGACTCAAATTTTCTTACTTTAAAATTTAAATTTAAGAAAAATCTATTTTTTTTTAAAAAAAAAGGGAGTATTTTCACATTTAGATATTTGTTGAACTATTTTAAAAAAGAGCCAAATTCTCCCTAGTCTACTAGACCATGCTATTGGGGGCCGTAGGGCCCATCAAAAGTCCCACCTCATTGATTCGAACCATTTATTTTTTATACCACAACGTGCAGATTATCCATGAAAAAATTAAATCGGTCCAATAACTGTAGGCATGTTAGTTTATGAAATTTATTTGCAAAAAAATAAATGACTAATGCTAATTGAAAACTATACCATATATTTTTTAGGGGGGGGGAGTAATTTACAAATACACTCTTTGAAATTTGTTTAACATACAAATTGTCCCTTATGGTTTGAAAAATTACAAATACATCGTTGTCAGAATTTTTTATTTAACAAAATTAATTGAAAAAATAAAATTTCTAATTACTCTCCTATATAATAAAATTATTTAAATTATTAATTAAAATAAATTTCTGATATCGTTAAAAACTGCTAATTAACTTAATGGTTTATTAATAAAAGGGGCCATTTGAAATTTGAAATGTCAAGGAGCGGGATGTAATATCCAAAATCATAGGGAACAATTCGTATTTTAAGTAAATCTTAGGTGATGTATTTATAATTTATCTTTTTTTGAGAGAATTATAGTAAACTGACGTGATTATGCTTATCGGATCAATCTAATTTTTTTCATTAATGATGTACACATGGTCGAAAAAATAAACGGTTCAAATTATTAAGGTAAGACTTAGGATAAGCTCTACAAACCCAAACAGCATGGTCCCATAATTGGAAAGAATCTGGCTCCTTTAAAATACATCTGTTTATTAAATTATATAAGAGTTTAAAGATATTGAAAATTTGAAACATGATTGCATGATTGTGAGAGAAACTCAAATGATGTGCCAAAATGTCAATTTTAGTTATACTTTCAAAAAAGGGCAAGGCTCCTCTCTGAGGTGTTGTTGGGCTTCTATGGGCCCATCACGGAGCCTATATTGATAATTCGAATCGTTCAATGTATAAAGCTCATCGAATGCATCCCTATAAAAAATTACGTTGATCAGATAATAATAGCAATTTGATCATATCATATTTATGTCAATAATTTTACCGTTGACCCAAATTTGATCTAATCAATTAACTATCAATATCAGATTAATGTGAGTTTTGGCAAAGATGAAGTACTCAACAAGTCCTACACATTGAATGATTCAGATCATCGATGTGGACTCCGCAGTGGACTCATAGAGTCCCAATAACACGCTCCAATTCGAAATTGAACCAGAGAGAAACCTCTGCCTTCATAGAAAAAACCCTTTCTCCAATGGTGTGTTAAAACTTGAGCAAAAATTTGACAAATTTACTTTGTGAAATTTTTCATATAAGCGAATGCCAAATATGATCACTTAATTATTTTAAGGGTTAGATCTAAAGAAGAAAATTTATTGGAGTTGATTGTGCTAAAATAATATGAGAACTATCGAAGTGATATAATTAAAACATAATTTTTTTACATTATAATAAGTCAAAACATAATTTTAATAAATCCATTTTGACTTTAATAATGGGAGTTTCTTTGATAGTTTTTAAAGGAAAAAAAAAACTAATTTGAAACAAAATGATCTCAAATTATATTTTCAAACTGATATAATAAAAATTTCAAAATGTAAAAAAAAAAATCTTGAGACATTAAGATTATAGGAAAAATAAGAAATAATACATAACGGAAATAAACAGATTCAAGCAAACCTTTTACGCTCAAACCGAATCTATAGATTATGTGGATGAATCACGTGCCTCTATTGATGTCTTCAAATAATTCTCAACAGTGGAGTAGAATTACTAGAGAACTACACACACTCTTCACAATACAAAGGTTATTATTTGTTTCTATGGAGAGAGAAGGAAAAATAGAGAAGACTACTAGTGTGTTTGGTTGGGGGATTTGGGGAGGGATTTGGAAAGAGAAAGGGAAAAGGTGTGTGAAACTAGGTGAAATGTAAGTATATTTTATTCACATTTCACCTAACTTTTCCTTTTCCCTTTTCCCTTTTCAAATCCCTCCTCAAATCCCCCAACCAAACACAGCGTACAGGAGACTGATCTGATATGATTAAAATTAATTCTCACCATATAATACGTATATTATATGGAAGTGTTATAACCACCCACAACTCTATCTCCTCAAAAGATGAGATAGTACCCCTAGGATAAGTTAATCTAAGTCCACTTTGATTGAGTCTCTCCTTATGGGTCTTGGGTCATGCCACCATGGGCGACCCAATCGGGTATGGGTTCTAAACTCGACCCAATTTCCAACATCTCCCACTCGAACTTGTGCTGGCATGACACCGCACTTCCTTTATCTCAATCTATCCATCAAATACGATCATACTAGCCAATGGACAGTGCAACCACTGAGAACACCTACATGTGGGAACTCTACACGAGAAACTCAAAAAGAGACAGTATAGAGACATCAACCCGAAAATAAAAATAGTGTCTCATATACCCCAGACCCATCTAATTACACCAGTCCAAAAAACATCTCTAATCCCTCAAAGGAGCATGTTTGAACCTCTCAATTCTTGTAATTTATTCACACTCAATCCGCCTCTAATATAGAGCAATGTGAGTTGCCGACAATGAATATACAACAGTGGTGTTATACTAGATGATCTTCTATTCACCCCTCATGCCATTTAGTTTAGGATTGACAGCTTTCCCAATGATGTCCATTAAGGCCGAATCATACATGACTGCAAGTGACATACCAAAGTAGCAGAATATCAACCCCTTACCTTATGACATAGTCAAAGGTCACAAAAGAGTACACAAGTTAAAGTTATATCAATAATGACACGTAAAACTCACGTGGTAAGGAAACAGGGATCCATTCTCCTACCTCATTACTCAGTCGCCAAGCACATGTAGTATGAATACATGCTACAATGGAGTAACTCTTCCAAATTGTGACATCATACTCGATACACCATATAGATCTTAGTCTAGTCACTTTCTAGTGCCTAACCCAAATTCTCTATTTGCTTGCCTTCCAGGCGCCAAATGAGATCTAGCATCTGGCTAATCATAACAGGCACAACATAGAAAGTGGGTAACATCCATGTTTGGTCTTTAACACAACCTCATCTTGGTTATAACCAAGGCAACATACATAATGGATAATTTAAGCCTCTTTTGGCTCCAAATGAAATAAACCACTAGTCTGATCCTTACTCGCTCCGAAGCACCAAGGGCAATTGCTCGTGTGAGTGAGCCAATCTTGCTTGCTAACATCATCATCTGCTAGTCATTATGACATAAACCATAATAGCATCATTACCCCATAATCTAGCAAAAAAGTGATCAATTGAAAAAACACAACCACAGTTTGCGCAATTCTAGATTCCAAACATAAACCCTATCAGCACCTTTTGCGATAAGCATATACAACGGAATCCACCATGTGTGCCTCACATGAAGTGGTTCAAGATCACTATCTCTTGCGCAATTACCTCTCTAAAAATATTTTGGTGACCAATTTACGTTCATTCAAGATGTGCCCAATTAGCGCATTGAATCTTATAGGGGGCAAATTTATATACTATTAGTAGGCACGCAACTAAAAATGTAGAGCATTCTTCTCTAATGGAGTAATCCACTAGTAAGCACGTCGCTCTCATTATCCCTAGGATATTGAAAATTTCTTTCCATTCTCAACTAGGCTACATAAAGAACCATACTTAGAATTCTCTATCTTATGGAGTTCCAAAACTCTATTCACGTCACTTTTACTAAGAAAATTTTATGTGACCTAGTTACACTCACACAAGGCTGCTCACCTATAAGCACATAACCCGAAGGGTTTACATGACAGTAAACAATAATGCGCCACATGACCCTAAGTGTTTATGAGACAGCATATAATAATGCGCCATAGAACTCTAAGTCTTAATTTCACAACCTTATGAGAAGTAAAATAAAGATAAGTTGTTTAATGGTTACAGATCGCCCACAAATGGCTCTTCGCTAACCCATTACTCAAATGGATTGTAAAATCTGATATGTAGGGCACTTACTTAGGGACATAGGCAACAAACTAAAGTGCAATTCCTAATTAGCAAACATATTGTGTCATTATCCACTTAACATAAACAATACTTAATTCATTATCTCTACTACACTATTATGTTGCTAAGTACTAAGAATAATCAATAAGCATCCTTTTTCTCTTCACAGAGCTTTCTAAAAAATAACTCAAATAGATACTCGTCACCTCAGTCAAAACTAAAAGCACGAAAGCTCTTACCTGATTGATCTCGACCTCATATGTGCAATGTCAAAAATCATCTCAAAACTTTTAACTTATGGGAGATCAAACAGTCTTGACTGAGATGCATATCGTAATCTATAAATGTGTCGAGATTGGAACTAGCTATCATACTCTTACACATATCCAGTCACAAATATCATAACGGACTAAATGCGCCAATACAGATGCTCTTTTGTGACTTCCCTACTTACTTGTGCTCAACCATTGCACAAAGTTACACATTTACATAAGAGCAAGATGCCACAAGTGAGTGGACCCCAGAGGGTCTACTCAAACCATCCATGTCATCTCCTCATTAATGTGATTAAATGTAACAAGCCACTGGTTTATGACCAATGTCATAAATTAATTCCAATCATCCTAATGTGTGAGTTCTTGAAAACAAGTGTAAAGGCTTAGGTCCAACTGGGCAATGACTCATGACTAACTCATGTTCACTAGATCATAAAAGAATGCCATGGAGATATCTAGTACGCCTAAGTCACAAATTTAACTAGTAAATGCTAATCATCTACACCTTCAAATCAATTTTATTCTCCATACATTTTACAGCATCTAGTTAAAACATGACGATATTCCTCTTGACATCTCTATTTCTCGCTTCATAGTAAGTTTTAATTAATTCTACTATCCACAGGAAAGAGACAATAAGCTATCAATCTATGACTGCTCCTGAAGCAACTTAAGCGTGAATTAGACTAAAGAGTTTAATTCAACACAATGTTCTCACGAGCAATGTGTCAAATTCTTAAAGCCATAACATCCTTGTCCGCCTTGACATTAGCTTAGCTGAGGAATCATACAAAGAAGCACCTCTTCATGTCTCACACTCAAGTGTAGAAACAGTAAGTGTCCAGACTTAAACAAGTTAGCAGTGCTAATTGATTTTACAGCCACTAGGCACTAATCTTCTCACTTAGTGTTAATAGATTTTGTAGTTTCTAAGCGCTAATCTTTAACTTCAAGTGATACTTCAATGCACACTATTCTAATGTGTGATATTTTGCTCTATCCACTTCCATTAGTTGGGTAGAGAGCAAAACACTACTCATATTGACTACTCGTCTTATAATTAATGACTAACTCATTTAAGCTCGTATATCTTAGCTGATGTAACTCTTAGATATTGCTTCATCCAATGATGCAACATTATTAAAAGTCAAATTATAAAGTCAATCCACGCAGCTCAATAGTCAGGATCACATCTAGATCTATTGAGGGCTTACAAATCCCACAACTCCAAACTCGCCAAACAAAACTGCTTAGCATAGCATGCTGCTAATCGTAGCAAGCCTCTAATCATAGCACACACATCAATTTTTATAGCCCCAAACAAGGCAACAAAATCACTGTCACGCCCTAAACCCGCCCCTAAAAGTTCAGGCATGACCCATACAGAAACGGACACTGGACCTGATATACATATCATATGGGGCCTGAACAGAAGCATTTAATATAATAAAATAACACAGAAAAGCATCCATTGAGCTAAACCTAACATGCCAGGATCACATTCGTGACAGTCATTTATTTTTAGACATACCCATACACATATATGACCGCATAAACAAACATTGGTATAGAAAAGGGTCATATACATACATTTTAACCTTAGGTAAATAATTAAAGTGCAAGCCAAAATCTTAACAAAACTTGACATAAATGCATAGACTTGGTCTGGGAGCCTGGGCATGCTGAGGTTGACAACTGAAGGGTGAGCTTCAAGGGTTAAGACGGACTCCCAAAGTGATTACCTACAGAACAGACATAATATAAAGTGAGCGAAGCTCAGTGAATAATAGCACATAAACGATTCAATGCTCAACTTGAATTATAATACATATCAATGCATACATAAATAATGAGGCATAAGGTTAATTGATTCTGTATTAATTCTTGAACGGCCTAAGGCCCAGTCTTGAAACATATTGACTTGAAATATAATATCTTGGAACATAATGGCTTTAAGCCCTTGAACAAAGTGGCGATAGCCCTTGAACATATTAGCATTAAACTTTTAAACATGTTGGCATATAGCCCTTGTACATATGGCATGAAGCCCTTGATCATATGGCATAAAGCCCTTGAACATATGTGTATGAATTCAAGAGGTGTCTCACACGGACTCTAGAGGTGACTCACATCGTAGCACTTAGTTCCGTGTAGTACTTTGTTTCATATTATAATAACTTATCCGGAATGGCCATAGGCCTCATAACTTGCACATATGTATGGACTCAAGAGGTGGCTCGTACGGATTCTAGAGGTGACTCGCATTGCAGCACTTACTTCCGTACAGCACTTTGTTCCATACCGAAAATACAGAATGGCCTCTGGCCTCATAGATCCTATAGAATGGCCATAGGCCCAGATTGGCTATAAGCCTCATTCATATATATATGGACTCAAGAGGTGGCTTACATGGATTCTAGAGGTAACTCACAATGTAGCACTTTGTTCCAAGTAGCACTTTGTTCCATACCAGTAATTAACAGGTTTTACAGACCAACCGTACATATCATGTCATATCATAAACGGAAACAAATTCATACATATGCATTATGCTTAATTCATAAACAAAAATCAGAATTCAAACTTAATTATACCTGGCACTTCAATAGTGCTAACAAGTCAATATAAAGCATTCTTGTTCCTCGGTACTAAGAACTTGTAATATCCTTGAACTTATAACATACGTGAACTTGCAATAGACTTAAACTTGTAACAGACTTAAACTTATAACATATGTAAACTTGTAACAGATGTAAACTTATAACATACGTAAACTTGTATATACTTGAACTTGTAACATGCGTATACTTGTAACATACTTGAACTTGTAACATACTTGAAAACACGGTATTATTACCCCCGGGTAAGGGTCGTGTGCTATGGATGTCATGAATACTTTACATATATGGCCAACTGTTCTTTACTTCCAAAACGTAACATATTAGAACATAGAACATTTCTTGTTATATCATGTCATTATAGTACACTTAGCAAAGACAGAACAGGTTACATCATAATGTGGGCTACATGACAAGGTCATCGATATTGAATTCTGTCTTTGGGTTGAGCCATCCGTAAATCAATCTGTTGTTTATTATAATACTTAGCAGGTATTAACGTATAAAACAATCCGTGGTCTTAGCTAATTATTCGTTAAGAAATAGCGTAGTTCACTTGATCTATTAATAGCATATAGAAGCATACACCTTTGTTTGCTCGTTCATATATGTTACCATATTTGACTTGTACTTAGCAGAGTACTACTGGTAGCCGTTACATCATTCATATGAGTTAACATAATTAACTTAAGTTTAACAGGACGTTCCTGATAATTGCTAATGAGAGATAAACACATTTACAAATTGAATGATTTCAGAGATACGTGAATACCATGATTCCATAGTGCTTATACGTTCCCTTGGTTCGTCATGAATCACTATAGATATCTTGCACATAATGTTAGTATTCTTTCTCAACAATAATAAAATGTATTGCGCAATAATGCCTTTAGATTTTCCGATCAACATACTTGCAAGAAATAGAATGTTAACAATAAGAATCATTAACGATCATTGAATGTACGACTACCGTACTACTACTCACAGTGTTCAGATGCTTGGTCCGCCCCTGTAGCTGACCCTACACAATTCATAATACACATAGAAATCGGGTCACATATAATTATTCTGTTCTTAACTTGTTTAATTCTCTTTATACCAATTACACATCAATTTGCAATTCAACATAATTCAAACTAAATCCTTGAATCCCATTTCAACATTCCACAACCGAGTTCATGTCATCCATATCCTTAATAAATTATTTCCCCAATTTTTCCTTTACATTAAAGCATGAATTACAACGTTCATAACAAAGTTCATTCGCAAATTTTAAACATAATTTTCAAACATTTCCAAATTCCAATTAAACATGTACATATCTAATTCAATATCTCAATTTCATTATTCTACTTTCAATTTGGGCCAAATCATTGGTTATCATCATTAATCAACCTAGGGTTTCTAGAAAATATTGAAATTTCAAGAAAAATACAAACTTATTAACCCATTACTTTTTATTCCAATTTTCCCAATGATTATACATCTAGGAGTCACAATCCATCATTTTAACCCACCAATTTAACTTCCAACATCTCCAACTCTAAACCCTCAATTCTCAAGTTCGACATAATATGCTCAAAACTATAGATTTTGTTTGTATATACACAAAATTCCATAATTCCATCCATGAATGCAAATATTGAAAGGGAATAAGGACTCCTACCTCAAGAATCAAGCAAAGGAGCAAAGATTGAGAAGAATCCTCCAAAAAATTCGAATTTCAATCGGTTGAAAATGTTGACCCTTTCTTGTTCTCCATCCTTGATGCATGATCCATGGTGGATTTGTTGATAAAAGTGAAGGAAATCAAGGTTTTGGGAGCTAGGGTTTCAGACATGGAAGAGGGGAAAAGAAGAGAGGAAAAGAAAATGTAAGAAATGGGCCAAAAATCTCGTTTTTGAGCTGCTGTCCCGCACAGCCCGCACGTGCGGCGCTATTCCCCACTCGTGCGGCTCTGCTTCCAGCACAGATGTAAAAACTTCAAACGAGTATAACTCTCTCATCGAGACTCCGTTTTAGGTCGTTCTTGTATCCAAATTGAAGCCCCAGAAATAAGCTTTCCAATGGTTCTAACCTCACATTCAAATTAAAAGTGTAGAAAAAGAAAAGGGCAAATGAGTGACGGCTGATCGTAAAATAACTATCCGGATTATACTCTTTGGTCCAATCTTACTTTACCATCATATCACCACCTCAATCCATACCCCAAAATAAGATAAAAACATTCTCAATTCCAATAGATATAGTTGAATTAAAACACATTAACCCCTAATTAAATAAGGATGACTTTTGGGGTCATTACAATCACGGTGACGTTGAGTCATGTTTCCTTGCTTTGGCTCAATTAAGGTCTGACCTAAAGTCTCCAAGACTTTTTTTGCTCATTTAAAGAATGAGATTACATTGTTCACATTTGAACATCTCTACTAAGTCTAGGTCAACTAAATTAACTTCTATAAGCTAAGTCATTTAGGAAAAAATGCGTATTGGGATTAATTTGATTAACATATCACAATATAATTTTCGCCCAAAAATCTAAGTTAAATAGTGACAATATTACACAAGTCACAGGATCGAAAATCTGCTATGCTCTTAATCATCTCTTACGCCACAAGTGACAATTATCCAAAATTTAATTTAATTTATAAGCAAAATATTAGTTTTCGAGAGTAGATCTAACAAAAATTTCTCTCAAAAACCTCCCACTAACTATGACATGTCTAAACTATGATAAAATATTTAACTCCACATGATAATATCTCAATGTAATCCATAAAAATAAATAAATAAAATAAAAACAACATGCTAGAATATTTAGTGAAATCATGTTATTTGAAATTACAACATACTACAAGTTCTAATCATTTAAAAGAACTTAACATACTGAATACAATATTTAAATAATGTCACAACATATTTCTAATAATTTTTGTAATTTTTTGAAATTTTCTAGAATTACAGAATTTGGAAAAATGTAAAAAACATACCAGTAAATAAGATTACAAAGTAGTAGTATATTGTAAAAATTTTAAGTTCCGAATTCAAGTCATGCTCCCCCAAGAGCAATTTAACGTAAAAATATTGAGTTATTCATTGATGAAAAATATTTTATTTTTTAAAAAATTCTGAACCATTTGTAGAAAAATAAGTTATGAGTACAACGGTATAACCCATACTTCAATTAGAATTATAACAAATAACAAAAAAACAATTAACATAGTCTTTAAATTAAAAGAAAAGAAACAAAGCCTTAACAGTGCCTGTCTCAGCACTTACCTAAGCAGATGACACTATCGCTTGCATTAGTGCCTCAATCAACAAGTGAATCAGCCTGTCAATCCACGCGTTAAATAACGTGTCAGTGCACATGTCAGTGCTTGGAAGTGCGTAACGACAACTTTCAACGCGTGGGAACCACACGCCACTTTCCAAACTCCTTTTCAGCTCTATTTTGGCACTATCCGACTCAATTTTTCGAAAGAAATTCAATGGTGGTCTCGATTTTTTATTTTGACAAATCTAAAATAGGAAGTGTAATCTACTCTCACTCTCTCTCGCTCTCTCATGAGAGTGGAAGTGTAAATTCTCTACAATCCATCTTTCATAATAAACCACAAAAAACACAAAAACAAACACAACTTAGGATTTATGATTTCTCTTCATTTATAAGTTGGAATTAGATCCATAATATACTGTTCCGAAAGTCTCGAAACAAAGATTTCTGTTAGGTTTTTATTCTTGACAATCCCGTTTGACAAAACTCCTTTCAGTTGTAATTTATTCGCTCTTGTATTTCAGTGAGGATATGAGTTTTAAATGCGAATCCAACCCGAATCGAGCCTTGTAGAGAAGTTTGTGATGTTAATGCTTTCAAGATTGCCACTTCGCTGATTATAACGGGGGTCAAGCTGCCCGATCAGCTCGCGCCCGAAGCAAAATGCAAAATTGCGTTCAAAGTTGGTTGTCCGCCCTTGCTCGCTCAAGCGAAGAAGTCCTCGCTCGAGCGAAGGATTGCGTCTATACAAAAACCTGAAAGAGCTCATTGGTCGCTCGAGCGAAGGGTTCGTGGCTCGAGCGAAGGAACTAGTGAAAATCACGCGAGTTAAAGTTCTTGCTCGAGCGAGAGAAGCTTCGCTCGAGCGAGCTTCAAAATCCGGATTTCTATAAGGAATTGGTTTTCTTCCGAAACTAGGATTACTTTGGATTTCTATAAGTAGTTGGTTTTCTCCCAAAACTTGATCAACTCCTCCAAATCTTCTTTTTGGGTTCTAAGGTTTATATCTGGGGATATTTTGCTAGTTTTCTTTCATGTTTCATTGAGCATTCAACTCATGGTTTAAGAAGCATACATCAAAGGTTTGTTTGTTTATTCTACACAAAAGAGAGAGTTGTTCTTTGGTAGATTCTGAAAAATTTGAACTTGAAGCTTTGGTGGATTCCGGAGTGGCTCATCGTCAAGACAATTCCAAGGTGAAGACGGGGTTGAAAGAGACACATAGAGGTTGGTTCAATTCGAGCGTGGATTCGCTAGGTAATTGGGAGTATACCTGTGTAATTCCTTTATATCTTCTTAGTGGATTGTTTTGTGGCTGTTGCCCGTGGTTTTTTATCACAGTTGGAGGTATCCAATTGTGGTTTTTTCAAGTAAAATCATTGTGTCGATTTGTCTTGATTGTTTGATTGTGATTGTTATATATTGCTTAAAATTTACACATAATCACAAATCAACATTTAGGGAATTTCTAGATTTTTCAATTGGTATCAGAGCAGGTCGTTCTATTTTTTAAAAAAAAAATATATCTTTTAGAACGAGATCTTGTTTAATTTGTGATAATGGATTCAATTCGTGAGGGAAATTCTATGGTTCGACTGCTCCTACTTGATAGATCCAATTATTCTTTTTGGAAAGCTCGGATGAGATCGTTTTTGAAATCTATAGATGAAAAAGTTTGGCAATCTGTCATGAATGGGTGGACCGAACCAACAATTACCGTTGATGGAGTAACTTTCCCCAAACCAATTGAAAAGTGGGACACAATTGATTACCAAAATAGTAGCTGGAATAGTAAAGCTATCAATTCTCTCTTTTGTGCTGTCACACCTGAAGAGTTTAGTCGTATTTGTAATTGTGAAGTCACAAAAGAGGCTTGGGATATCTTACAAACTATTCATGAGGGCACTCCTTCGGTGAAACGCTCAAAACTTCAAAGGCTCACATCTAGTTTCGAAAACCTTTCAATGAAAGATAGTGAGACCTTTGATGAATTTTATGCGAAGTTAAGTGACATTGTAAATTCCAGCTTCAATTTAGGTGAAAAAATACCAGAATCCAAAGTTGTGGGAAAAATTTTGAGATCCTTACCTGATCGGTTCCAACCAAAAAGTTACGGCTATTGAGGAGGCTCAAGATGTTGATAACCTCAAGCTGGATCAGTTGGTTGGAAATCTCCAAACTTATGAGGCACATAGGAATTTCAAAAAGAAACAAAAAGATATCGCTTTTAGTAGTGCTCATAGAGTTGGAGAGGACTCTGATGAGGATTGTGAGATAGATTCCAAGATTACGGCTGCTTTTGTTGAACAATTTAAAAAATTCTTTTTGAAAAAGAATCCTAATCTTTTGAAATCTACTCATACTCATAAATCTAAAGGCAAAGATAAACTCAAAATTAATTCTATAGCCAAGAAAAAGAAAGGAAAGATACAAGAGAACTCTGAAAGAGTCCAATGCTATGAATGCCAAGGATATGGCCACTTTGCTTCAGAATGCCCCACTCGTTTGAAGAAGAAGAAAGCCCTCGCCATCACTTGGGATGATGAATTAGAATCTGATGAAGATGAAAGTGACAACGAAGATCAAGGTGAAGAGGGACACAAACAATTCCTTGCTTTCACGGTGGCTTCTGAAACTGAAGGACAAACAGAGTATCCGAAGAGCCCAGTTGAGAATACCACTGATGATAAATCCTCGGGAAGTGATGATGAAGAGCTTGAGCAAGCTTATGAAAAGTTGTATAAGGAATCTCTTAAGTTATCCAAATTGAATGACAAACTCACTATGAAACTCACAGCATGTGAAAGTGAGAATGTCAAACTAAAGGAGGAGATTTCCGAGGCTATGATTGATGCCATCAAGATAGCTAATGATCGACAAGCTCTTTGTGCAAAACTCTTGACTTGTGAGACAGAGAGGAACGAGCTACAACAAATCTATGCAACATATGAAGAAAAAATTGAAACTCTCGAGATGTCTCAAGTTGCTTTGGAAGTGTTGGATATGGTTAATTTTTTCCTAAGTTAGGTCTATTTTTTAGGTGGGCCCCGAGTGTCGATTAACTCGGGTTAAAGTGGTAACGCGTTCTATGCCGCGTTGTGATTCACGTGGTATATTTGGTTGCTCAAAACCATTACCGAGTGAATGGGAAATTGAAGCCAAAGTGTGCTCCATGAAAATGGAGTTTTGGTGGAAATTCCTTAAGGTTGTAAATTGGCTTGTCCCACATTGATTTGGTGGGAGGTTTTGAAAGGGTTTATAAGGCTTAGGGTGAGATACTTGGGGTGTGCCCCAAGGGGTACCCAAGTGTTTTAGAGGGAGAGGTTATGGGCAAAATGGGCTAGACCCATTGGACCCAAAAATCACCACACACGCGCGCGCGCGCCGCCGCCGCCGTCCGTCCGGTCGGGCGGGCTGGGCTGGGCTTGGGCGCGGGTGCGTGGTGTGTGGTTGGGTTGGGCTTCTAATCTTTTTGGGCCAAAAACATTTGAATTTAATTTTATTTTTTATTAAAATAAAATCCATAATTCAAATTAAATTGGTTTGGATTTTTTGTTCATCCAAACAGGGCCCTTCCCGGTTTCAAACAGAAATAACCTGTTTTGGAAATAGTGCACACCCAAACAGGGCCCTTCCCGGTTTCAAACAGAAATAAACTGTTTTGGAATTAATGCACACCCAAACAGGGCCCTTCCCGTTTTGCTATCTGTTTGAATTCAAATCCAACAGGTATCATACCTGTTCAATTCAAAACCAAGAGTTACATACCTGTTTAATTCAAAATGTAGAGCCACCTTCACATCTATAAATAGGACCACCCTCATTTGATGTTTTGTATTCAGAAATTTCGTATTTCACTTCTGTTTTCTATTCTTCATCTTGCTGCATTTTATTTTCAAAAGAAAGAGTGTAAACACTAAGTGTGTTCGTAAGGCAAACAATTAGTAGTGCTGCTATTGTTTGTGGAAGATCATTTCATCCTGGGAGATAGACGTCCGAATTCTGAAAGCACCGTGGAGAGGACGAATCTGTCTTAAGGAGACAGTGTTAAACACTGGACTTGATCACAAAAATAATTCGAAGAAATTAAATCAAGTAAGTTATTTAATTACTTTCAGTGTTATTTTTATTTGTTTATTTATTCAGATTTTAATTTTGTTTTTGTAACAAAATAAAATCTGTTTTGTTTTTATTTATTTATTTTTTATTTCGAGTTTGATTTTTGTAATCAAACATATTCTCTCCTTTTCTCTATTTCTTTTATTCTTGTTGTTGTTTTGTACACAACAGAATTAAATCTTTTTAAATACAGTGAAGATTGTCCAACAATCTTAAGACAGATTCCTTTTTGGGTATCTTCATTGTATTTAATTTTCTGTGTTTTCAAATTAATATTCTGGTTGGAAAAACAAATAGTGATTTATGCTATTTGACAGATAGTAGTAATATACTGTCTCTTTTCTTTGACAACTACTAGTAGTACGATACTGGTGTCATTAACAATTCAGAATATTATTTGGTATTACAGAAAATTCTTGTGATATTTTATTTTTCTAGTTTTAGTAACAAGGAAAATAAAATTATTTTGTTGTTATAATTATTTTCTGGTTTTAGTAACTAGAAAATTAATTTGTGTTTTAATATTTTCTGATTTTTGTAATCAGAGATTATGGCTACTGCAACTGAAACTGCATCTGGCAGTGATACTCCTATTGTTACACCTACATCGGTCCCTATCCAGAACCATGTTCATGTACCAATCAATCATGGAGAAAAACCGGAAAAATTTAATGGTACCGAGTTTAAGAGATGGCAGCAGAAGATGCTGTTCTATCTTACAACTCTTAATTTGGCCCGGTTTCTCCATGAAGAGGCTCCAGCACTTAAAGAGGGTGAAAGTGATCGGCAAGTTGTTGCCGCTGTAGATGCTTGGAAACATTCAGATTTCCTGTGCAGAAACTACATCCTAAATGGCCTTGACAATATGCTGTATAATGTATACAGTCCTCTGAAAACAGCAAAAGAATTGTGGGATTCTTTGGAGAAGAAATACAAGACAGAAGATGCCGGCACGAAGAAATTTGTCGTCGGTAAATTTCTGGACTTTGTTATGGTAGACTCCCAAACGGTAATATCTCAAGTTCAAAGTTTTCAAATAATTTTGCATGATATTCATTCAGAAGGTATGTCTCTTAGCGAGTCATTCCAAGTCGCAGCTTTAGTGGAAAAGTTACCACCGGCTTGGAAAGATTTCAAAAATTATTTAAAACATAAACGCAAAGAGATGACTATGGATGAATTGATTGTAAGGTTAAGAATTGAAGAAGATAACCGAAAGGCTGAAAAGAGGAATGGGAAAAATCCCATTGAGTCCAAGGCAAATGTGGTTGAACAAGTTCATAAACCACATAACAAAAAGAGAAAGTTTACTGGAGATGGTCCTAAACAAGGCGATAGTAGCAAGAAGTTCAAAGGAAAATGCTATAACTGTGGCAAAACTGGACATCGAGCTTCTGACTGCCGCCGCCCTAAAAAGAATCATGGAAGTACAAGTAAGAAGACCACCAATCAGGCCAATGTAACAGAATTGGATTACATCTCTGACGGAGTGAATGACATCAACCTCTCTGCTGTGGTGTCTGAGGCTAACTTGGTTGGAAATCCCAAAGAGTGGTGGGTTGACACTGGAGCAACTCGTCACATATGTGCGGACAAGAAGATGTTCACTACCTACAATGAGGCTGCAAATGGTGAACAACTTTTCATGGGAAATTCTTCTACTTCTGCTGTGGCTGGACAAGGGAAAGTAATCTTGAAGATGACATCAGGGAAAGAACTGACCCTCAACAACGTACTACATGTACCTGACATCCGGAAGAATTTAGTTTCTGGGTCTTTGTTAAGTAAAAATGGTTTTAGGCTTGTATTTGAGTCTGATAAGTTTGTATTAACAAAGAGTGGTATGTATATTGGTAAGGGATACATGAGTGATGGTCTCTTTAAGTTAAATGTAATGACAGTTGTACCGAAAGTTGCTATGAATAAGAATAACACATCTTTTGTTTATATTCTTGAGTCAAATTTATGGCATGGTAGATTAGGACATGTGAATTTTGATGCTTTGCGTAGATTAATTGGTTTAGATTATATACCAAAGTTTGAAATTAATCCTAATCATAAATGTGAAATTTGTGTAGAAGCGAAACTAACTAAGGCTCCATTTAAATCGGTTGAAAGAAAAACCGAACCTCTAGAATTAATTCACACTGATGTATGTGATTTAAAGTTTATTCAAACTAGAGGTGGCAAAAAGTATTTCATAACATTTATCGATGATTGCACAAGATATTGTTATGTTTATTTACTTAGAAGTAAAGATGAAGCCTTAGAAATGTTTAAACTCTACAAAACAGAAGTTGAAAATCAACTTGGTAAAACCATTAAAATGGTTAGAAGTGATAGGGGTGGTGAATATGATGCACCATTAAATGAATTTTGTGCACAACATGGCATTATTCACCAAACTACAGCCCCTTATTCTCCACAGCAAAATGGAATTGCTGAAAGGAAGAATAGAACTCTAAAAGAAATGATGAATGCCATGTTACTAAGTTCAGGCTTACCACAGAACTTGTGGGGGGAAGCAATATTGTCTGCTAATTATGTTCTTAATAGAATACCTCACAAGAAAACCAAAAGCATTCCTTATGAATTATGGAAAGGTCGACCACCTTCCTACAAATACTTAAAAGTGTGGGGGTGTTTGGCAAAAGTTGAAGTACCTGTTCCTAAAAAGACTAAGATAGGACCAAAAACAGTAGATTGTGTGTTTATTGGTTATGCTCAGAATAGTAGTGCATATCGGTTTCTGACTTATAAATCAGATATACCTGATATAAATGTGAACACTATTATAGAGTCAAGGAATGCTGTGTTTTTTGAACATGTCTTTCCTTACAAGAAAGGACAGGAATTAAGTTCACAGAAAAGAACTTATGATTGTACACAAAGTCAAGAGACTAATGACAATCAAACACAAGAGACTAGTAATAGTCTCGACCAACAGGATTTAACTAATGATGAACCAAGACGAAGTAAGAGAGCAAGAACATCAAAATCCTTTGGTCCAGATTTTCTGACATACTTGTTAGAAAATGAACCTCAAAGCTTTAAGGCAGCAATGACAGGTCCTGAAGCACCTTTGTGGAAAGAGGCTGTTAATAATGAAATTGAATCCATTATGCAGAATCATACTTGGGAATTGGTGGATCTTCCACCAGGTTCTAAACCTCTTGGATATAAATGGATATTCAAGAGAAAAATGAAAACAGATGGTTCAATTGACAAGTATAAAGCAAGACTTGTTGTTAAAGGTTACAGACAAAAGGAAGGTCTGGACTATTTTGACACATATTCCCCTGTGACAAGAATAACATCCATTCGCATGCTTATTGCTATAGCAGCGTTGTTTAATTTAGAAATACATCAAATGGATGTTAAGACAGCTTTCTTAAACGGTGATCTAAATGAAGAGATCTATATGGAACAACCCGAAGGGTTTGTAGTATCAGGGCAAGAAAAGAAAGTTTGTCGACTTGTAAAATCCCTTTATGGATTAAAACAAGCACCTAAGCAATGGCATGAAAAATTTGATCATGCAATGCTTACTAATGGGTTTAAGATAAACGAATGTGACAAATGCGTCTATGTTAAAAACACTGACCAAGGATATGTCATAGTTTGTCTTTATGTGGATGACATGCTTATCATTGGAAGCAGTCAAAACATGATCAAATCAACTAAGCAGATGCTTAACAAGAGATTTGATATGAAAGATATGGGGGTCGCAGATGTTATATTAGGAATGAAAATTACTAAAACATCTGACGGATATGCATTATCTCAATCTCATTATATTGAGAAAATTCTTGATAAATTTATCAAGGATGATTTGAATTTAGCTAGAACACCTGTAGACATCAGTCTTTATTTATCGAAAAATAAAGGTGATGCAGTGTCTCAGTTAAAATACTCCCAAATCATTGGAAGCCTAATGTACCTAATGAATTGTACTCGTCCTGATATAGCTTATGCTATAAGTAAATTGAGTAGGCACACTAGTAACCCTGGAGAAGACCATTGGAAAGCGATCATTCGAGTTCTTAGATATCTAAGATTTACTCATGATCAAGGTTTGAACTTTACTCGATATCCAGCAGTACTCGAAGGTTATTGTGATGCCAATTGGATATCAGATACTAAAGATTCAAAATCCACTAGTGGATATGTCTTTACTCTAGGAGGCGCTGCTGTTTCTTGGAAGTCCACGAAACAAACTTGCATCGCACGATCCACAATGGAATCCGAGTTTATTGCTTTAGACAAAGCAGGTGAAGAAGCAGAATGGCTTCGTCACTTCTTAGAAGACATTCCAATGTGGCCAAAACCTGTGCCAGCTATTTGCATTCATTGTGATAGTCAATCTGCAATAGGCAGGGCACAGAATCACATGTATAACGGTAAGTCACGACATATACGTCGTCGACATAATACCGTAAGGCAATTGTTGTCAAACGGAATAATCTCAATAGATTATATAAAATCTAAAGAGAATATTGCGGATCCGTTAACAAAAGGTTTGACAAAAGAGCTAGTGTATAGTTCATCAAAGGGGATGGGATTAAAGCCTATTACATAAGAGTCGTCATAATGGTAACCCTACTTATATGACTGGAGATCCCAAGAACTAAGTTCAAAGGGACAACTAAGTTATGTATGGCTCGCCAGAAATCACCAAGGGATTAAAATTCCTACCCATTCCTATGGTGAGAGTGATATCTGCAACATATGTTGTCTGCAGGGGTATAAGGATAAGCTTTGCTTTTAATGATTACTTATATCTTGATTAAGGCATAAAATCAAGACGAGTATAAAGAGATACTCACAATAAGAATCACCTATATGAGTGTTGAACTGGGGCCGGTTCTATGAGAATGAAGAGGCTAAATTCTCTAGAAACACTTATGAAAACCAGGTGCGTTCAAGGCCAAAATGAACACAACAGTGAGAACCACGATGTGTTAGAAGATATTTTGTGTGAAATCTATTGTCTTGGCTTACACAAACGGCTGAACAATTCAAGGCATCGCGTCCATTGGTTAGCCAGTAAGTCCGATAGGTTATCACTAGGGAAGGTTCAAAGCCGAAAACTACCTATCCTGATGCAAGATATTTTCGACTTATACTCTTTCGTTAAGTCTGCATATTGTTGCATTTCCGTTGTCATCAAATTCCATTCATGTGGGGGATTGTTGGATATGGTTAATTTTTTCCTAAGTTAGGTCTATTTTTTAGGTGGGCCCCGAGTGTCGATTAACTCGGGTTAAAGTGGTAACGCGTTCTATGCCGCGTTGTGATTCACGTGGTATATTTGGTTGCTCAAAACCATTACCGAGTGAATGGGAAATTGAAGCCAAAGTGTGCTCCATGAAAATGGAGTTTTGGTGGAAATTCCTTAAGGTTGTAAATTGGCTTGTCCCACATTGATTTGGTGGGAGGTTTTGAAAGGGTTTATAAGGCTTAGGGTGAGATACTTGGGGTGTGCCCCAAGGGGTACCCAAGTGTTTTAGAGGGAGAGGTTATGGGCAAAATGGGCTAGACCCATTGGACCCAAAAATCACCACACACGCGCGCGCGCGCCGCCGCCGCCGTCCGTCCGGTCGGGCGGGCTGGGCTGGGCTGGGCTTGGGCGCGGGTGCGTGGTGTGTGGTTGGGTTGGGCTTCTAATCTTTTTGGGCCAAAAACATTTGAATTTAATTTTATTTTTTATTAAAATAAAATCCATAATTCAAATTAAATTGGTTTGGATTTTTTGTTCATCCAAACAGGGCCCTTCCCGGTTTCAAACAGAAATAACCTGTTTTGGAAATAGTGCACACCCAAACAGGGCCCTTCCCGGTTTCAAACAGAAATAAACTGTTTTGGAATTAATGCACACCCAAACAGGGCCCTTCCCGTTTTGCTATCTGTTTGAATTCAAATCCAACAGGTATCATACCTGTTCAATTCAAAACCAAGAGTTACATACCTGTTTAATTCAAAATGTAGAGCCACCTTCACATCTATAAATAGGACCACCCTCATTTGATGTTTTGTATTCAGAAATTTCGTATTTCACTTCTGTTTTCTATTCTTCATCTTGCTGCATTTTATTTTCAAAAGAAAGAGTGTAAACACTAAGTGTGTTCGTAAGGCAAACAATTAGTAGTGCTGCTATTGTTTGTGGAAGATCATTTCATCCTGGGAGATAGACGTCCGAATTCTGAAAGCACCGTGGAGAGGACGAATCTGTCTTAAGGAGACAGTGTTAAACACTGGACTTGATCACAAAAATAATTCGAAGAAATTAAATCAAGTAAGTTATTTAATTACTTTCAGTGTTATTTTTATTTGTTTATTTATTCAGATTTTAATTTTGTTTTTGTAACAAAATAAAATCTGTTTTGTTTTTATTTATTTATTTTTTATTTCGAGTTTGATTTTTGTAATCAAACATATTCTCTCCTTTTCTCTATTTCTTTTATTCTTGTTGTTGTTTTGTACACAACAGAATTAAATCTTTTTAAATACAGTGAAGATTGTCCAACAGGAAGAACTAATGCTCAAGAAAGAGGAAGAACTCAAGTGTGCCATGGTTACCGTTGGTGTTTGGAACAAAGGATCAAAGACTTTGGACAATATCATTGGGTCTCAACAAATTTGTTCTGACAAGAGTGGCATTGGCTTTGGTGGTAAGAAAGAGCAAAAACAGAGTGTATCAACATCTCATGATACAAGAACTCAAGGAAAATGAGAACAAAAAATTCAACATAAGGATGGACTTCTCAAACTTCTTAGAGTTGGTAAGATAAAAGAAAAGAAGGTACACCCTATTTTTATTTGTCATCATTGTGATATGCATGGTCATATTCGCCCTTATTGTTATAAGTTGCATGGGAGAATGTATTTGCCGAGACCTAAAAATTGGAAGTTGGAAGCCAAGTCGAGACGGGTTCCCATTGTAGGGGAAAGAAACCACAACGTCAAGACACCACCCAAGAACTGCAATTCTCACAACTTTGTTTGTACTAAAGCAGTTTGGGTGAGAAAACTTGACTTGTGTTAATTTGTTTTGTCATTTTAGTTTTTGGATTTTTGTGTGTTTTTTCTGTCATTACATGTGTGCTTATTCATTTTTTTGTCTTGCTTTATTTTTGAAAAAAAAAAATCCCAAAAAGTTTTTCTTAGTATGGTTTTGCAAACTTGAAATTTTTGAGTGATCCTTGGTGCATATTGGAATTGATGAGAATATCCATTACATGTTAATATATGTGTGCTTTCTGTGGTCAGTACTCGTTTTGGAGTGTGTGTTTTTTTATTAGTACGTCTCATTCTGTACACACTCTTGGATTAGAAAATATTGGAGTCTTCCGCCTTAGTTTTTTTTTTTCTCTATGGACTTCTGGCATTGTATCTTTTGCTTTTCTAGAGGAATTGACCTATACTAGCATATCATGGGTGATGTTGAGTCTCTTAACCACCTTCCATCTTTTTGCATCTCCATGGCTTTCCCCTCTATTCTTTGTAGTCCAGCCATGAGGAAAAGACTACCTCAGAGTCACCAACCAGGCCATCCTTATTATATCCATGCTTCTCTGGTTCGGTTTCCATACTCTTGAGCGTGTCAGCCGCCAATGAGTGTGCAAAAGAATAAGAAAAAGAAAAAGGAAAAAATGTGCAAAAGAAAAAAAAAAAGGATTCATTGATTGAGGGGGAGCCTCCGCTTTTACTCACCAAATACCCATTGATTCCTAGTGGTTTGACTTTCCTTTGTTGTGCTTAGATTCTCTTGTCAGAGGTCCAACTTTTAGATCACTACTAGGATTGAATCTAGTGTTTGTCGAACTCCAAGAGTCACACACATACCTTTTTCATGGGATCTATGCTTTTCACATAATACATAACTTTCTTTCATGAGGAATCTTCTACAGACTGTGCACATTGTGTTTACTAGTAATTGTGCTTCTTGGATAATCTTGTGTGTTTTAAGGTACAAATCTGAAATTCTTTGCTTGCTCCACCATATTATTTTTGTCTTTTTCTTCTTGTTCACTGTTTTCAATGTTTGTGATTGCTTTTAGTGAGGGAGAGTTTGGTTCATCTTGATTTGGGTTGGTAAGGGAGTTTGGTTTTTCATTGCAAGAGTTTGTTAGCATGAACACTTTGTTTTGTTTGGTAAGGGAGATTGGCTATAGTTGTTTTGCATGTTGCTATGCATTGTTTGCTAATTATTTCCTTCTTGCATGTTCTTGGTATTTACATCGTCATATCATTGCTTGTATGGTTTATGATCTTGCTTTTGTTGTTTGAAAGTTGTTTTGCATGAGTCTTAGTTTCATATACTCTTGTGGGACTAATAGTTGTTTTGGAGATTGTGGCACTAATAGTTGTTTTGCAGATCATGACCTTGAGAAAGAAGTGTGTTTTTATTGGCTATAAGGGTTGGGGTGTTTAGGATTTTATTTGTTATATGTGTTTTGTCATGGCATTGCCAAAGGGGGAGATTGTTAGGTTTTGATTCTTGGCAATCCCGTTTGACAAAACTCCTTTCAGTTGTAATTTTATTCGCTCTTGTATTTCAGTGAGGATATGAGTTTTAGATGTGAATCCAACCCGAATCGAGCCTTGTAAAGAAGTTTGTGATGTTAATGCTTTTAAGATTGTCACTTCACTGATTATAACGGGGGTCGAGCTGCCCGGTTAGCTCAGCCCGAAGCAAAATGCAAAATTGCGTTCAAAGTTGGCTGTCCACCCTTACTTACTCGAGCAAAGGATTGCGTCTATACAAAAACCTAAAAGAGCTCATTGGTCGCTTGAGCGAAGGCACTAGTGGAAATCACGCGAGTTAAAGTTCTCACTCGAGCGAGAGAAGCTTCGCTCGAGCGAGCTTCAAAATCCGGATTTCTATAAGGAATTGGTTTTCTTCCAAAACTAAGATTACTTTGGATTTCTATAAGTAGTTGGTTTTCTCCCAAAACTTGATCAACTCTTCCAGATCTTCTTTTTGGGTTCTAAGGTTTATATCTGGGGATATTTTGTTAGTTTTCTTTGATGTTTTCATTGAATATTCAACTCATGGTTTAAGAAGCATACATCAAAGGTTTGTTTGTTTATTCTACACAAAAGAGAGAGTTGTTCTTCGGTGGATTCTGAAGAATTCGAGCCTGAAGCTTTGGTGGATTCCGGAGTGGCTCATCGTCAAGACAATTCCGATGTGAAAACGAGGTTGGAAGAGACACATAGAGGTTCGTTCAATTCGGGCGTGGATTCGCTAGGTAATTGAGAGTATACCTGTGTAATTCCTATATATCTTCTTAGTGGATTGTTTTGTGGCTGTTGCCCATGGTTTTTTATCACAATTGGAGGTGTCCAATTGTGGTTTTTTCACGTAAAATCGTTGTGTCGATTTATCTTGTTTGTTTGATTGGGATTGTTATATATTGCTTAAAATTGAAACATAATCACAAATTAACATCTAGGGAATTTCTAGATTTTTCAATTTCAAATATATAATTTCACAACATGAAAACAAATTATTTAAAACCAACATGCAATCAAAGTTACAAAAATTAAATATAAATCTCCATATTTATCAAAATTCGACTGTTCACTTTTTTCAAAACTTTGCAAATATGCTCTATATTATATGAACTACAACATATAAAAAATTTAAGACAATCAGAGATGGTTCGAAAAATATCAATTTTTATGTACAAGTTGTATACATATATATATATATATATTCATGCATAAACAACACGAAAACATCCAACAATGACTCTGATATCAATGTAAGAAAAATAAGAAATAATACACAGCAAAAATAAACGGATTCGGACATACCTTTTACGCTCAAACCGAATTTATAAATCATTTGGGTGAATCACGTGCTGCCATAGATGTTTTCAAATAATTCCCAATAGTGGAATATAACTATTAGAGAACTATCCACATTCTTCATAGTACAAAGGCTATTATTTGTTTCTATGAAGAGAGAAGGAAAAATAGAGAAGATTGTAAGAGACTGATCTGATACGATTAAAATTAACTCTCACCATATAATACGTATATTAGATGAGAGTGTTATAACCACCCACAACTGTATCTCATCAAAGGAGATAGTGGCTTTAATCACATTTATCCCTAGGATAAGTTAATCCAAATCCAATTTAATTAGATCTCTCTTTATGAGTCTTGGGTCATGCTATCATAAACAACTCAATCTTATATGAGTTCTAAATCCGACCCAATTTCCATCATAGATTAACAATAATATTTACAATAGAAAATGGAGCCTTTGTTTTTAACTTTTAACCGTGAATCTTGTCGGCAATTGGCCACTCACACATTGAGAACTGGACGATCTGGTTCAATGCAATTTGTCACTTTAGTTATGATCATATTATTATTATTATTCTTATAATCTATTCTCTTAGCTTCAAATACACGTGTGGGTGTACAAGGGAGAGAGAGAGAGAGAGAGAGAGATTATGTGAAGTGGAAGCAAATATCTTTGGGTTTGGATTTGGCTTTAGCTTGGTTACAAGACAAACAAACAAACAAACGTTGTATTTTTCATGCTCTCAATCATATACATATATTGGGTACACAACGCCTAAATACATACATACATACGTACATAATCATTACCTTGTGAATGACGAAATATATATATGCGTATAAAAAGACAAGATATGGAGTCAAAGACAAGATGACCCCTCTCTCTCTCTCTGTCTCTCTCTCTCTCTCTCTCTCTCTCACCCTTTTTCACATACATGCTATGCCTACGAAGGTCCCCCTCCAAACCGTTTTTCTACTCGACCCATCAACCAACCCTCTACTCTCTCTCTCTCTCTCTCTCTCTCATGTCCTCATTTCTAAGCAAACACCTCAACCATCACCATCATCATTACAATTTGTATTGAAATGCAATAACCAAATACAAAATTTGATTAAAAAAACTACTCCTCTAAATAAATTAATAGATTTTTTAAAGAAGTAAGACTCATCCACAAATCTTATAAAATCTTGTTTATTAATGTAGTTTTATCATTTTTTTTTTAATCTCATTTATTATCTTATATGATGCATTCATAATTGTTGAATATTAATAAAAATCAAGTGAATTTGTTATTTTAAATTTTCACACATCACATAAGATGATAAATAAAATAAAATGTAAATAAATAATAAGAATAGAATGTTCATGGATAATTTTAGATATTTGTGAAGCATTATTTGACACTATCTAGATGGTGATTGCAGTAATTGGGGTTAGTGGAGAATTTTATCGATAGGAAATAGTGGCTTATTTTTATTAGTTAGTTAGTAGACTAAAAACGACTTATTTACGTAGGTTGCAATTTTTCATTTACTAGAAGGAAAATGTTTAAAATCCGTGTATAAAAAATTCACAAGTTGACCTATAATGATATGATATTATAAGTGTCGATAATTAATTTGTCACGCATTTATTCATATAAAGTACAACTCTTTTAGTACATATTATCAGTGAATTTAGATGTCTAAATTATAAGTTTTTAACATTTCTCTTAATAAAAATAGTACTCGGTTAATATTTCATATGATACTCGGAGACTATATATGTAATATTATATGATTTCCAAATCAGTTGTATATTTAATTTTTATATTTGTTGACATACTGTAATCATTATTATTATTATTATTATTATTCCAAGTCCCTCTCTCTCTATAAAGTCTTTACGCCATTACATCAAATCAGTTGGGAGAGGAGAAAAAAAAAAAGAAACAGAAGGGGATGAGATGAGGAAGCCAACAACAGAGACAACAACAGGGAAGAACAGCAGCAGCAACATGATGAGCAAAATGAGGAAAGGGTTGTGGTCACCAGAAGAAGATGAGAAGCTGATGAATTACATGGTGAGGAATGGACAAGGCTGTTGGAGTGACGTGGCAAGGAATGCTGGTCTCCAGAGATGTGGCAAGAGTTGCAGGCTTCGTTGGATTAACTACCTGAGGCCTGACCTCAAGCGTGGTGCTTTCTCCCCTCAAGAAGAAGACCTCATCATCCATTTGCATTCCCTTCTTGGCAACAGGTCCCTCTCTCTCTCTCTCTCTCTCTCTCTCTCTCTCTAAATTCAAATATAGTCTTTTTTTTACATCTCATCTGATCTCTAAATTCAAATATAGTCTTTTTCTTACATCTCATCTGATGTGTTATCAATGTATTAGTTTAATGGATCAAACATTATTCATGCTATTCAATTTTTAATGACTCAAATATAATTGAAT
This sequence comes from Camellia sinensis, assembly GCF_055761805.1. Taxonomy (NCBI): domain Eukaryota; kingdom Viridiplantae; phylum Streptophyta; class Magnoliopsida; order Ericales; family Theaceae; genus Camellia; species Camellia sinensis. Next base: position 115,939,639 of record NC_138974.1, read on the forward strand.
CTATATATTGAATTCTGATAAATTATGACACCCTTGACTCTCTGTGAAAGCAATTTGTAGACAAAAAAGACTAGAGAAGTAAACTTTTAATATAAAAAAAAAATTATTCAAAAAAATAGTAACTGTATTGCAAGAGTTACATTAATAAATCTTAACCACACAACAAATTTTCTTGACTTATTTTTGTGCACTAATTCTATATACAGCATTGCTCGTGTCATTTTCAACCACACTTATATGGTATTGATAGTTTTTTTCCAATTTGTTGATATCTTGGTTTTTATTGTGAAAACGACTACAAATCCAAAAAATTTTATTCAGAAATAACAATCAATAGTTCAAATTCATTTTACTCATGATCTCACGCTTCAACCATAAATCTAGGTTACTACTTTTTCCTTCCATTGCAAGTATTTATATTCAAACATACACACATACATTCCCATCCCCAAAACAAAACAAAAACACACACACATACATACATTGTATGCTTTTGACTTTTCCAGTACTAGAAATCTTGACTCCAAAAAACAGAGCAGGACATTCTACTCATGGAAGGCTCTCATTGGATAACACTAGCTAAGGAATTAGTGTAACATGGAAGCATGAAAGTTAACATCGATTAAGATTAAGATAAGAGGTGTCAAATCAAGGTAATGGTGCAAACTGTTTTCAACTAGGCAGTACCTACCTCCCTACCCACCTACCCATACCCATGCATGGTATGTAATGGTAAATATGTACATTTTCAGCCGACAAGAGTATATACTGTATATATACACACACATACTTATATACTTATGTTTTGATTAATTTAGTGAATTATTCAAGTGTTATGTTTGTTCTTAAACAGTGGATTAAAGCTGAAAAGGACATTGGTGTCATCAATATATGTGTCTAAATCTGGCCTTTGAGTTGAAGACACTCAACGGACCACTGTCCACATCAATTTTTCTGTTTTTATTTTTATTTTTGTTTTTGTTTTTGTTTTTGTTTTGGGAATCACAGCTTCCTTCCCATGCAAATTAAACATGCATTTAGAAAAAAGAAAAGACACCTTTTATACACTTCTCTTTTGTAACTAACGTTTGGTACTTTAAATGAAAATATTGTTAACTATAATTTCATCTAAAGATTTAAGATGCTAGACAGATGATAAATTTTGTAACTTATGGTAAATTATAATCATAGTTATTGTAATTTGCCCTTTTTATTCATTTAATCTCTGTAAATTTATTAATTTGTTTTTGAATTTTTTATATTGCGCAATTCAGTCCAATTGATGATATCTTTTTAAAAATTAAACTGAAAAAATAATTTACTGACTCTTCTCAATGTAAGTGAGAGGTTGACATTTAATTTGAAAAGATTCAATTCCTTTCAAATGCACCATTTATCCTTGGTTTTTTAATAAAATGTTTTAGTGAATTATATCAATTGGACTAAATTTTCATAAGAAGCAAATTACGAGGACCAAGGGTATAATTTGCCCTATTATTTATATATCTTTAATATGCCCCTCACATGGATCCGTCACATAAAAATAAAAATAAAAAAATTAATTATAAAGTAGACAGTGAAATTTGAATACAAAATTTATTAACTATTTAAGCTATTAGAGGGAGGGGTAAACATCATCAGCATATTGATATGTTTTTTGTTTTTTTGGTTTTTTTTTTCCTTGTAAAGGTGGTCTCAAATTGCAGCTCGCTTACCAGGACGCACAGACAATGAGATAAAGAATTTTTGGAACTCAACAGTTAAGAAGAGGCTAAAGAATTCATCATCATCCACACTCTCACCAAATACTAGTGACTCTTCTTCAGAGCCTCTAATTCAAGGGATGATGATGACTATGAGAGAACAAAACATGATGACCATGTTCATGGACTCATCATCGTCGTCATCATCCGCCACTCGATCAATGGCTGTGAACCATCCGATCGATCCACTCCTTCCCATGTTTGAGCAAGGGCTAAACATGTCTAGTTCAAGTGGATGCTTTAATGCGCCCACATTCATGCCACAAGTTGGAATGGATGTGATGATGAATGGTGGTGGTGATCATGGCTTTTATGGGAATCATCATGGAATCTATGGAGGTGGTGGCGGTGGTAACTACATTAATCTTGGGCCTGAAAGAGAGTTGTTTGTTCCTCCTTTAGAGAGTGTAAGCATTGAAGAAACCAAAAGTTCTATAAATAGGAACACATACAACAACAACAACAACAACAACAACAACAACCCTATTAATAATATAAGCAATAGTGTCATAAACCATTGCAATAACAATAGCAAAGTAGAAAACATGGAAGGATTTGAAAGTTGTTGGCAAGGAGGAGAAGACCTAAAAGTGGGGGAATGGGACTTGGAGGAACTCATGAGAGATGTTTCCTCTTTTCCTTTTCTTGATTTCCAAGGTGAATAATTGGCCTCCCTTTCCTTCTTTCTTTCTTTCTTTCTTCTTCTTCTTCCTCTTAAACCAAAAAAAAAAGGAAGCAACCCTACTCAAAGTAAGACCTCTCTTGAAAACCACAGAAACTCAAGCCAAGAAAAAATAATGTTTTGCGAATAGGAAAAAAGCTTGGAAGTCCCGGAAAAAAATAATACAGAAAGTGACTAGAAATAAAATGTGGTGAATCAATCTGGTCAAGGCATTTTATTTTTTGACAACTTTTTGAATAACTTTTTTTTGGGACTCTTGGAAATTTTTTTTTTTTTTACCCTTTTGTTGAGTTTATTGGGAGGTCTCTCAAACCTTGTATGTATACATAATCGTAGCCATGTAATCTTTGTATGTATGCATGTACTCTATATCATGTTGTGAAGAGGAAACTTTGGGCCATTAATACCAACTCATTTTGGGTGGCTTTAATAATCATTGTACCTGTGAAGAGAGATGTGAATAGTTCTATAAAGTAGACAGGGATATCAAGATTAGTTGGTGCAAATTGTAGTTTAGTTACTATGGGATTGTACAAATCTCTATAGAAGTGGAAGTTGTTATTTAGTGGAAGATAAGTAAGTTGTTTTACACATGATGAAGTAATAGAAAATTTATCTCCCATACACGCATTATTCATAAGATAATTTGTCTTAATTTTTTGTGTCACAATTTTCTGTCTTATTTTTTACGTGTTGTCATGCCACTATTATTCGTTTGTATAAGAATTTTTTAATACATCAAAATTTTTGGTCTCTTTTTTAATGACAACCGTACATGACAATATATAAAGTTTGAGATAGAAAATTAAGATAGAGGATGAAAAGCCAAAATCAAATGCTTATTATCATTTTTTCCTTCCAAAGGACATTAAGTTTTGTGGAAGATCATTGTTTCTTCTAATGTGGTTTAATCACTTAGGTGAGATGTCCACTTGGAATATTGTGAATGACAAATATATTGAAGAGTTCAAAGTCAACTTGCCCTTGATTGTAATATTGATTTTCTTCTTTCTTTTATATTAGTTAGTTAGCATGAGTGGTTGGAATAGGATTCCAAAAGAATGATTATTAGTCCTTCACACATCTCATTGTTATGTCTAAAGATAGCAACATAAGGATTTTATTAAAATAATAATAAGTGGAAGGAAGGCCATACATGGCCATGGACCATGGTGGTAATGAAGGAGTGTTTTGTTTAAAAATCATAAATAAATAAATAAATAAAAGTGAATAAAAAGCAAAGAGATGAGAAGATGACTTTGATGACAAGATGACTACTTTAATGAAAGAAGACAAGGTGACTACTTTCAGTTTAAATGACAGATCAAAGAGTGAGTGCAACCATATATCATTCCTACTTTAGATTTTTAATAACATGCCATAACTATCATGTGTGTGTCTATATGGAGGTTGTTATCTTTGATAATGATATGGTGACTGATGATTACGTAGATTATACATGTAATTGAAGTCACAATTTTGACATTTGTCCCTCCCCCCAAAGAAAAAAAGGTAAATAACATTGACCTCTTGGAAAGTTTAACAAAATTGTAAGAACATTCTCTTACATTTCCAAGATGATACTGATTTTCCTTGTCATGCGTGGCCTTAACAAAACTTGAATTTTACTTATTTACTCCTACTCTAAAGTATTGATGTCTTTTAAGACTTAGCAAAATTACAAAGACCTCCTTTGGTCTTTTCATGTTTATTTTTATTATTATTACTTAAAAAATAAAACTCGTACTAAAGTAGTGATGAATATCATTATTACCAAGGAAAAATCTAATTTGTTGAAGCGATATGTATAACCCATTTTTATTTATAATCATGATACATAATTTCAATAAGAGAAAAAAAATTATGTAGAATTATAAATAAACAAAAACGAAAACAACTGACGTCTCTCGCTCCCTTTGTTAATTAAACATCACCCACTGCCCACAAAACACCTCACCACCTGGAACCATGACCAGTTCTTTCTCACTGCAACCCACCCCACCATCCTACATTCTCCTCCACTCATGATTCAATCTTCCGTGAAATTGAAAAATGTGAGAATGACTCGTGTATTTGTGTATTGAAAAAATGTTAAATGTTATCCAATTAAGCCTAATTTAGTTGACCACCATGATTCTTCTAAGAGTTTAGTCTCAAGCGAAAGTTATGGGTTCAACTCTCCTTAAGGAGAAATTAAATTAAGGAAGGAAGTACTTGTTGTTCGAGAAGCTAATTCTCATAGGTGCTAATTTAACAATTAACAATCGACTTGTACAGATAAAAAAATGTTAAATGTGCATAATTGTATAAAAAATATTCCAATTGAACAATGTAATCACATTTTATAATTATGGAAAATAGTAATGGACTTTTTAACTTCCACTAAATGAATATAAATGAAATTACAATAACTTTCCTTAATCTTCAAAGTAGAGAGGAGTAGTGCCAATTCAAAAATCTCACAGCAGGACTTTGTAACTTCACTTCATTTAACCTCAGAGGAGATCATCAATGTAATTTACCAAAGAGTATTGAAGTCTACAACAATTATAAAAGGGCAAAAAGGAGATTTTATATTAATTAAATGTTTATATCACTTATTTCTACCCCATCTTAATGATGCAAAATTGATGAATGGGACGATCTGAAACCGACAACCAAAGTAAAGAGGGACGTTAATTTTGTAATTTTTTAAAATTTTGAAGAAAATCAAATTATTATTATTTTTTTTTTTTTTTTTTTTGATGGGCAAAACAAAAGACTTTATTGATAATAAAACCATACAAAGTATGAAAGAAACATCAATAAAGAAGAGCTTGTACCTAAACAAAGCGCCAACCTCTTAGTTGGTGAGAAACCAACAAAGAAAACAAAAGAAAGCAACAGACCAGAACAAAATACCAGAACAGAACAACCCAAAAAACCAGATCAGCAAACCCCAGTAGACCAGAACAGAAAACCCAATAAACCAGATCAACAAACCCCATTAGCAGCAACACTATATCAGCAACAATGAGAGGCTCCAACAGAGCAAAGAGACTCCAACCAAACCCCATCAGTATAGCAGCATTAGCAATAGATTTCAACAGACCCCATCACAAGTTAAACCCCAACAGATCATGATGCACTAGACCAAAACAACAATAACAAACCAGAGAGGCAGCACAACAACATACCAAGAGAGGCTCCAACAGATCATGAAGAAAATCAATCATCATGTTGGTTTTAGAAAATTGAATTCACTTGTTTTTTCTTAGCGAATTTTTTTAATACTTTACACAACTTTTTATTTTTTATTTTTTACGTACATCTAATCTAAAAAATATAATAATTGTGAGAAGAAAAAAAAAATTTAAAATTCAAAACCAAACCGGGTGACTATAATTTAATTATTTTAAAAAAATGGAAAATATGGTCATCAATGTGATAATAAGAGTTTCTTGAGATTTGACTACTGATTATGCAAGTTATACATGTAATGAAGTCACATTTTTGACATTTGTGACCCTGCCTCCCAAAAGAGAGAAAGATGTCAAACGATGTGATAATTAACAATTTTATTAAGTCACAAACTCAAGATAGTTTAATTGCTAGTATGGAGATGGACTTTCAAATTTGTCGGTAACCATATCACGTGTATTACTACGAAACATAATTGTAAAAAATACTATAATAATAATAAAATCATAAAAATATTTTATTTTATTTTATTTTTATAAACATTGTATCAAGTTTTCATATTATATTGTTTTTAAGTATTGTTTTTTATTAGAGGATATTTCTCTTTGTCTTTCTTTTTTTCATTTTTAATAGATGATGTTTTGACGTGTTGCTCGACAGATTCAAATTCTCTCTACAAAAACTCAACTCAACAAAATGGAAATGAAAATGAAAATGAAAATTTTATACTAAAGAAAAAAAAAACATACAATCTAGAAAGTTCAAAACAAAGCCAAAAAAAAATCAACACTATCAGATGAATGTTGGCTGCTGCACTATTTGCACAGCAGTCATTTGGGCGATAGGACCATTTTTAATTTTATTTCGATAATTTGAACTGTTTATTTTTAAAATACGTTGAGTAGAACATTTCTAGAAAAAAAAAAAAAATCAAATTGATCGAATATCGGTAACACTATGATCAAACTAATTTTGTAAATTGATTTGATCTTAATGCTACCGATGTCCGATCAACTTAACTTTTTACAAATATATTTTACTCAACATTTCTTAAAAAATAAATAATTGTCAGACTTGAAGCAGGTCCCATCTCCCAAACAGCCATGGCACAACAGCCAGCCTTCATAGTCAAAGAGAATCAAATACTTATTTGGTTAGAATTTTAAGCCATTTGTATCTGTGGCAGTGCCTTTGGCCAATGCCTAGAGCAGAGCGGACTTTGGCCCCAAATTTGTTTTAGCTATTTTGGTAGTCAAAAAATATGTATATTTGAAATTAAAAGGCCCCAACACAGTTTGGTAAAAATTCAAAACTAATAAGTGGTTGATGTGGTGAATTATTTAAAACTAATAAATGATTGTTTTACACAAAAAATTATATAAAAAAAAAAAAAAAAAAAAAAAGTTTATTCATATGATGAAATTGTTTAAAATTAAGGATGATAATTTTTCAAATGCCTAAATTGTGGGTCGAATACGATTAATTATATTAGTTACAATTATTTATAAAGAAAGGACTCTTTTTAAATTTAAAGTTGATTAAAGTTTACTTTCGGTCAACTATACCAAAAAAAAAAATTGAATGGATTCGCAATTTTATCCATTGAAAAGTATTATACAAGTTTAATTGGCGATTTTACAATTAAAATTGTGAAAATTATGGTATTTAAGTGATATTTTGTTACAATTTGTTGACTTTTGTATTTGTTACTTGAGCTTGGATTAATCTGATAATTTTTCTTATTATAAACTTTGTTATATATTTAAATAAATTTTAATAATTTTATATAGAAGTAGCCTTTGTCTAAAAAAATGAATACATAATCTTTTGGTCACAAGTTTTAAATTTTTTTTACATGTATGAAAGGTCTCGTATTGGAAATTCACTTTAGACCTGAAAAATGTCAAAGCCAGCCCGGACCTAGAGTTTTTAATCTCCAAAACCCATCAAACCCTTTGCAATTTACAACACTATAAACCTTGTGATAAATAATCGTGACATATATCGCCTAATGTTGACGTAGCTATAGGAGCATACGTATGTAGGTGCAGGTGCAGTTATTGGATGTTCTAAGAGCAATGCGAAGTAGTGTCTAATAATTTTGTGATTAGTATAAATAGTGAGTCTTAATATTGTATATAAATATGTGATAACGACGCAATGTGGCGTATTCTGATTGGTAGGAGGAATACCACAACCACCACCAATAAATTTTGTGGATGTGCATGACCTTCATCTTCATGAAAATCTTTCACAATGATGACGATGATTGACCAGGGGAAAATAGCAGCCTCAAGAGGGAGATCATTATATGCAAACACAAGAAGAAGAAGAAGAAACGTAAAAGACAAAAAATAGCAGCCTCAAGAGGGAGATCATTATATGCAAACACAAGAAGAAGAAAAAACATAAAAGACAAAATAAAAATAAAAATAAAAATAAAAGTTGATATGATATGATATCTTATGTGTTTTGAGGAAGCTGCCCCATGTTTGTTCAAAATTAAAATGATGGATTCACTTGGGAATCAATTAGTGATCTCTCTCTCTCTCTCTCTCTCTCTCTCTCTAGGCATCCACATTTTGCCCACCTTCCTTTGATAATGAAAGTCATTATCTAAGCATGTTTATTACTTGGGGGGAAAAGCTGTTTTGTTGAATGATTTAAGTTCTCATATCACCCCCACTATAGTGACTCACAAGCTCCTACTAATAAACTAAAGGAACATCATGTGTTTTCTTCTTCACCTAAATATGGTTCCCAATACACCACACAAAATTTAAATATGACTCTATATGAGTTGTACATTTCTCATTAACAGATTTTAGCCATTTCCATTCAACCCACCAATTTTGGTTCACCTATTTTTGACTTTCAAACTTTATTTCACTAAAAATCTAAACCTAATTTTTCAAGAAACACCAGGGTGTGTTTAGTTTGATTCTAAGAGACAAATTTTAAAAAAAAAAATTAGGGAGAGTTTAGAAATTTTTTTAGTTTGTTTGGTTGTATACTTTGAAAGTAGTTTTGGAATATGAGAATTTGAGATGATTTGATATTTTGTTGTAATTGAGTAAATGTGTATGAAAAAAAAATGATTGAAAAAGAGAGAGGAAAGAGAAAAAGTGATTAATTTGTGTATAGGAGAGAGAGAGTGATTTTGAAAAAAAAAATTCAAAATCACTACACCAAACAAAATTTTAAAAAAATTTCTCCAAAATTACTCTCTCCAAAGCAAACCAAACAAGGCCCAAAAAGTCTTCAAATTTTCAAAAAATTAATTTAGCACAAAAAATAAAATGATACAACACAAATACGCTCAATGAGATTTACTTAAAATACGTCCGGTAGTTTTAGAAATTCTAAATACTCTTATCAAAAAATTTGGTTTAAGAGAATTAACAGAAAAAATAAAATTCTTAACTACTCTCTTATGCAACAATAAAATTATTATAATTGTTAATTAAAATATATTCGTGACATTATTAAAAACTGTTAATTAACTTAATGATTTATTGATAAAAATTGTCATTTGTTATGAGATTAGAAATTTGAAAGAATGGAATGTAATTTTCAAAAACACAAAGAGCAATTTGTATTTTAAACAAAATTCAAACGGTGTATTTGTAATTTATCCAAATGAAAACGATGCATGTTTCAAAAATTTTAATTATTTTTGTTTTCCGAAAACAAAAAACAAAATGAAGGAAATGAAGGTCACCAAACATGCCCTCAGGTTTTGGAGCAATCCTACTTCCTAAAGACCTACCCCAGAACTGCATCAGTGAGTTTCAGAACATTTGCACACAGGCCTTCTAAAGCTTGAGAAAGCCTCAAAGCATGCCAATGTAGCAGCACTATGACAAAGGAAAGACGGGTTTAAAACAATAAATCGAATGAGCTCTTAATAAATATCAATGGAGAATAGGAGGATGATTCTAAAAAACCGAATGAAATGCAACATACATTGATTCCTCACTGTTCATAATAATCAATGGTTCTTCAACATCAAAATCAAAATCACCACTGTTCTCCAAAACCAAACCGGGAAGTACAAGGCAATAAGACCAACATTTAACGAACTGCAGCCTTGAGGAAAAGTTCTCAGTACAATAGAACGATTAAACTTCATACTTTATTAATATGATCAAACGGTAGACCTCGGCTTGAATATAACAATTTCGAGGATTCCATCAGACCTAAAATTGAGTGAAGCTAGTCTAGGGTCAACAGGTCCAGGCAAATTGAAGGAAATAGTGAACTGACCAGGTGGACATAGTTGCTGCACTTTCATCTCATATGCAGTCGACGACTCTTTCAAAGCTCCACCTGTTACAACTCCATGTATATTTACTCTTCCATCACGCTGGATATCACAAGTAAAATTATCTGGCATAACAAACAATCACTACTGGGTCATATCTACAGTTTTATTATTATTAAAAAACAAAAAAACAAAAAGTTAATTCAATGAAAATATTGTCCTTCATGAACATGCCTACTTTCTTAAACCATTCTTAGTCACAACTACATTTAATTACTTGGGTTTTGTTTGGTAACCATTACGTTTACAGTTTTCTATTTATATTTATAAAAATTTTAAAAACTACCTATAACTCGTTTGGTAATTTTTTTAGTTTATAAATTGATGGTCTCAAGTTCATAAATTGCCCTGAAATTGTAAACTCAAAAAAGCTGTTTATGTTAGTTTTTAAACAAAAGATGGAAGCCAAAAAAGGAGGAAGGCTCGTTTGCTTAAATTCTCTCTCTCTCCACCATGAGCTACCGATTGTTGTTCAGCTTGTAATTTTTTTTTTTTTTTTTTTTAAACAACAAATCTAAACAGTTCTGTATATTTTCTTTGAAAAATAGGTTCATCCTCAATTTTGTTATAAAAAACTATCTGTGATGGTTTTTGAAACCTGATCTATAAATCCATCTGTACTGAATTTATATTTTGTTTCAAAATTAGGGATACCACCAACTCTATAATACCATGTCCTTCCTTCCTTCCTGCAATTTTTTTTCCTTAATAGTATCTCCATCTTTATTGTTTCTTATTAAAGAAAATAGAAAAAAAAAAAAATTAATAATGGTGACTATAATTAATTGTGTAGTTCTGTATTGATAGCAGTTTAGATTCTTACTTTGCGCAACTAGTTTAGTTAAACATGTTGAAATGTGTCCCACATCGCCTCGAGTAGCCCCATCTATGCTGATTATAAGACTCCAATTTCGCTCTCCTTAATACTTGGGTTTTAAGGAGAAGTGTGAGCTAGGTTTTTCAATTTGGTATCAAAGCTTGGTTGGCCTATGATTGGTGTGCCGTTTGTCCAGCTATTGTATCTTATAAGGCTCCAGTTTCCCTCTCCTTAATACCTGAGTTTTAAGGAGAAGTGTGGGCTGAGCTTTTCAATTAAACCCTCATAATTTGTTGTCTGAGTTCTCAATGAGGTTGTACATTCTAACTTTAGCAACCCAATTGAGACTAACCTGAAATTTGGTAATAGTGTAATTGAAGTAGTGCAAGTCATTGCATTTTTTACCTTTCAATCACTGGTTGTGGATGGGTAATGACATACGCAAGGGCTCTAGCTAGTCTCATGCTTAGTAAAGATTGACCTAGTTAGGAATTGAGCTCAAGCAGGTAGGTTTTTTAGCAATGTCAATTTGGACTTTATGCTATAAAGATAACATACGCAATATTTGGACACTGCATCGATTCATCTAGTTTTGATTCACTGACAAACTCTAGGAATTTTTTTTTTTTCTTTTTTTTTTTGGGTGAAAGGTAGAAATATAAAAAAAGTTATGGCACGGCATAATAATATTTATGAAGATGATGTTGTTGAAGTTGGTGGAGGAAACAGTGGTCCATGACGTAAACAAAATGCAGTTATTTTCATTAACCTCATGGATGAAATGAATATATAGCATGGTTATTCACTAACAAAGCTTGCACTAGGTTGAGGGATCAAAGCAATGATAAAACCGAATACCAGTATACCACAGCGCAGATTCAGAACAAATAAAATAAGCTACGTATTATGTTCAACAAATTTACAACATCACTAAAGCATATTAGTGTTGGTTGGGACAAGCCAACAGCTTACTATCACAGCATCCAATAATGTTTGAGAGGCTCTTTACAAGGTTTCATTAACTTTTTGCAATTTTTTTCACCACATTTAATTGGAGTATTTTACATGTTAACCTCAAATTCATTGGTTTGTAGGTTAATACCCATGCAAAGAGGTTCAGGAAGAAAGGGATGGTTTGCTACCATGAATTGTTTCCATATCTTGGGAGACACAGCTAGACAAGCTACCAACTGAAAGAGAGGGATGATTCATATGGAAGGATGAATACTCGTTACAAGTCGCCAACACTGGACGAGCTACCTACTGGAGTCGTGCAACTATAATTGCATGTTTTGGATACAAAATATTCATATTCTTCACTTTGTTGTCACTATTGGTACATCTTTTAATTAAAGTTGTGATCAATTAAGTTCACATGTATTGTAATGGGAAACAGAACCCAATTATGTATGTCTTAACTTTTAAATTGATTTATGGTTGGTATTGTTGGATAACTTGATATACATTGTTGTGCTCATTTCTTAAAGGCTTTTGCGAAAATTAGTAACTTAACATGATATCATAACTCTACCTGAAAGAGATCTTGGGTTCAAGTTTCTCTATTGACATTTGGTATTCGGTCCTGCTTGATTTCTTCTTCTCTATTTGGTTGTTTTCTACTCATTCTGGTTAGTTCTCTATTTGTCTTTCCACATGGAAGATAGGGTTGCATGTGGGGAACTGTTAGATAACTAGATATACATTGTTTGGCTCATTTCCTAACAATTTAGGCTTTTGGAAAAATTATAAAAATTATAGGTCTTAACAAACATGCTTTTTGGTTTTTGTTTTCAATTTTTTCTAAGCATATTTGTAGATTTGTAGATTTTGTTTTTGTAAAAATAAACTAAAAACTTTTTCTTTCTTTTTTTTTTTTGACGTAAACGTTACCAAACGCCATCACCTTGGTGTTTTATAAAACTGAAAATTAAGTTGAAAACTTAACGTTGAATTTTTTTAAGCTAAATAATTGTTTGATAAAAATTTAAGTGCTTTAGCATGTACAAGATGAAATTTGAAATTTATTATTTTTAAATTCTCTTTCAATTTTTATATTGTGGTGGAGGTGGAGGTAGAGGTGGATGTGGATGTGGAGGTGGAGGGATATTGGATGTGGTTATTGTGGAGGGGTGGTGGGATGGTAATAGTGGAGGTGTGGTGGCGGCAGCAGCAGTGGGGTAGTGATGGTAATTATTGTAGTGGTGGCAATGGTGGAGGTGGAGGTGGAGGTGGAGGGTTGTGGTAATCGTGATGGTAATAACAATTGTGGTGTTGGTAGTGAAACGGTGGTGATATACCTATAGTGACGAGGTCATAATGGTGCACATCAGTGTTTATACATTAGCAGTTATAAATTCAGCTAGTATTTCCTAAGATTTCTGCTATTTAAAATTTTCTTAACCTTTAGCCTGTATTTTAAAAATCACTTAAATTTTTAGGAACAATGCTATATGCACCAATTGGTATACCAATTAGTGTACTAACAGATAATGTGACATAATTTTAGAAGTTTTGGGTTTTTATAATGGGTGGGATCATAGTTTTAAAATGACAATGTCATAACTATGTTGGTATACTAATTACTATACCAATTGGTGTGTGCAGCACCACCGAATTTTTAGGTTATATGAATTGTGGTTATCAAATGGACTTAATTGGTTATCACTTAATACATTAGTGTTGAATTCAGTTATCAGACACCACCTTAGCAGAGGCCTTAAAATTTGGAATCATGCTGCATCCATTTTCATTTGCATAACATATGCCATATTGCTCTGAAAAATCTTTTTAAAATATAGGAAACTTACTTTCATTGTTCCGAAGACCAGGTAGGGCAATCCGACAAAGGTAGGCCTTTTCACTAACACCAATGTCCATCATACCAATAGGAGGTCCAGCTCTCCCTTCCTCAGCTGTTCCCGTCAAAACAACAGTTGGCTTCAATTGCTCAGGAACTACACACCCTTCCACATTCATCTTTGCAAATTTGATTTCAATGAGTTGAGCCCAATGTTCACCTGTTTTTCAAAGTCAAAACATCCATCAAATCCTTTTGGGGCCAGTGAAGATGATAGCTTCTTCCAATTATTAATGAAACATAGGTTAGAGTCTTTGCAATCAAACTTTAGTGTGTACACAAGTGTGCAGCACAGTTTTGGTATTTAAAAAGTTTACCAGCAATCCTTACGTGAGAACTCATGAAATTTAAAATTCATACAACCAATAGGGAAAAAAAATGACTCTGTCCAATTAAAACTAGTAAAGCCTGCAAAAATATTCATACAGTCGAGACAAACTTTGAAAAACTATGGGAACATGTTATTTTGAACTGTGCTGCAGTTTTTCTTGATTAGTACTTGAAAACAGTAGGACAAATCACAAACCAATTCCAAAGGATAAACAGGATTAAAAGAAATTAAAAAACTAAAAACAATAATAGTCCATTTTTCATAAAAGAACATATAAATAAAAGAACTTGTCAAAAAAAAAAATCTATGTAACAAACAACCTATCTTTTCTTAAGAAATTAACAATAGTCTAAAATATTTTGAATGTAAGCTCACCACATTGAAAAGCTTCCAGTTTCGCCTGTGAGAAAATTATGGTATTATGTAATTATGGTATTATGTATCAATTAGGTAAGTTGTAGTTTGATTGGTTGATTGTGCATATTCGATTGATTGCATAGGATATTTCCTATTATAGATTAGGTTATAAATATTGGTTGTAATCTTTGTATTACATAAGTTGAATATACAGAAAGCTATTCAGAAATCTTACATGATATCAGAGTCACGTCCAAAACCCTAGGTCCGGCCGGCGTTCACACCTGTTGTTCGAAGTCGTCGCCTGTTGTTCGAAGTGGTCTCTGGCTGCCTGGTCTGAAGTCGCAACTTAGGGGTCTTCGCCTCTCTCTCTCTCTGTGGTTCAGATACTCGAACACACCCTCCGGTTCGTCGGTCCCTCTGGTTCGTCGTCTTCATCGTCTGCTGCTCTGTTTGTCTCTTTCTCCCTCTCTGTCTCTCTGTGTTCATGTTTCATTTGGCTCTATAGTACTGTTCTTTGGTTAAGAATATTTATTTAGAGTTTGGCCCTCTTGGTATTTTGTATTATTCTTCAAACTATTAATCTTTGGTTTATTACAATGACGGACACCAAAATCCAAGCTATCAGATGTAAACTCACTGGTGCCAATTATGCTTATTGGCCTAATGTTATGAAGAATTTCCTTCTTGATTAGAAAAAATAGGACTATGTTTCTGGTTCCATTCCTTGTCTATTGGACCCGAAACAAGAAAGATATCTGACTTTCTATGACACTTGGGATTGTGATAATGCCCAAGTTCTAATTTGGTTTCATAATTCTGTGGATGATCGTATTGGAATGATGTTTTCCAAATACAGTACTGGCAAGGAGGTATGGGACTATTTATTGGGTGCGTATCAACAGTCCAACTTTGCCAAGCGACATAAGTTAGAAATAGCTATTCAGAGTGCTTGTCAGCGGGATCAATCTATTCAGGACTTCTATATTGAGATGACAAATCACTGGGATCAGTTGGCTCTCATGGAACCATCTAGCCTCAAGGCACTAGACGCTTATGTTGAGTTTCAGGAGTAAGGTCATTTAGTGCAGTTCTTAACGGCTCTCTCCCTCAGTATGAGGCTATCCGTGGTGGCATCCTTCATCGGTCTCCTCTCCCCTCTGTGGATGCTATTGTTCGTGAGCTCCTTTCCGAGGAAACCCGTCTTAAGACGGCCAGTCAGACTCTGTCTCCATCTGTCTTCTTAGCTCCTACTCAATCTCCTCTGTTGTCAACCCCACCATCTCATCAGCTTCAGGCCAATGCGAAGCCTAAGAAGGGGCCACTAGCCTCTGATGAGTGTGCCTTTTGCCATCAAAAGGGCCATTGGAAGCACAACTGTCCCAAGAGAGGACGTACGTCAGTCTACTCAGTCTTCTCAGCCACCTCAAACACAAATCTGAAGTCCTACTCCGAGTACTTTTCGACCTTCTGCTGCTTATACTGCATCTGCTCCAGCTTCTGATCCTGACTTGGCTTCCTTAAGTGCCCAGCTTGCTCAGCTTCAGCATTAGCATCTCTTGTCCACCTCTCAGCCATCCCCATCTGTCTCTGCTCTTACCTCTCTTCCCTCAGGTTTGTTTGGGTCTCCTTCAGGTATCTCCTCTTCCGTCTGGCGTTTTGATTCTGGTGTCTCTCATCATATGACTCCTCACCTTTCCTTACTTCAAAACTGTATTCTCCCACCCGTTCCTATTACTATTAATAATACTACTAATGGGTCTAGTATGTCGGTTCAGTCTATTGGGTCTGTCTTACCCTTTGTTATGTCTACTGTTACTATTCCCTCTATTCTTTATGTCCCTCAGCTATCTGTCAGTTTATTATCTATCAGTCAACTTGATATTTCTGGTTTTGATGTTATTTTTTCCTCTTCTGTCTGTTGTGTGCAGGATCGGGTATCCAAAAAGCAGATTGGGACCGGCCGTAGAGTTGGAGATCTCTATGTGGTAGACAGCTTGCATCTCCCCCTATCCACCTCTCCAGTTGCATTTTCCTCATTTCAGTTAGATTCTTAGTTGAGTTAGTTTTACTTATGGCATTCTTGCCTAGGTCAATTGTCTGTTGACCGCTTATGGTCTTTAGCTCAGTCAAGATTATTAGGTAAAGTTTCTTCTAGTCAAATTGATAAATGTCGAGAGTGTAAACTTGTCAAAATGTCAGCTTTACCTTTTAATAAAAGTACTTTAGTTTCTGTTTCTCCTTTTTCTCTTGTGCATACTGATGTCTAGGGACCCTCTCCTATTCTCACTAAAGGGGGTTCCACATACGTGTCTTTTGTTGATGATTGCACTCGTTATACGTGGGTTTATCTTATAACTCATAAATCTAATTTCTACAAAATATGTTGTACATTTCAATCTATGATCACTACCTTAGTTGCACGAAGCAGGAGCGGGAGCGGGGAAGCGTGAGCCGATAGAAGTTTCTTAGGTTGGGAGCGCCTCGGGGAGCGGTAATATATATATATATATATATTTTTTAATACACATTAGAAGTTTTTTTATAAATATTTTTATTTTAATACACATTAATTATTTTTTTATTTATTATATTTTTTAAATAATGTGTTATTGTTAATTTTTTTTTTTTATTTTACATATATTTATTTGTGTTTTTTTATTAATATGTATAATATATACTCATATATGTATATATATATATTATATTTATATGTGTTAATGTTTTTGTTTATATATATATTATAAAATTATATATATTAATATTTTTATTTTTTTAATTAATGTTTTTTTATTACATATATTAAATAATAATGTGTTAATATATATATATATATATATATATTTTAAATATATATATTTATATAAAGATATATGTTTTATCTTATATAATATATATTTTTTTTTTTTTGAACCAGATCTTATATAATATATATAAAGATATATGTTTAATACTTATATATATTCGAATCATATATATCAGGCGAGAGAGAGAGAGAGAGAGCACGAGTGAGAGAAGGCAAAGACGGAGGAGACGATGCCGATCTGCAAGAGCGAGCGAGAGAGACGAACTGCGAGAGAGAGAGACAAAAGACGATCTGCCATAGAGAGAGACGATCTGCCAGAGAAGATCTGCGAGAGCAAGAGAGAGAGAGACGATCTGCCAGAGAGAGAAGAAAAACGAAGCAAAGAAGCAGGACGATCTGACCTTCAGGTACTTCACCTTCTTTCTCCCCTCTCTCCTTGTTGACCAACAAGTTAGGGTTTTTGTTCACAGCCACCAACGATCCCATCTTGGACAGGATCGCGTTTCTCTCTCTACAGAAACGCGATTCTTACACGTTTCTTTCTAAGAAACGCGGAATCGTGTTTCTTACGAAGATTCGTGTCCTGGTTGCACGATTCCTGCAACTAAGATCACTACACAATTTGGGGCTACCATTAAATTATTACGATCTGACTTGGGTGGGGAATATTTTAAAACTGAATTCTGTGAGTATTTGGCCAATTTGGGTACCATTCACCAAACTTCTTGTATTGATACACCTGCCCAAAATGGTCGAGCCGAGCTTAAACACCGTCATCTCCTTGAGACAGCTAGGCCTCTTCTTCTCTCTGCCTCAGTTCTAGCTTCGTTTTAGGGTGAGGCAGTTCTTACTGCTTCTTTTCTTCTTAAACGTATGCCTACTCCCCTTCTTTCTAGTTAGTCTCCATATGAGGCTCTGTTCTCTCAACTTCCCAATTACTCCTTCCTTCATATGTTTGGGTCCGCTTATTTTGTCCTTCTTTCCCGTAAAGATCAGACCAAACTTAGTGCACGGTCTGTTCTATGTGTCTTTTTGGGTTATAATCTTACTCAGAAAGGCCATCGGTATTAAGACCCTATTTCCCGTCGTCTTTACATTTCCCGTCATGTTTCTTTTCTAAAACTTCTGCCTTACTTTCAGCTTGCTCCTACCACTGCTCCAGTTTCCAAAGAGGATTTGGTTCACATTGATCCATTTCTTTCTGAGGTCTCTCCTGATGAGTACACCTCTACATTTCCCCATGACCTTACTCCATTTTCTCCTCCGTCTCCTTCTCCTTCTCCTCATTCGTTGTTATTTTATTCGCGTCGCCAGGCTCTCCCTCCACCAGTTATCTCTGCTCCTACTGCTAATCCTCCTACTTCTGCCGACTCTGATCCTGCTACACACCGCTATCCTACTCTAGCGCGTCGCCCTCCAAACAAGCTAAGTTGGTCTAATACATATTTTTCTGCTTCCTATCGTACTTTTTTGTCTATTATTCATTCTTTTTCAGAACCTCAGTCTTACAAGAAGGCCTGTCAGGATTTCCATTGGATTCAAGCTATGGAGGATGAGTTGTCTGCTTTAGGGAAAACTAGTACTTGAGAGTTAGTTCCTTTGCTTGTTGGTTAGAATCTGGTTGATTGCAAATGGGTCTACAAAGTCAAAACTCATTCTGATGGTTCTCTTGAGCGCTACAAAGCTCGTCTGGATGCCAAGGGTTTCTCACAGGAATATGGTATTGATTATGAGGAAACCTTTGCTCCTGTTGCCAAGATGACTACTGTCCGTACTTTGATCTTTGTCGCTGTTGTTCGTTCTTAGCCTCTTTATTAGATGGATGTTAAGAATGCTTTTCTTAATGGCCATTTCACCGAAGGGTTTATATGCGTCCTCCCCCTGGCCTTCACCATTCCTCTGGGCAAGTTTGTTGCCTTCGGCGTGTTTTGTATGGTCTGAAACAGTCTCCTCGTGCTTGGTATGACCGTTTTCAGACTGCTGTTACTGCGCTTAGGTTTCATCCTTGTACTCAGGACTCTGCTTTATTTCTTTTCCACACCTCTGCTGGCTTTATTGCCTTATTAATGTATGTGGATGATATGATCATCACTAGCTTTGACTCTTCTGCTATCTCTGAGGTCAAGCAGCATCTTTTCCATACTTTTGAAATGAAGGATCTGGGTCCCTTGCGGTATTTTCTTGGTATTGAGGTAGCTTCTCTCTTAAGGGCTACTGTCTCTCTCAAGACAAGTATGCCAATGAGGTTATTCATCATACCGGTCTTACTGACCTTAAGATTTCTAATACCTCCATTGAGCTTAATATGAAGCCCACCCCTACTGATGGTGTTCTTCTAGTTCCTTTTTGGACTTGGCACCTTATGCTGATTCTGATTGGACTGGTGATGTCACTGATCGCAAGTCCACTTCTGGCTTCTGCATGTTTCTTGATGATTCCTTGATTTCTTGGAAGAGCAAGAAACAGACTGTTCTTGCGTGTTCCACTGCCGAGTCTGAGTACTGTGCTATGGCTCATGCCACTGCTGAGATTGTTTGGCTTCGTTGTCTCTTGACTAATTTAGGTGTCCCTCAGTCTTCTCCAACCTCCCTTTACTGTGACAACCACAATGCTATTCAGATTGTCCATAACACTGTCTTTCATAAGCGAACGAAGCACATTGAGATTGATTGTCATTTTGTCCGTCAACATTTATAGTCTGGCTCCATCTCACTTCCTTTCGTCTCTTCGGCATTACAACTTGCTGATTTCTTTACGAAGACTCACACAACTGCTTGATTTCAGTTTTTTCTTGGCAAACTCTCTGTGTTTTCTGCTAAAACGCCTTGAGTTTGAGCGAGGGTGTGAGAATATTATGGTATTATATATCAATTAGGTAGGTTGTAGGTTGATTGGTTGATTGTGTATATTCGATTGATTGTATAGGGTATTTCCTATTATAGATTAGGTTATAAATATTGGTTGTAATCTTTGTATTACATAAGTTGAATATACAGAAAGCTATTCAGAAATCTTACATCGCCAATATATATATACATATATATATATATATATATATAAAGAGCTTAAAATAAAAAATTTACATAAGAAAAACATGATTTATTGCCAGAATATGCAACTACCAAGTATAATTTTGTTTCATCTTTTGTTGGACTTTCTCAAAAGTCCATGTATAGGAAGTTCTTGCTCTCATGGAAGAGTTATACCAACATGCTCTTAATGATTATAGAAGTTAATTTTTCATGATTTGTATCATTTCAGCGGTATGTGACTATATTGCTCTCAAATGAGTGGAATAAATACAAGACGATTCAAAAAGACATGAATAACATCAAAGACATGATATTACATAGTTTGTCATGCTAAAAAATACCTTCGTGAATGAAGAGAATCACACATTAAACAAATCCAAATAACTTTTGCACATTAAACCTATGACCTAGGACTTGTACAAACTATCATGAATAAACTAGGCTAATTAGTATTAATATCCTAGTCTAGAAAATTCTCTGCAGAGAAGCCTAGCAAGAACTGATTTATCCATCAATAACAGAGACTTGTGTATGCTTTTATGGGAAGAAAGGAAAACTAGCTTACAAAGAGAAGGGAGGAACAGTCCTCCAGGGAATAAACATATGAAAGAACAATGAGAACACCTGAACAATGTACATCTTGCTTTTCAATAAAATATCTCAGTTCAATCCATTCCGCAATGAAGTTAGACATATAACCTATGAAGCACCAACACTTCAAAACAAGTGCCATAGCAGTGTCGGACACACGGACACTTTGGGAATAGATATGGGACACACCACATGGCGTGTCCACTGATTTAATTTATTTATTTTCAGGGAACACGTCAGGGACACACTGGGGACATGCCAAGTTGTCTTTTCTCCCATTTTATTTAGTCCTTTTAATGAATGTTGAATGTTTATTATTTTTTTCTTAGATTTAGATACTTAATAGATCATTCACAAAAAAACGATATAAACTGTAATTGTTAATTTAAAAGTACTTTTTTAAATTTCAAAAAAAAAAAATTATAGTTAGTTTTTGTTAATATTGATTGTTTGTGGATGTAATATTAATCTAGCTAGCAAATAAAAATATATGAAAAAATATTTTATTGTCGTGTCCCCGCTGTGTCCATGTCCCCATTTTTTTGAAATCGCCGTGTCCTGTGTGCGCATCTGTGTCCCTATCCGCATCCATATCCGTGTCCATGCTTCTTAGTATATAACAGCCAGACAAGCTGAAGTTCTCACGGACCACCTTTCTTTATACAAAGTGATAATTAACATTGTTTAGCGCTGATGCAGATGCATACGAAAGGTTGAGAGGGTGGGGCATATTTGGATTTTCACGCAGAGCACGCCATGGGTATAGTATAATCATGTTTAGATTAATTTGAGTATTGATTTTATGTTTACTTTACATAGAATGCTGCGACCATTTACTAGGTTTCAGTAAAGTGTATATTGGTAATTTTAAGATTGCTAGACAAGTGATTTTACTTTGGAGCATAGGTTATAATATGGATGGAATTACGTTTTTTATGTCTTTACAAACTAAAAAGAACAGACACAGGCACACAACATGACAAGGATACAACACAGATACACTGATACAACAATTTTCAAGAAAATTCAGGACATGTGAGGGACATGCACAAAATATATAGTTTTATATATTGAGTATATGTCATATATATTTTTTTTTTAAAATCAAAAAAACACTAATTTCTATAAATTTACATTGTTTTTCTTTTATTATTGTATCCTAAATTATTTCTTATTATTTTTTCATTCTTTGTATTACCAGTAATTAGTCCTACAGGGTCACATGAAGATCAATGAGTAATCAGCTCAATTCAGGGAATACCTACATGAGTATCATACAGCCACACCACAAATCCAACTAAATATCACCCTTCTTCCAGCTCTGACCTTGAAAGATACCCTTTTAGCAAATTCATCCTAACCCTTCATTATACATTTCGATGGACCCACCCCATAAGGCCCATCAACTCTACTCATGGTCCAGTTGTCCCAATCACTTCCATACTACTCAGTTCCGCTCAACCAACTGCCTCCACAACATATCATGATCAAGGGCAAGCTGCCATAACCATTTTGCCAATAGAGCTTTATTAACGGTCTTCAATTTATGAATCCCTACACCCCCTAACTGAGTAGGCAAACACACCACATCTCATCCCACCAAATAATACTTAAACTCCTCCCCAATACATTCCCACAAGAAATCTCTCTGCAAGTTCTCAAACCTACGTGCAACATAGGCCAGAATAGTGAAAAGACATCAAGTAGGTGGAAAGGTTGGACAAAGTGCTTTTAGTTAAAGTCAACCTTCCTTCCTTTGAGAGATATTGCCTCTTCCATGTGGCTAACTTCCTTTCAAATTGTTTGACCAAGAGGCATCCCCAAATATGTCATGGGCAATGATTGAACACATTAATGGTTCTGATAATACTCTAGCTGATGCACTTTCAAGGCTTGTATATTCACTGTTTTCATTTACAGAATGGCCAACCGAGGTGGCACCGGAAGATATGGAGGTTCTAGTCGGCCTTCAGCAAATCGAAGAACTTATCCTCTCCTGCGAAGAGAAGAAAGAATCATCCTCTCTCAGACTGAGCCATCCAGCCGTTGGATTGATCCACAGTTTCATCCCCGTGCTGTACAGTACCAGTCTCTTCTGCAACAATTCGAGGATCGATTTACCTACGACTCCGGAATTTCAATGGAAGAAATGGCAGAAATCCAGGAACAGCTCTCCAATGAAGAAGACGATGCCATTGACCAAGCCAGAACTGCCCTACAACAACTCCTCAAGATACAGCAGCTTAAACTTGAAGCCATTGCCAGAGCTGCAACCACTGATAACTTATACGGAGACAAATTACCCGAGGTCCATCAGCAAACATGTGAACTGAAGGAGATAGACAACGAATTATTCGATGTCGTCATGCTGATGAGGTTGTTTCGTTTCTGATAAGATTATCAACAGTGTCTGTTAATAATGTTGTTTGATCAATAATGTGTGGAAGAACGTGGTGGGTCCAGTCTGTTCAGTCATGTCTGTGTCGTCTGTAGATGAAATTCCTCTTCAATCACTACTCAACTAACAATTGAGAAAAGCTGAAGGAATATCATCTTTTATTTTCTGTCGTATATGTGATATTTTGTAAAAGAGAGATGTCTTTAGAATGATAAGATTCTTGATAAGGTTCGCGATAGTGCGACGATGAGGTCCAATGAACACTCGGATGAGGAGATCAAAACCACAGCCAGAAACTGATTCCGATGCTGAATCATCATATCCTCCTCTACAACGGAGAAAGAAGAAGAAGGACAAAAAGAAGAAACTTTGCCGGACATGCTACCCTATGGGTGAATATGAAGGTTTTGATGCTGTCCATTTCATCAAATTGTTACCACAGGCAACCAGGCCAACCAGAGCAACTGATGGAGCTGTTGGTTACGATTTAACATCAATAGCCATGTATGTCATCCCAGCCCAAGGAAGAATGTTAATTTCCACTGGTATAGCCTTGGAAATTCCTTTTGGACTTTATGGAAGGCTTGCTCCTAGATCTGGACTTGCACTGATCCATGGGATAGACGTTGGAGCAGGAGTGATTGATCCTGACTACAGAGGTGAAGTTAAAGTACTCCTTTTTAATCATAATCAGGAGGAATTTGTAGTACGAGCCGGTGACAGAATCGCACAAATTATCTTTGAGGTAGTTTCATTACCAAGAATGGTGGAGAAAGATGCCCAAAATCTGTGTGACACCCGACGAAGTACTAAAGGATTTGGAAGCACAGAAAAAGGAAGAGCTTCAGAGCATAGACGTGAAGATTCAGACTCTGACTCTACGCTCAACATAATCGCTATGATGGAGGAAGAAGCGGAAACAGAATATCCGCAGATTAAGAAATTGGAGGCGCTGATTGCAAAGAGACAACAACAACAGCCTCATTATCTATTATCCTCATCATCAGCCGTCACTTCTCATTATAATCCTCCACAGGATTCAATGATGGGTCCCCCAGGCTATCCACCAGCAACAGGACATGGTCCATCCATTAACATCCCGGAAAGACCCTCTTATACGGGAGGACGATCGAATTTCCGACGAGGAGCTAAAGACGAAATGTGGAACTTACCATCTGCAATGCATCATACAGGAGCCATGTTTGTCATTCCACAATCTCTTGGAAGATTTGATGATGCCTTCATGAGGTGGGAATCAATTACAAGGTCTTATGTTGCTTCTCAAGGATTTACAGATGTTCGAGACAAACTCCTTTTTATGGAAAATCTTCTTGGAGAAACGGAGAAGTTAATTTGGACGCAATGGCGAATGAGATATGCAGACGAATATGCTAATCTTATCTCCATAGGCGATGGGAATGAAGGTACACAGAACATCATTTCTCAAATGAGAACTGTGTTTACTTTGGAAGACCCCTATCAAGGTTCAACTCTGATGCAAGAAGAAGCTTATCGAGATCTTGAAAGGCTTTCATGCAAAGATGTGAAGGATATCATAAAGTTTTTAAATGATTATCTACATCTTGCAACAAAGTCAGGAAGATTATTTGTTGGAGAAGAATTATCTTCCAAGCTTTGGTCAAAAATGCCAGGTGACCTTGGAGAACGAATCAAGAAAGGATTTGCAGAACGACATGGAGCAAATACAATTGGCGTCGTTCCTCGAATTCTTTATGCATACAAATATCTGGAAGCTGAATGCAAGAACGCGGCATTCCAGAAATCACTTCGTAATCTGGACTTCTGCAGGGAGATTCCTATCCCTGGGTACTATAAGGAACCAGAAAAGAAGTACGGAGTTCGAAAGGCTACCACCTACAAAGGAAAACCACATAGTTCTCATGTCAGAATTGACAAGAGAAAATATTTGCAAAAGTCGAAACATTGTAAATGCTATTTATGTGGAGAAGAGGGACATTATGCAAGGGATTGCACGAAGGAAAAGAAGAATGTCAAGAGGGTAGCTGTATTCGAAAATCTGAGCATTCCTGAAGACTATGATGTTATGTCTGTAGAACCAGGCGATGATGACTCAGATGCAATCTATTCGGTATCAGAAGGATTTGATGATACTGAACAAATTGGAGGAGGTCTGACAGAAACAATCTATATGCTTCGAGAAGCTGATAAATCTTATTGGCTTGGCAAAGAAGGAGGATACAGGGCTCAAATTAAGGTCTCTCCAGAAATTTACCACTGTCAACATGAATGGGATCAGCAAAACCCATTACCAGAAGACAGGAGACCAGAATGCACCACATGCAAGAGGGATTTATCCTCATACTCGAAGGCTTTCTGCAATAAATGTAATGCTTTAACATGCGCACTGTGTGCCAAGCATTACTTCAACCTCACAACGTTCATCACTCGAAAGGCTCCAATCCCTTACAATCAAAAGCCATTGCAACAGGAGCAACAAGAGTATATCCGGTGGTGTGAAGCTGAAATGAAGAGGCTACGGGAAGAAGCCATCCAATACAAGACAGAGCTTGAAGAACTCAAGTTAATCATTCAGTTACAGGATGATGAACGAGAACTAAGAAGAAAAGGGAAGTATAAGGAAGAAGAACTCCTGGAACTGGAAAAAGAAGCTGAAACTCATGTTCAATTTGAAGAAGTTCCACCAGAAAAAGTTCTTGCTCTTGAAGAAACTGTAGCAGGAGGAGAATTAAAGGAGAAAAAGAAAAACATGCTCTACAATCTCACAGTGGAACTAGAAATTCCAGGATTACAGAAGATCTCTCTACACGCAATTCTTGATACGGGAGCAACAACTTGCGTAGTAGACTCTGAATCCGTCCCAGCTGAGGCCCTGGAAGAAAATACATATACCGTTGAATTCAATGGTATAAATTCGCAATCAAAGGCAAATAAGAAATTGAAGGGTGGAAAAATGTACATAGGGGATAATTGGTTCAGAATCCCTTATACATACAGCTTCCCATTCCACCTTGGAGGAAGAATCCAGATGATTATCGGGTGCAACTTTATCCGAGCAATGTATGGAGGCGTTCGGATCGAAGGAGATAATGTTACATTCTATAAGAATGTAATAACAATTCAAACCCGTCAATCAGTATGTCTTCTGGAAGGACTTGAAGAAGAAGAAGAATTTACAGTGGATCATTATTATGAGCCTTCATTCTGTGTGTCCCCTATTGTGTCCCGCCTTTTCCCCGACGTGTGAGCAGAAGAGAAGCAACCTAATTTCAAAATCAGAAGAAAAAAAAGGGGGAAGAGAAAATTGAACTTGTTCATCAATTGAAGTCCAAAGTCGATCTCCATCTCAGTCGATCTCCATCCTGGTAAGTCTCTCTCTCTCTCTCTCTCTCGTCAATCTCTCTCTCTTTGCCTCTCGTCTTCTCATCTCCTATCAGTCTCTCTTCTTTCTTTTCTTTTTTTCTGATTATTGCCCCCTCTCTCTTCTCTCTCTCTCTCTAGTCTTCTTTCACGACTCATCAGTCCCCCTTCTCTCTCTTCTTTATTTCTTTATTTCTTTTCTTTTTGTTTTTATTATACTCAATGATTTGTCTCTCTCTTCTTTATATCTTTAATTATTTTTTATTATACTTTTATTTCTGTATAATAAATATATATTGTTTATTTTTATTTAATTTTTTTCTTTATATAATAAATTTTATTCTTTCTAGATTTCTATGAATAAAATTAATTTATAATGGTTGTAATTTATAAGAAATATGTGTTGAATTTGAGATAGTGGTAGAAGAAAAGTTTGCGGACATAATATTAATCTACATTGCAAACACACACACACACACATATATATATAAAATTATAAAAAATAAAAAATTTGTCGCGTCCCCCACTATGTCTGTGTCCCTATTTTTTTGAAATCGCCATGTCCTCTGTCCGTGTCCGTGTCTGTGTCCGTGCTTCATAGGAACTAGGTTTAGGATTAACAAATTAGGTGAAAGAGATCAAAACAGGGGCTGTTTATGAGCTGTGAACGGTAGCTCGTGAACAATAAACTAAAATAGAAAAGAAGAAGAAAGAAGAAGAAAGAAGAGAAAAAGAAAGGTCCAGGAACCATTCCTAAAATCCCTTAGGCATCACACCTAGGGTTAGGGTTACATCACACAAACCTAAAGAGGCTTCAAAGCTCTAAAAATTCTATAAGACATCAACTCTCTTAAAGTATAAGCATTACATGGCTTTATATAGAATTAGGAGACTTCATAAACCAATTAGAACAAAAAAAGGAAATTACTACAATATCTTTGACTTTCAAAACCAATTTAAGACCAAATAAGAAATATAAATAAAACCCAATTAAATAACTTGACCCACAAGACAACTCATGGGCAATCCCTACAACCCATGCCTAGAAATTTTGCAAATTACCAAAATACCCCTAACCTTAAAAAACCTACAAACCATAAAAATAATCATAAAATAAGACTCTAATAATACTAGAAATATGATTATATGTGATTACTATCAATTTCTCTTTAAAACCATGCCAAGTTCCAAATATCACCGCTACTTTGAATTTACTCTTTCTTGAGCTTCTTATACTCTGCATCATAGAGGTCATTAGCCACCAACACCAAATCAAGGATTTGTCTACCTCCAACAAAAGTATTTTGACTATTAGAAACAACAACCTTCTCAAGTCTCAACGTGAGTGTCTTGGACAAGATTTCATAAACATTACCCACCAAACTAATCAATTTAAAAATTTTCAATTCAAACACATCACCTTTTTTTGGGAATAAGAATGACAAAAAAATCATCAAAGCCTTTCTCAAAGGTATCATGATCAAAGAAGAAGCCAAAAGCTTTTATCACATCTCCATGCACCACGCACCAGCAGCACTGGAAAAAAACCAATATTGAAACCATCTAGGCATGGAGCCTTATCCCCATGAATCTAAGATTTTGTTTGCACAAGTTTTGTTTAATTCTAGTGAAGGTGAAGCATTTCTTCTACCTCTACTTTACTTTTCCTTCACCTCCACCTCTTTGCAAAATACTCAAGTGTTCTCAAGTTCTTCACAAATCTTAGGCATTCCCAATTGTAGCCCCAAAACCTTCCCAATTAAGCCTAAATGAACCAAATCCCTTCCCCTACCTTTTGGTCAAACATCTAAAACCCCTAAACTAATTTGTGTCCAAAGAGTTTTTGCCTTTCCCCTGCAACTCTCATCACTTGCCACTTTTGAAATCAGCCAACTTTTGAAATCAACCAATATTTGGCATCCTCCTCTTACAGCCTTTCTATCTTTTCACATTCCAAAGCCCAAAACCTAGACGGACTAAAACCTAAAGTCACCAAAAAGTCAACTAAGAAAGCCTTAATCTATGTTCTTGAACCAATCCTACATTAAACCTACTATTTTGACTTCAACCCGTCAAAACGAAGTTAGATAATCAGAAAAAGAACAAAATCATGTCTCACTAGCGTAGTTCAAAAGAAGAAAATGTAAAGGTAAAGATAAAAAGAGGCAAAGTTCAAAACTTTGTTGGTTTTAAGTTGAACTCACTTAGGAGTTAGGACCAATTTGAATGTTATATAAGCTTTGTTGATACTCCATTTTATCCTGCTTACTAAGAAAATAATAAACAGTAAATAAAATCAATAAGATAAATAAAAATATACAAGTAAAAAGAATAAATAAATAAACATAAAATAAAAATAAAATAGTAATAATACATAAATAAGAAAATAAATAAAGGAAATAAAAGAAACAAAAACAATTAATAAAGAGCAATAAAAAATAATAATAAACAAAACCAAATCAAGCCTTAAGTCCTATTAAATGGGGTCGGCTACATAAATCCTTTTTCTCCACTCGACTCTATCCAAGGCCATTTCGTTAGTCAAATTAAGAAAATTCATATCTCTATTCACTACACTAGTCCAAGTCAATCTAGATCTGTCCCTTCTCTTAACACTACCATCTACCGTCACTGTATCACATCTATTCACTCTTGCCTCGGTTGGTCTCCATTGTATATGATCAAACCATCTCAATCTATTCTCAAATAATAAAGTAAACAAGAAAAATAAATGAATTAAGAATAAAAATAATAATAAAGAAAGTGAAACCAACAAAGAAAACAATAAATAAAATAAAATAAAAACGACAAGAAAAATAATAAATGATAATAATAATAATATAATACAATATAATAACAAAAAAACAAAACCAAGCAAGGCAACAGCAAGTAAACAAATAAATAGTATTAAAATAATAAGGAACCAAGCAATCAAACAAAATAAATGGATAAGGCAATGAAGAACCAACCCACTGTCCGCACTAGGGATGGCAATAGATAACCTACCCTGTGGGTATCCATGGAGACCCAACCCAAATACATGGGTTTCCCCTTTTTTTCTTCTCCATTGGGTAGGGTAAGTGATATTCTTTAAATATCCATAGGGGATGGGTTGGGGATGGGTACCCACTAATTTCCCCATATGTTTTTTTTTTTTTTTTTTTTTTTTTTTAAGATTCACAACCAAAACTAAATATACATTCAATTTTTTTTTTCTTTTATTTATTTATTTATTTTTTCAGGTTTACAACCAATTTTTTTTTTTTTTTTAACATCCACAACCAAAGCTAAATATACATCTAATTTTTATTTTTATTTTTAAGGTTCACAACCATTTTTTTTAAAATTTTTAAGATTCATAACCAAAACTAAATATACATTCAATCTTTTTTTCTTTTGTTTTTCTTTTAATTTTTTTTTTAAGGTTTAAGGTTCACATTTTTTTTTTTTTTTTTTTTTTTAAAGATTCACAACCAAAGCTAAATATACATTCAATCTTATTTTATTTTATTTGGCTCAACAATAAAATCAAATACACATTAATTAACATTGTCATATTATTCTTGTCAAATTTTATGCATATCTAGAATTTTTTAAATTTATTTAAAAAAATTAAGGACACTGTCTAGTGCAGGTTTCGGTTTGCTTTTCTATGTTATTTTATTTTGTTATGTATTGTAATTTTCAGAATGGTTTGCTTGTTCTGAAATTTCAATTAACGAGTATGAATCTATTTGTTTTATGTTATCACACAATTTATACAACATATATATATATATATATATGAATGTATTTGAAAATAAGGAAATTGTAGAGAATCAAAACAAGCATGAGTCGTGATTGGTTAGAAAGGATGGGTACAAAGATTTATTTGCTGGAAAAACAAAAAGGGGATACAAAGTCTTACTAAATAATTTTTTTTTTAAAATAAAAGAATTTTTCTTAGTTATGAACAGATTTAACTGAAATCAGCTTGTTTCCCAATGTTATGATTCATTTATTTAGATAGAAAATATTTTAATGAAAAATATTTTTTATAAAAAAAATTAAAAATATATTTTTTTTATATTTGGTGGTGGTGGTGATGGAACGAAGGTGAAAGTAGAGATTGTGACATAGTGGTGGGGTGATGGCGGCAGTGATGATGGTAGTGGCTATGGTGATGGTAGTGTGACAGTGAAGGTGAGAATAATGGTGATGGTGTTGTGAAATTAGTAAAAATTTAATTGAAAAAAAACATTTTTTGTTTTTTAAAAGTAACAAACAACAAACTTCGTAGGGGACTAAAGGAAGAAGATGGAGGATGGATTGGGTGTGGTAAGGCATAGATATCTTAAAATGAATGGTTCAGATTTGTTAAAGGTATAATTAGATTTTGGATAAATTAAAATGAATGGTTCAAATTTGCTAAGAGAAAGATGGTTTAATGTCTAAAATATCCGTGGCTAAGAGATCAACAAACAATTCCTTATTTATGCCCTGATGCAATTTAATATGGGTCTTATAACACTGTCTTAAAACAGGTTCTTTCACATTTTATTTTTTCAAACAGGCTCTTATAACATTGTAATCAGGTTCTTGTAACATGTAGGGGAGAGAGAGAGTGAGAGAGAGATGGTTGTAATTTTTTTTTAATCTTTCACGTTCTTCCACTTTTTTTTTCAATTACTAAAATTTATTTGATTGTCTCAAAATTATATATTTGATTATTATAAAATAAAATTTTTAATTAATTAATTAATGTGTATTTGATTTTGTTGTTGAACCAAATAAAATAAAATAAGATTAAATGTATATTTAGTTTTTGTTGTGAACCTTAAAAAAAATAAAAAATAAGTTGTTAGCATTAAATATATTAAAAAAGAAAGAAAAAAGATTAAAGGTATATTTAGATAAAACCTTTATAAAAAAAGAAAAGAGAAGGTTGTTAACATTAAATATATTAAAAAAGAAAGAAAAAATATTGAAGTTATATTTAACTTTTGTTGTGAACCTTAAAAAAAAAAAATTGTTAACATTAAATATATTAAAAAAGAAAGAAAAAAGATTGAAGGTATATTTAGTTTTTGTTGTGAACCTTAAAAAAAAAAAAAAAAAAAAAAAAATTGTAAACATTAAATATATTAAAAAAGAAAGAAAAAAGATTGAAGGTATATTTAGTTTTTGTTGTGAACCTTAAAATAAAATAAAATAAAATAAAATAAAATAAAATTGTTAACATTAAATATATTAAAAAAGAAAGAAAAAAGATTGAAGGTATATTTAGTTTTTGTTGTGAACCTTAAAAAAAAAAAAAAAAAGTGGTTGTTAACATTAAATATAAAAAATAAAAATGGGGATTAAAGTGGGTGGGAGAAAATCCATACCCATTAAGAAATGGGGAGGGTGGTACCCATGGGGAATGGGGAATGGGGAATGGAGAAAATTTATTATAGGGGAATGGGGATGGGGAATTAATATCCACCCCATTGCCCCCCATTGCCATCCCTAGTCCGCACCAGGTGGTGCAAACATCAGCATTCCTTCACGTCGCCACCGCCTCACTACTTCTTTGCCTATAAATAGCAGCCCAGCACAACTCAAAACAGAATAGTAAACTCAAGAAGAAAAAAATAAAAAGAAAGTAGAAAAGAGAAGAGTGAGAAAGAGAAGAAAAAGAAAAGAAAGGGAATAGTAAGTATTAGTATAGGTCAACCACAAACCAAACCTTTGCAAGTATAGGTCAATCCAAACAACCTAAGTCGAACATCTACCCAACTTGTGGAAGGCTATCTAAGAAATCAAGCCAAACCTCAGCCCAATTCAAAACAAGGTATAATCCAACAATTTTATTAGTTTGTTGTAATACTTGTAATCATCTCATGAGTCTCATCCTCATCCTCATTTCATTTCATCACATATCAATGTTGAAATAGAATTCTCAATATTAGCACTAACATTGCTAACCCCACTAACTATATGTATGTAAATGATATATATTATTATATATCTACCATCCCTTAGCCGGATGTATAGTAAATATACCGACACATACTTTTTCGGTCTTATTTAAATATCAATACTCTATACATACATAAATAATATATATTATTATACATCTACTGTCCCTTAGCCAGATGTATAGTAAATACACCGGCAAGGACTTTTTGATCTTTATTTAAATATGAGTACCATATACATATGTAAATAATACATATTATTATATCTATCATCCCTTAGCCAGATGTATAGTAAATACACCGGCACTGACTTTTACAGTGATTTATTTAAATTTTCCAACACTACATATGTGTAAATATATAAAATATTATGTTAGTGTCCCTAGCATAGTGCATAGTAAATATACTATTGCCCGGACCTCTAACAAACTAACCACTAACCACTAACCACTAACCACTAACCACTAACTTATATATATTATTATATTATACCACTAACCACCCACTCGCCACCAAGCCTCCAAGCAAATTAAT
The DNA here is from genome assembly GCF_055761805.1 of Camellia sinensis. Taxonomy (NCBI): domain Eukaryota; kingdom Viridiplantae; phylum Streptophyta; class Magnoliopsida; order Ericales; family Theaceae; genus Camellia; species Camellia sinensis. The sequence continues at coordinate 115,972,610 of NC_138974.1, forward strand.
AAACTTCATAATCAACACATTTTCATCTCTATAAGAGCATCTCCAAGGGGATAGTTAAACAAGTCTTGTTAAGTATTTTAGCCAATGTAATTTTGAGCTCCAATGGATTAGCTATTGGGCTAGCTACTTTACCATCCTATTTTTTTGGTGGCTACGATTGAAGAGCCCCAGAGGCTCTCCAAACAATTATGTATGTATATATTTTAGATTTTTGTATATTTACGTCTTGGATTTGGGATTTTATATTATATATGTGTGTGTGTGTGTGTGTGTAGCAATTTTATATATTCTTTCAATTCTATTTGATGAATTATAGAATAACTTATTTTGTATTTTGTATTTTTTTTCTCCTCATTCTACAGGTTTTGTATGTTTGTATATTATTACAAATTTATATTAGTAAAATATCAACAATTAGTATTTTTTTATTTTAAAAATTAATTAAGTTAGTTTAAATGATTAGCTAAAATAAAAAGTATGGTTGGAGAACACAATAGCTAAAATACTTAGGTAAAATAAAGAGTGTATTTTTTTTATACTTTAACTAGTGAAAAGTAGAGAGCGTGGTTGGAGTTGCTCTAAGCAATAAAATAAACCAATCATTGCAAAAATCAAAGCTCATGCACTCCAACAAGTTTTAGCACATACAGGGAAAACAGTATCGAAAGGGCGATATAGGGTGCCTAACACCTTCCTCACTCATAACAGAAAACCCCCGAACTCATCTCTGATCCACGCAAACCATTAATAAGAGTCATTAAAACATAACACCCCCCCCCCCCCCATTAACAAAAAGAAAATATAAAAGTATTTGGCTCACTAAAAATCGATTTTACAAGTGGCCTAATACACCGAAACTCCATGTTAGGTGGCAACTCCAAGCAAATCTTTCAAGGGTCTAACCAAAGCAATAACTAAACAATATTTCAAATGTCACTATTTAAAACTCAAATTTTTCCCAATAACTATTAAAAGTGAAAATTTAGGTGCAACAAGCTTTAAGCCTTAGAAGGGTCTTATTTTAAGATTGTTTTGAGGTTAAGGCTAACTTGTTTCTTATAGGATTTTTAATGTTTTGTAGGTAAGAAGTATTTTGATAATTTTAGAATTTTCTAAACATGGGCTATGGCGGATGCCCACGAGTCATATTAGGGTCAAGTTATACTATTGGGTCTTCTTTATGTTTTTAGAAGGTTCTAAATAGGTTGAAGAAATTGGTCATTGATCGCTTTCCAAATTTTAGAGTCAGTCTTTTAGAATTAGGAGTTTTTGCGGTCTATATAAAGCTATATAAATCTTCCAATTCAATAGAGAGAACATATTTTAGAGAATTTCAAAAAAAAAATTGAAGCTTCTTCAGAATTGTGCTATGCAATTCTAATCATAGGTCTAATAACAATAACTTCTTAGCAAAGTTCATAAATTTATTGGCTTTAAGTTGAAGTCACTTAGAAGTTAGGACCAATTTGAATGATGTGAAATCAGATTTTAGTTTTAGATGACTCATTTTTACATTGTTTAGGTTTAGATTAAGCTTAAGTCTTGAGTTTTTTTTTAATTTTATTTTTTGTAGGTAAGAGGTATTTTGATAATTTAGAATTTTTCGAACATGGAATGCAATGAGCTGCCTATGGATCATGTTATGGTTTAAGTAATGTTGAGTCTTCTTTATGTGTTTTAAAAGGTTCTAAATAGGTTTACGAAGTTAAAAGTCACTATTTCCAAAATTTAGGAATACTAGCAGTCAATATAAGCTATATAACTCTTCCAATTCAATAGACAGAATTTTAGAGGTTTTTCAACGCTTCTTTTGAATTGTCGGATGTGATTCTAATAATAGGTGTGATGCCGATAACAACTTCTTTGTTTTTTGCACCTTGTTTTAGCCTCTCTAAAATCCTATAGCCATATATGTTTTTTTCGCCCTTCTTGCAACATGAACCCTACTCTATAATCCTATACCCCTTTCCCTTTGATCCTTCAACCTTTTTTTTTTTTTTTTTTTTTTGATTGGCACCGGGGTGTCCGAATCAAAGCCCGACTAATCCCCAAGGGTGCACAGGCCCTCGACAAGAAGTTTTCCACAAGTGCATCACAGTTAATTCAAAAATTTACCCCTAGTCCAATGGCCCTAAGGAATTGTTAGCACCTAAGAGGTTTCAATCTCTAAACCTTGGTGGGAGCAATACCCCAAGACCCAAAGCCTTGCCACCAAGCCAACCCATTGGGGTTCCTTTTATCATTCAACCCTAGCTTGCTAAATAACCCAAAACTAGCCAAAGTTACAGTTCGTAGTGCTTGGCACAGCCCCTAAATGACAGCCGAAATCCTTTATTTCCCCGCAAACTCTTACCCATTTGTTATCCCATATGAATCCCTTAAAATTGGTGAAATCAAAGAAGACAAAGGTGGAGAACAATGTGGGAATAGCACCAAATTGGTGACTGTTGCAGTTAACCTCCGCAGGGTATGTGACACCCCACAAGTTGAGTAGTGTTGACCCAAAATATCCTATTTTTGATCAGAGGGATGGAGACTGATCCCTTTGTACATACATAAATATCCTATTTTTGATCAGATGGAAAGAGACTGATCCCTTTCCACACTAACCACTTACTTTACCACCACTGAACAAACTTGGTTGATGAACATGGTCTATGCAGACTAATGTAGAGGCTTGTCAAGCATTTGATTGTTTGCATTTATCTCTAAACTAAAAATTTAGTCAAAGAGCTTTCAAAACAAGCAAAGACAAATGGGCATAAAATGACAAAACCTGCATAATAAACATGATTTATACATTGACATAACCTTGAGAATAAACATCAATTACCATCAATTACCAATAAAGTTGATAATGATTTATTTCTTTCGGTGATAAAAGTTGATATAACAAATAAATGCATAAGAGCTCCCACAAAAGTTGGGGAGACAAAAAAAAATAAAAATAAAAAAATAGATTAAGAAAGAATCAAGTCCAATATAGAAAAAGAAGATGAAAACAATAAAAAGGTCAATTCATCCCGAAAATCTAACCACAATAGTTAAGTGGTTCTCATCATTTAAATGCTTCACAAATCATTCAATACAAATTGATACCAGATTTGTTCTTTGGATGAATATATAGAAGAACAACTAAAAAAACCAGTAAAATGGAAAACTTGTTACAAGGTAGCAACAAGATCTAATTCCGCTAGGCAATATAACATTAAAACATAATATTTATAACATCAAAATGAAATATAACATTAAAACATGATATTTATAAATTAGCCCGGTCATCCAATACATAATCATTGTGCCCCATTTAAAAAGCACATACATAAACACGCAACACAACACAAACATGCCAACACGGCAAACTTTTTTTTTTTTAAATGTAGGACGATTTGTGCATGGTTGTTAGAATCATACTAGTTGCAATTTGATTCATACAATTCAATACAAGTTCATGCTACACGATACGAATTGCACATTTGAATCGAAAATTCCTTTGAATCGCGCGATTCAATGTATGTAGCGCACAAAATCGTGTATATCGCATGATATAGACGAATCTTGCAATTCCAATTTATTTTTATTTTTTACAATAAATGGAATCATTATTCTGTTCTTTTTTTCTTTTTTTCTTGGATCGATTGCCTACAAGGGTTTTCTTCAAATCAAACCCACGACTCAAATGAGCCTAACAGACAAAATCAAAGTAGAAGAACCTCCAATTGGAGAGATCCAGAAGAAGAGAGAAGAAATCGACATACCTGTAGCATATGCTTCACTGTTTTCACTCCTCTCTTCTTCTTTTTTTTTTCTCTCCTTCACTCTCTTTTGTTATTTATATATTATTTATTATGATTGATGATTTCTTCAAAAAAAAAAAAATTGGGGAATCTACAGCCTAGTGGGTCTTTACAAAAAAAAATTCAAATACATGAAAAATTTATAATATTAATTATTAATATTTATAGAATATATCATTAATACGTAATTAATTTTGAAAAATTACACTGACTTGTATTTTTATCAAAAAAAAATTACAGGGGTAGACAAACAAGCACATCATGCATCTAGTAAAAGAGAGAGAACATGTGAACTTGTGTCTATAACTGTGGCTCTTCGCTTTTTTAACTCCTGCTTTGTGCATTGACCAAGACCATAAAGTTGTGCATAGATAAATACATTAGCTAACACACTATTGGTTAATAGAAGTGCAACCCTCCTGGCATTTTCTCATTAATTAATTTAGAAACTAATAATTACTGACAAAAAATTACAAATTAGATTAATAAGTAAATTATTTGTTTAATACAAACTTCATCATGTATACAAATTTTAAATATATAAAACTGCATACATATGTCTTGCACATGGTTGTCAAATGGCGAATTGAATCATGAATCGTGAATCGTTTTGTTAAAATTTTGAATCGTGAATCGTATCGAATTGCCATATATGTGAATATTTCATTAAAAAAAAAAAAAAAATTCTTACATAACACTAACCCCTAAAGTCTAAAGAAAGATGATTAATAAGAAAATATCTATATTGTCTTTGATGCAGGACAATTAGGGACAGCGCTTTTGGATTTTGAAAACAGAGGTTATTTGAAGGCCTAAACTGTATGTTAGGATTTCAAGAGTTAAATTGAAGGTTAATAGGTAGGGGGGGATTAGGGTTGATTTGGGGGTGATTGGATGGAGTTTTAAGGTTGAAAAGTGCACTTTTAGAGGGTTGTAAATATGTAAGAATTTATGTATTATTGATTGATATATTGATATTGTGTATTTATTACAAATGGTGAGTGGCTCATTATATAGGAGAGGGTGAGTGTAGTAGGTGAGGAGTAGGTGAGGAGTAGGTGGTGGTAGGTGATGGTAAATTGGTGGTAGGTGATGGTAAATTTTAACAGCCCCCCGCAAACTCAAGGAGGATAGAAACTAACCAACTTGAGTTTGGAGAGAGTAACAAAACAAGAAAATACATAAAAATAAAAGAGGATAGGAGACACTGTATGGTCGTGTCAGACCATTGGTCAAGACACTGGATGGTGGTGTCATAACGTTGTAGAGGACACTGTATGGTGGTGTCATAACGTTGTAGAGGACACTGTATGGGGGTGTCATAACGTTGTAGAGGACACTGTATGGTGGTGTCATAACGGTGTAGAGGACACCGGATGGCGGTGTCAGACCGATGTAGAAGACAGTTTATGGGGTCATGTCGGACCGTTGTAGCAGACAATGTTGTGACAGTTGTTGTGACAGTTTACGGAGTCTTGCTGGACCCTTGTAGAAACTAACCGGAATCAATGTCGGGACAGTTTACAGAGTCTTGTTGGACCCATAAAGGAGCTAACCGGAATCAATGTCGGGACAGTTTACAGAGTCTTGTCGGACCCTTGTAGAAACTAACCGGAATCTATGTCGGGACAGTTTACAGAGTCTTGTCGGACCCCTAAAAAGTCGCACCCTCAAAAGGTGTGCCCAATCTTTCAAAAGGCGTGCCATCAAAAGGCGTGCCCAATCCATAAAAAGGCGTGCCAGATATGATGGCGAGGCACGTGAGTGCCTTGGCTGGCGCGCCCGTTTGTCGTCAAGTGGCGCGCGATACGCGTGGCTGCCTTGGCTATTTAACCAAGGTTGATGCTGAGGCTGAGGCAGACAAAAAACTTCTGAAAATCCTCTGAAAAAACTCTTCCTTTGCTGAGAGAGAAACTCTGTAATACTCTGTAACCAACCCGTCTCTGAAACACGCAGCAACATGGCCTCTTCTTCCCGTCCAGCTACCCAGAACATGGCCTCCTCTTCCCGTGGTCTGCTCACGCTCTTTCCAGAACTGAACGAGTCCACAAGAGAAATAACTGGTGCGGTGGCCAGTGAACCTCAACCAAACACCTCTGGTTTTGCTCCGTTGAACTTTCCGATGCGGTCAGTGGAGCAAAAAATGGCGGTACAAACTGATATTGAGGCCAATCAGTATACTCTGAAGTCATGTGTGGAAACCATGACGGCGGTCACAAACTTGTCGCACCAGCTGCAGAGCAGGACAAATGAGGTGCAACAGTTAAACTCCCAGCTGGCTCTGCTCCAACGCATGTATAACGATGCGCGAGCAGAGATAAGTGTGCTAAAGACAGAAAACAAGGAGCTGAAGCGGAAGGCCACCGTGATGTTCCGATTTGGAGGTCCACCATATGCTATAGTGGAGGAGCAGGGGGAAGTAAATGTGCTTGGTGGATTAGGAAGCACAGAAGCAGCACCGTCAAGGACCGCCCAGGACGGAGGCAAAAAAAAGAGACCGGCGGCAGAGTAGGTCGGTGGATGGCCGTCTGCAGAAAAGAAAACAAAACTGTTGTTGTTGTGGTTTTTTTTTTTTTTTTTTTTTTTTTTGGTGTAAAATGTGGATCGGGGTTGATCCCGGAGATGAATAAAATATGGCTTGGTGTGCAAAGCGATATGGTAGGAAAGGAATTTGAAAAAGAGTAAAAAGAATGTGAAAGAAAAAATAAAGAAAGAAATAAGAAGAATATATTTGAAATCAAAATGAAAGATGGGGAAAAATAAGAAAAGTGGTTCACGTGGTTGCTTGTCAATGGAAAACAGGAGTGTATGGATTATTTGAGATAATAATAATAAAAATAAAAATAAAAAATAAAAAGTTAGTGGAGAATTATTGTATGGGAGAGGGGAAGAAAGTGGGAATAAAGAGATACACACATGGGTTAGACAGATAAAGAGAATAAAAAAAAAATGAAAAGAAATAGATAAAGTGGAGAGTGAGCTGGCTGTTCAGTTTTGTAAAAGGTCTGTTTGTCAATGGAGATGTTGAATTCCTTGGCCTCTCGGTCTCTTCCTTGCTCACACCTAATCGAATTCGGCCTTTCTTTTCCCCAAAATCTCAAGTCCTCTGCTCTCAAAAAAATAAGAGATCGAGTTCCAAAATTGAGAAAACCAGGTTGTCCAAAGATTTGAATAGACAACTCTGATTGATGGATTCATCATCCGGAGCCGGACCATCCGACCCGAGGGGAGCGAAGGTTCATCGTCTGCAACCGTAGGAGGAGGACGATCGGAGGAAGGTGCGTCAACGGCGGCGGCGCAGCCTCCCCCGCCGAGTCGGTACGAGTCACAAAAGCGACGCGACTGGAACACGTTCTTGCAGTACCTGTACCAGTTCGGGAAGACGAAGGTGGGTTTAATCGAGATCTGGCCAATAATGAAAGTACCTTCAGCAGTAACAATGGTTTCTCTAGAGGGTACAAGCCCGCAGAAGATGGAGATGCAGGGAAGCCCTTTGAAAGACGTGGATACAATGGACCGCCTCGTGAGGCTCGTGGTGGTTTCCGTGGTGGTCGTCGTGGTGGTTTCAACAATAGAGAAGAAGTAGAAGGTGAACGTACTCGGAGAGTATTTGAGCGCCGTAGTGGCACCAGACGTGGGAATGAATTCAAACGTGATGGTGGTGGTAGCAGGAATTGGGGAACTCCCACTGATGAAATTGCTCCGGAGAGTGAAGAACCTTCCAAAGAAAATGAGAAGAATGTGGATGCTGAAAAGCAATTGGGACAGGAAGATACTGCAGATGCCGAGGTTTGAATTGGTTGAGATCCGGCGGGCGGCGGGCGGTCAAGGCAAGGTCGCCGCCCGCCGGAAGGCGAAAAACACCAAGATCTTTAACCTATTGCTCTGATACCATGTAAGAATTTATGTATTATTGATTGATATATTGATATTGTGTATTTATTACAAATGGTGAGTGGCTCATTATATAGGAGAGGGTGAGTGTAGTAGGTGAGGAGTAGGTGAGGAGTAGGTGGTGGTAGGTGATGGTAAATTGGTGGTAGGTGATGGTAAATTGGTGGTAGGTGATGGTAAATTTTAACAAAATAGTATTCTGAGAATAGTAAATTGAAACATAAAAGAAGAAGAAATAAGCGAAGAAGATAGGTCTAGGCATCACACCTAGATTCCATAGGTACCACACCTAGGATTTGATTGCATCACACAATCTATAAGAAGCTTCAAAAGTTCTGAAAATTCTCTAAAATTAAATCAACTATAACCAAAAAGGGAAACTATTATAATATTTTTGACTTTTTAAAGCCAAATAAGAAACATAGATAAAAACTAATTAAAAAAATTGACCCATAAAACAACCCATGGGTGTAATTATAGAACAACTCATCGCCCATGGGTTGTTTTAAGACTCTAATAATACTATAATTACAGAAGATTTCTATCAGTTTTTCTATGAAATCATGCCAATGTCCAAATATCATCGCATCTTTAAATTTAGTCTTCCTTCAACTTCTTATATTGCATCATTCTCCCTTGGTTGGAAAAAATTCGACCTTGAGTTTTGAACTGTTGGAGTATAAGAATTCACAAGTCTCGAAATTGCATCCATAGCTTCACATTAACATCTTCAAATTGGTAGCATCTTTTCTTCCTCATTTGAGGTAGCAATGGAAGCAATCTGATATTTTCAACTCTAAGGCTAAATTTTTCTAGAATAACAAAATCAATTGAAGTATAAGGTGAACTCTTGAATTGATCTAAGTGTTCAATTGCCCCCTCATCCACGCCACTCACTTTTGGCTTTGCAATATGTTGCTTACAATCAATTTAAATGCTACTGCTTGCATCAACAACCAGGGTTTCAATATTCTCAACCTTTACCTTAACCAAAATGTCGTCATGCAATTCAATTTTGCAATCCTCTTGGGACTCTTGTCATTGGAACTAAGTTATTTTTCTCAAACTCGTAATGTGTTTCATATATCTATAAGCGATGAAAACATGTGTCTCCCAAGTGCCTGAAGTATGTATGGGTCTAAAATAATTTTTTTTTTTCTAAATAATAGGGACATGTTTGGACATATGTTTGACACGTGTCAGAAAGTGTCTGATTTGTGTCCTACATAGACACAACAACTTCTTAAAAATGTTTGTGTTTCTTAGTGCCCCATGATAGGAGGCCACAAAATCAAGTCTCGCCATGCTTTCTCACCTTTAGATAATGTACATACATTTGAACAGGCATGGGCTTATACAAAATCTTACTATAGGCTTAAACACATTCTTCAACTTCCTGTCCCACATAATTATCCCTCTTTGTTCTCTTTCCTAAATTTTCTATAGGTTTGACACATGGTACCCTCTAGTAAACAATCGCTCTAAACAATGTGATAACTACAAATGGATTCCGCATACTGCCAAACATAAACCTTAAACCTAAAGACGTTTTCTTTATAAATTAGACATCTTGTATGCAAAGACAAGAAGGCATTTCACATAAAATTCAAAAGGAGAGAGCAAAGATGATGGCAAGGCTTAATGATCCATTATTCCCAAGTATACAATGAACTCAATATGAAAGAAGTGTCAACTTGCATATACAACAGGGGTACATAGCCCTGCAACTCAGACTGGTTTGGTAGGGCCAGGGTATTGTTGGAATATATTTTATTTATAGTATAGTATAGATTATAATAGAATCCGTGATTTCCTAAACACGGATTTCTTGCCTCTTTCATTGTAATTGATTGATTCTATTTCCTATTGTGTAAATTCTGTTTTAGTATGTATATGCATGGTCTCTCACCTCATTGTAGGTAAGCCATTTACACAATTCTTCTCGTATTGCCCAAGCCCAACCCAAAGTATGAAGAACACTCTCAGGGCTTGACCGAAGCTCCACTTGAACCCGAATCTCATTAACTAATGCATCGAACCAATTCCGTATGATTGGCATCTCAAAATGTCTGCACAAAGCTCATAAGACCGCCATTTCATCAAGTACATATAAGGGCCTCTCCTTCTAATCGGTAATGCACAGTAACTATATATATATAATAAATGCACTAGTCTCAGTTGTAAAAGAGGAAAGGGAGAACTTGCAATCTAAAACTAAAGAAGCATTGTTCAATGCCACTAAACATTTAATTTTTGGATAAATTACAAATACACCCTTGACGTTTATTTAAAATACGATCTGCTCCTGTAGTTTTGAAAATTACATCCCGCCCCTTAAATTTTCTAATTTGATAACAAAAGGCCCCTTTTATTAATAAATCATCAAGTCAATTAACATTTTTTAATGATATCAAAAATTTATTTCAATTAATAATTCATGTAATTTTATCATTGTATAGGAGAAAAGTTAGAAATTTTACTTTTTTAGTTAATTCTATTATCAAACAAAAAAATTTGACAAGGAGATTTTTGTAATTTTTCAAACCAGGGGCAATCTGTATTTTAAATGCCCATAATTTTTCAAATTAAAGATGTCATTTTTGTTAAGAATACACGTCTTTTTGGCAAAGATAACAATGCATTCATTTCAAATAACCCTAAATGGTAGAGTAACCGTAGATACAGAATCAACCCAAGATCACAACAATTTTAATACAATATACATATATGTATAGATACACACACACACATATATACAAGATGTGTATTGATGATTAGAGCATCAGATTACAAAACAAAATCTCAAAACAAATAAATAAATAACAAAAGAATGTGAGAGCTAATTAATATAAAAGAAAATTAAGAAAAAAATCACGGATAGTAATTTTACCGTCAGATTGCCGAGAACTGAAACTGAAACGCCGGCGAGATTATTCTCTCTCTCCGGATGTGATGATATTTTGAGAAACTTTATAGTTACAGAGTGGGTGAAGAACTGAAGTCAGAGGTGAATCTATGTATAATATGTGGATTGAAATTACAACGACGCTGTTTTGATATAAACGATGTCGTTTTTATTTTTAAATTTTAATATTTTATGTATAAAAAATTTTAATTAACAAACAAATTTATTAATCACTGATGAAAATTATTGTGACCGTGTGTAATTCTATAAAAAATAAGCTCATAAAAAATATTTTTTTCAAAGTTTAAAAAAGGGGTATATACTCAATTTGAAATCAAACCTTCATTTATATTAATCAAATTTATTAAAAAATTATGAATTCCACTTGTATCAAAATATTTTTTCTGAAAAAAAAAATAATGAAAAATTCTATAATATACAAATTATGACTTGAATATAACTCATGTTGTATTATTTTGGTTATTAATCGAAAAGGTCTTTACTAATTTTTTATATTTTTTGTTATGTCTAAAATGGTGTATCAGGTCTTTAATTATACGTGTTTGATTATGATCTATTATAATATTTTATATGACAATATATAAGTATTTTATTACACAAAAAAGTGCTTAAGGTGAGTTGACTCAAACGTATAATTTATGCTTATATCAGTAAGATCATAAGAGTTGTTCACATTGATGCATAAAAAATTATAAATTCAAATTATAAACATTAATAATTTATCTTCTAAAAATTTAACAAAATCCCTAACATTAATAATTTCAGTTCTCAAATGGATTCTAATAATTATGTGACACATCATAATAATCACAAAATTTTTATTCCAGCCAAATTATTTTTATCTTTTATAGCAGAGCTCATGAAGATTACATTATCAGTAATACTTTAAATTTAAAATTTTTATTTAAAAATTAATCAAGAAATATCAATAGGTGCCTTAAATATACACATTAACTTTCAATGAATCATTATTCTTTAATAATACTTCATATTATTTATCATTTGACACTCTATTATTTTAATCAATCAATATCAAGTTCGACGCTATGTAAATCATTTCTAAAAATATGATGCCTAACATAAAATCGCAATAGAGTTAACTTTAATTATATAATGATATTTTATATTATGAGATGTGTTGCAAAAGAATAATTTTAATTTTAATTTAAATTATTTATTTTAATAGTTTTAGCCTTATCATTTTATTAAAGTGTTACTTGAATACTTCTATATAATAAATTTAGTTAAAGTATTTGTTTATTTTGATCATTTTAGTACTATTGTGATATAAAAGTATAATTATCATATAATGATTTTATATGACATATATTAAATTATAAGATAGTAAAAATTAAAAATAATAGTTAAATTAGAAAGAGAATTTGTAATATAAAACTAAAAGTGATTCTATTTTTTTATTTTTTATATTTATTTAGAAAATAAAAATATGCAGAAATAGTAGGAAAAATTACTCACAAATCCCATTTGGCAAAATGTTCGTCCATTTAATCATACATGTTTTTTTATAAACCAATTAATCTTTTTTATTTGTAATATGTATTATTAATTGGGTGATTCTACTTACACCACTTTTTTACCTCCTTACACCCTTCATATGAGATTGTTTTTTTCTTCCAAATTTATCCATGTGTGAAATTACTTAAAAAGACAAAACACTAAAATTAAATATATTTGATTATCTCCTTACACCCATTGATCTTTATTTTCTCTTACACATCTCTTTTAAAAAAGTGATAATCATAGTGTTTTGATCATCAAAAAAAGCAATGGATGAAAAAACGGTGGTGAAAAACCATAAAAAAAGTGAAATTGTGAGTTTTTTTATTAGTTTGGTAGGTTTTTGTTTCGATTTTCTGAGTTGGTCTGCGACTTTTGTTCGGTGTTTCGAAATCAAACAAAATAACATAATCCGGCATCACAGTGCCGAACAAAAAATATAAGTCTGGTATCAAATTGCCAAATAAAAGATACATTTCCGGTAAATTACCGAACAAAAATATAAGTCTGGTATCAAATTACCGAACAAGCCCAAATTATCATTTGGAACAAAGTGGCTCTATAAATGTATAGCAATAGAACGCTAGACAAATCTATTTTTTTCCAGCAACATAACATTAGAGTAATTAAAATTCACTAGCATTTTATTATCGAACAAGCCCAGCACAAATTATTACTACATTATTTGGAAGGAAGTGGCTCTGTAAATGTATAGCAACAAAAACAATTTATTCCAGCGTTATAGCACCGAATTTTTGTAAATTGTTTCGGATTGTGTGACCAAACAGGCACTTCAATGTGAACTCTACTGGTTTTGTTGGGAAGCAAACTGAAATTATCCAATTGAATGATAACATAATACTGGGAAACAAAATTTTATCCGGTAACATAGAACTAGAGTAATTCAAATTGTTTAGTATTATATTATCGAACAGGCTCAGCACAAAGTAAGGGTGTAAAGAGATGGGTTTTGAAGAGTTTTTTATCATAGGGTTTGTTTTGGTAATATATTAAGTGTAATGAGAATTTAATTTTTTTTTTAAGTGGTGTAATGAGATGGAGCGTGTAAGGAGGTAAAAGAGTGGTGTAAGTAGAATCACCCTTATTAATTTGATTTAGTAATATTGGAGTTTACTTATTTGCCCTTATTTGAGATTTGGTTTTGATGTTTTTTTGGAATTTAGGTGTATATGGGTAAGGTATGGTTTAACATTTCCATTTTGTTAGGGATTTCGTGGAGTGATTGTGGGAATTGTTGATGTTACCTACTTTGTGTTCCATTATAGATGTTATCCTCCCACTGACCTCCAACAATACTAACATTCCAAGAGATCCAAACAATCATAACAACATTAAATAAAAATAATGTGTCGATTACATTATATACATGCACGACATCACATTTGCAATCACTGGTAACCCCCACATTCGCAAAAATAATAACATTTCACGAGACTTAACCAATCATACAAACATTAACTAAAACACCATGCGTCTGTCACATTACATACATGCACAACATCACATTTGGTGTCACTGGTAACTCCTAAAATCGCGATGTTAACAACATCACCTAAAATCCCACATTATGTACCATTTAAAAAATATCATATTTCGAGCATCGACCTTGATGCTGTATTGTTCCACAAACAACCAAAGTAACATCGAAAACACCTATACTTGTTGTCATCGCACCAATACACGAACAATGCTGCCACCGACGGATTGATGTGAAATCGCCGATGTTACGTCAACAACGTTAATCACACTCCTACATATCCCAATGCCCACGCCGCTTCACCTCTGTAAATTTGCTAGAAGGGATTTTTGGATTTTCTAGGATTTTGAAGGGGTTCTGTAATGTTATTTGGGGAATAAAGAATGCTAGGTGCAACGTTGCCAATTCCAGCATCCAACTCACACAAAATGAGGATCAACACTACAACATCTACAAGGAAACGTTCAAGTTTCAATTTTTGAGCTTCCGTTTTGTTTGCAATGGAGGGAAAATAAAACAATTTGTTATAGTATGTTGTTAGGCGTTTTGGTAATTACAACATCACCTAAACACCCAATTTGCCCCTCCAAACAGCCAACCCACACGTTACATTCATGGGCTTATGTGTAAATAACATTGACTTGGGACCTTTCAGTCTACAAAATAAATTGTCGGACTATATGGTTCAAACTATCTGAACTTGGGATTTATTAGTGTTTTTTCCGAAATAGAATTACATAAAAATTATTTAGAAGATTAAATATAATTATGTTGTGAGTGGATTAAGAAGAAGTACATAAATTAAATATGTAGAGCATTGATTTTTTTCTTTAATATTTTTTTGAATTATTCATACATATTGTATATAAAAATTAAATTAAATATAAATATTTTGTAATAAATAATTTCATGTTAAATAAAAAATTAAATATAAATTAATATTAAGACATCAATAAGATAAACAAAAAAATATATATATAAAATAAAATTAATTTGATTCGTGCGATGCACATAATTAAACACATTCTGTCTTATTTAATTATTTATTTTTATATCAAGATAATTTTTTTCTGCAAATATCATAATAATTAAATTAAAATATCAACTATATAAAAGAATTCTGATAACAACAAAACCAAATACATGATGAAAAATATAAAATAAATATTTCTCAAATGGAATCCATATAAAATTAGTTATTATAATTGAAATTAAGTTTGTGTAGAATTTTATATATAAATGAAACATACATCCTGATGTGATTTTTTTAGAAAAAGTAAGCCCTTAAAATGTATCACTTAAATAAGGAAAAAAACACTACTTTTATATACATATATATCATTACAATGAAATCTTGTGATCATGATAAAAATTAAATGCAATATATATACGGGTACTCAGTTCATAAATTTAATTTTGAATTTTGTTTGTCTAAAAGTTCACACTCTAAAATACTCCATCCATTACAAAATGACTAAACTATCCATGTATATATATTTTTGGGCAAACTTCACTTTACCCCCTTGTGGTTTAGGTCAAATGCGATTTACCTCCCTAACATTCAGAAATCATCACATAACCCCCTTGTGGTTGATGGACTAAAATGCATCGTTAGCTTTTCTGTCTAAAATAACATAATGTGAAAGTCACACGCCTTTATAGAGAGTGACTTTTTTTTATGACGAAAATACCCTTTCTACCTCTTCAAATTTACAAAATATGCCATTCTATTTTCAACCTTCTTTTTCTTCACCTCTTTTTTCTCTCTCTCTGTCTCTCTTTCTCTTGAGCAAGAACAAGGGTTCAAAGTCTATATATGGGGCGATCCTAATTCATTAAATATTACTGTTTACTTGAGACATGTTAAATCCATAATATATAATATCTATCGTCCTAGTCAAACCATCTTTCTTCATCATTTTTTTTTTCTAGGTAGAAGTTCTGAATCAAACTTTATATATATATATGCATATATATATACAACCCAATCAAACTTTTTTTTAGTTTTATAACTTCTGAATCAAACTATATATATATACAATTCAATCAAACTTTTTTTTAGTTTTGTAACTTCTGAATCAAACTTTATATATATATATATATATATATCTCTTTTTTTTAGTTGTATAACTTCTGAATCAAACTTTATATATGTGTGTGTGTATATACAACCCAATCAAACTTTTTCTTGATCCCATTTTGGTTCGAATCTGAGGCAAATACAATAGGACAATCCTAGATGGAGAGAGAACCCATAAAAGGATATTATATCATTAAATATAAGGGCAAATTACATATACCCCCTCGAGGTTTGGCTAAATTACAAATACCCCCCTGAGGTTTGAGAAATTACAAATTCCCCCCTGAATGCTATATTTGCATAACAAATTAGGGGGTAATTTGTTATGAAATTTAAACCTCAGGAGGCAAATTGTTATGAAAATACAAACCTTAGGGGGCGGGATGTAATTTCTGAAACCTTAGGGGGGTATCTGTAATTTAGCCAAACCTCAGGGGAGGTATATGTAATTTGCCCTAAATATAAAGATGTGTTTACAAAGATGTATTTGTTATCTCTCTTGATTGTATGCACCCACTTCTTCTTCTTCTTGATTCTCTCTTTAAATTTAAAGATGTGGTTTATTCATATATACAAATCCAAACCGTAAGAAAAATAGAGTGGTTGCTTGTCTACTAAACCATGGAGCAAACCGTTGAAGAAAAATGGAGTGTTTCATTTTGTTGTAGACAAATCCAAACCCAGTTCAATTTATTTTTCTAATCCCATACAATCCAATCAAAGATATATGTATATATATATACACACACAGTGAACTCTCAATATATATTTGGAGATTGTAGATGTCATTGATCTTTTGGAATATAGTTTGGAGCAAGATCTTGGGTTTGTATATATGAAGAAAATTGGGTTTGATATGTATATATGTATGTATAAAATGTGGGTATGGAGAAAGAAGAAGAGAAGGAAGAGAGAGAGAGAGAGAAGAAGAAGGGTATAACTGTCAATTTATAACTTTCGTTAACAGAAGTTAGTGTGCGTTTTAGTCTACCAACCATAAGGGGGTTATGTGGTGATATTTGAATGCCAGAGGGATAATCCGCACATGGCCCAAACTATAGGGGGTAAAGTGAAGTTTGCCTTATATTTTTTCTCAAACCAAACCCTAACCCGTTTTCTCCTTCTTCTTTCTCTCTCCTCTCAGTTTCTTTCTCTCTAAAACCCTCACATCTCTTTTTGGCTCTTTTATCACCATCGATCTCCCTCCACTGCCATCCACTCCTTCCTTCTCCACCATCATCTTCGGAGGCTTTTCCTTATTCAATTTAGTCGTTGATCGTAGCAGTTACCAAAGTTTCGAACCTAAGATCTTCTCCATTGTTGGCTCCCACAGATCTTGGCTTTATTGTCCCACAATACATCTAGCTTTCTCTATCTACTTTCAGTCATTGTCTCGCTCTCCTCTTTCTAAAATCCGTCGTTGACGGTGGCGCCACCTCCTTCGCCACTACATCATTGACACTTCCAATCCCAAATGGAACGACCAAGACAGTGTTGTCGCCACTAGATCAACTTCTCCAAAGCTTTCCCCTATCATTTCTAAGCCTAACCCTAGATTTATCTATCTTATTATCTTTCATCAATAGCCGCCACAGATCCACCATTGTCTTCATCGCCACCACTACTATTGTGTTATAGCTGCTAGATCTAACCAGTCAAATCCACTGTCGCTGTAGACCAACTGCTGGCAAGGAGAAGGAGATGGTGAATGTGAGGAGAAGGAGGAGAGGCGAGCGTGGCGGAAAAGAGAGTGGTGGCGGCAACGGAGGATGAGGAAAGAAAAAGAAGTGGTGAGGCCACTTCTCTTTGATTTTTTTAAATAGATCTTTGAAGCTCTTACAATGGAAATTAAACAAATCTCTGAAGCTCTTCCAATGGAGGTTGGTAGCTTTTTGTTGTTTATATTTTTAGAAGTACTATAGGATTATGATTTCAGAAGATGATAACAACAATGGCGCTATTTAATATTTTCTTTTCATAACATTAGATTTTCATTTATGACTCTGGTTTCAATGCATATTTTTAGAGATTTGTTTGTTGATTGGGTTGGTTTTGAGTGATTTTCTTGATGAACAATTTGATTGATTGATTGAAATTAAGAGTCATGTTGCTCATTTCTTAGAAGCTATCATAGGGCCTCGGTTTGGTTAGATCCACGTACATAAGCAATTTTGAATAAGAACGAATGACTAGCCTTCCTATCTTTGAGATGGACATGCTCGCTACATCTCAAAAAGCTATCCAGGGAGGCTTGGGGTATCTGGCTCCTTTGTAGGACTTTAGTTTGGGGTATCTCTCTTCAAGGAAGTCACATTGCTCAATCTTAGAAAAGCTATCCGAGGAGCCTCGAGGTATCTGGATCCTTTGTAGGACGTGGATTTTGAATAGAAATCATTTGACAAACTTTCTATCTTCAAGAGAGGCTTAATTGGTGCGACTAAGAAAACTGAAGCTATCCCGGGGTCTTTGACCCTTTTTAGAAACAAGTATAATAATGTCTCTGTTTGGTTTAGTTTTTTAAATGAGTTTTGAGTTGTATTTTGAAAGATGAGTTATTGAAAAGAGTTTTGAAAGTTTTTATGAGTTTTGAAAATAGTTTTTGAATGATTTGTAGTTTTTTTAATTTTTTATTTTATTTTAGTTGAATAGATGGGTGTAAGAGAAAATTTAATTGATTGATGTATAAAATATGAGAGAATGATAGAAGAGAGAGAAAAAGTGATTGATTGATTTATTAATAATAAAAAGAGAGAGAAGGAAAGAGAAAATTGAGTTTTGAGTTGTATTTTAAAAACTAGTTAACCAAACAAACTTTTCAATTTTTTCATCCAAATCCTATCAAGTTCTTCGAGGATATTGTCCTCTGAGAGACTCATATCCGAGGGATTTGTCTATCTAAACTTCTACGGCATTTATGACTTGGACTTTGTTCCCTATGGGCTTCGGCTTGTTATTGAAGCCTTTATCTTCTAGGAAATTGCCTCACTAGAATTTCTTTCAGGAATGAGTCGTTCCACCGACTTTGCATTTTCAAAGGATTTTGATTTCCCTTTTGATACTTTCGGTGGCAATACCCAAATTTTGAATTAGTTACAACTTAAAGCACCCAACCACCTTACTTTCAAATAATCATTGAACTTCGAACCTTTTTTTAATTACAAAGAAATATATATGTGTGTTTGTGTGTGTGTGTGTGTGCATGCGCGCATGTATCGAATATTGCACTGGATAAAAATGAATCAGAGCTCTGAGACTGAACCGAACTATCTAGGAACTGAGTGGCTGCAAAACAGAGTACTGTCAGAGCTGCCCAGCCGGAGTTGGCCAGAAAACCCCTCTAGTGTGGAAATAAGTGATCAGAGAAGATGAAGTACTCTATCTAAGTGTAGAGAGAGAAAGAGAAAAAGTGTTCAGTGTGTGATGAGTTAGTTCAAGATGAGATAAGTTCAATTAATTACCATCAATATGAAAACAGTGTTACTTATACTTTACTTGTTCCCCAAGATAGGTTCATGGAATTTGGGTGCCTCAAGGCTCTCTTTAGCATTGCCCAAGGTAGAGGACCACAAGGTGGTTGACCATGGAGACATGTGCTCATTGTAACCATGCATATAACAGATCACATTCCCTTTGTTTAACTGATTCCATGATTCCAGGAAAATAGGAACAGCTGAGGTGGCACTGTGCACATGCATGTGTTCACAACGTCCATGCCTTCTTGAGAGTTCTCCAACTCAGTTCCATTCGGATGGCCTTGAATGGGTTCAACCCACTTCGATTTTACTAATGGGTTCGGCCCAGCTCAGTACCTTGCCTGGGCTAGCTATTCCTTAATGTGCTTGGCCCAAGTGCTTAAGGATTTGAAAGGATAATTCGTGTAGAGATGGGTTCACTTTTTTGGCCCATGTAGGTACCTGGCCCATTCGAATGGCCATTCGGGTTTGGACTTAGCGATATGGACGAAGCCAAGGCTTGGATCGGACTCATTTATATTTTGCCCCTTCAATATGATAATTTGTTTGGGTCTCTTTGGTTGTGCTTTAATGGTGGATGAGAATGGAAGAGTTTTTAAGTTTATGATCTTTTCGATTGAGAAAGAAACAATAACCAAAGCATTTTTTTATCTTTTCTAATTTTTTGAGCTACCCAAAATCAAGAATCAAAGCCTGGTGCTCCTCTGCACAACCCAAATACCTCTGATATTCATGAGCCATCGTGCAACACCAAATCAAATGCATTGCAACCATTTTCAACCATGAGATTCTCAAGTGTGGCCCTGCACTGGGGTTCAATTAAATTCTTAAAATATGAGGCAATTTCATTTTCATTTCATAATGGCATAGTTAAGACTTGGCCTAATAATCTTGAGGTTATAGGTTCAAGTCTTAGGGTCACTACTTTGTGCATTATGCCAAAGGTTATGTGCGTATTGAATCTTTTCCTTCCCAAACACATGTTAATGTGTACTAATTGGGCGTTGTTGTTGTTGTTATTGTTTGTTGTTTTTTTTTTTAATGCCATGGACATGCTTTGTTTGTAGAGACTTTGTTCGAATAATATGCACCTTAGTTTGTATGGAAAATTTTATGTATATCATATACACCTTAGTTATAATTTTTATGGTTTTTTTTTATTATGATTTATCTTAGTGTTAATTATAAGTTATTATGATGTTGGTTATGATATTATTTTGATTATGATCCAATAACTCTTTGATTATACCTTGTAGTGTTTTGTTACAACTCTTTTTTTATTTTTTATTTTTCCAATTATGACTCGTGTAGAATTGAATTATGACATTTTTGGTAATTAAACCCACAAATGTCATAAATTAGCATTACATTCTATGGTACATATCTCTCTAAGGGTATGTACCATATGCACCTTATTATGTGTTTTGTAGTGCGTTAGGTATTTTTGTAATAAATGTTACATAGGAGTATTTTTTTTTAGGAGTTATAACAATTTGTGGTTATTAAGAAATGAAGTTTCACTATTTTGTAGTAATGTTACATATTTTATGGTATTGTTATATATTTTGTGATTATAAAATATTGGATAAAAAAATGTGTAACATTACCACAAAACACATAAAACTACCACAAAGCGTAACTTCATTTTTGAATCACAAATTGTTGTAGCTTTTACTAGAAAAATAAGTAACACTCACCACAAAAATATATAACATTTACCATAAAAATACGTAACAGGTGCATATGGTTCACACCTTTTAGTATTTTCATATATTTATCGGTAAGGGTTTGGCTTCTCTCAAGTTATCATATCAACTTGAGAGAGCGTTTGGGCTTGGTATGCTCATTTTGAAATCAATTTTGGTTATTCAAACCGTTCAATTTTTTGAACTCTCATTGAGTATAATATTCATATAAAAAATTAAGATGATGGACATCAGTAGTTATATGTTTTAATCATATTTGTTTTAAAAAAATGGACGACAGATATAATTTCAAGAATAATTATCCATTTTTTATAATATAAATTTAATTCAAATATATAGCTATCGATATCCAATCATTTTGATTTTTTACATGAATATTTTACTCGGCGAATCTTAAAAAGTAAACGGTTCGGATCATCATGTGTTGGGCTCCACAACTCCTTTTAATTATCTCATGTTGAGATGTGAACATGAGAAAAACTTAACATATGCACGGTATGACATTTGTGGATTTGATTACCACAAATATTATAACTCAATACTATGATCGTCATAACTATAAAAAAAGAAAAATAAAAATAATTACAATCAAATATCACTTAAAGATATAATTCAAATAATATCATAATTAATACCATAATAAATCATAATTGATACCACAAATAAATTTATAATCAATGACCACAAAAGGTGTATCCAAGGATGCATACATTTCTCTATATTTTAAAAGTTTAAACTGTCTATGTATATTAGAGCGGTAGGCTTGAACTCTTTTTTGTTTTCCTATAAATTGGTATTTATGTATATTTATATAAAGAGTTTTGAGTTTGAAATTGGGACAAGTTTGATATGAAAATAAAAATAAAAATTATGGATGAAATGGATTTGGCGGTGGAATTCTAAAAGCATATTGAGTGACTTTAGTTTCAATTTTTTAGATTTAATTTTCTGAAAATTAAATTTTTTATTTTTCGTATTTTTTTTATTTTTAGTGAATATTTTTAAAATTTTAAACAATTTTTTAACTTTTTTAGATTCATCTTACTTAGATGTATTCACAAAGTAAAATATTTATAAATTTTTTTTATAAAAAAAATCAATCAAGAAATAAGAATATGAAAAATGTACTGAATTCTCGTATTTATCTTGTATTTTTGGTATTTAATGAATTTTCTAAATATTTTTTTCACAAATATTATACTTTTTAAATGTATTTATGTTAGGTATATCTAAAAATTAAAAAAAAAATACTTAGAATATTAAAAAAATAAATAAATAAAAAGAAAAATAAAAAATTTAATTTTCTGATAAATAAATTCTGAAAATCCAAACCAAACTAGAATTTAGGTGGAGAAAAACGATGAGGGCATAAATCTCATTTTACAGGTAATGTTAACAGAATTAAAATTAGGGTGATTCTACTTACACCACTCTTTTGCCTCCTTACACCCTCCATCTCATTACACCACTTAAAAAAAAAATTAAATTCTCATTACACCTAATATATTACCAAAAACAAACCCTATGATAAAAAACTGTTCAAAACCCATTTCTTTACACACATACTTTGCGCTGTGCCTGTTTGGTAATACAATACTAAACAATTTGAATTACTCTAGTTCCATGTTATCGGATAAAAATAGATTTGTCTAGCGTTCTGTTGCTATACATTTACAGAGCCACTTTGTTCCAAATGATAATTTGGGTTTGTTCGGTAATTTTATACTAGACTTATATTTTTTGTTCGGCAATTTGATACCAGACTTATATTTTTTGTTCTGTAATTTATGGGAAATGTATCTTTTATTCGGTAATTTGATACCAGACTTATATTTTTTGTTCGGTATTGTGATGCCGAACTATGTTATTTTGTTTGATTTCAAAACACCAAACAAAAGTCACAGACCAACCGAGAAAATCGAAACAAAAACCTACCAAACTAATAAAAAAACTCACCATTTCACTTTTTTGATGGGTTTTCACCACAGTTTTTTCATCAATTGTTTTTTTTTTTTTTTATGATCAAAACACTATGATTATCACTTTTTCAAAAGAGATGTGTAAGAGAAAATAAAAGTTAGAAAGAAAAAATAGGGATTGAAGATCAAGGGGTGTAAGGAGATAATCAAATTTATTTAATTTTAGTGTTTTGTCCTTTTAAGTAATTCACACATGGATAAATTTGAAAAAAAAAAAATCTCATATGGAGGGTATAAGGAGGTAAAAGAGTGGTGTAAGTAGAATCACCCTCAAAATTACAAATGCAGTCCAAAATCATATGGGTCATTTGACTATTTGCCTTTTTTGAGAAAAAAAGAAAGATAGTGTGTTTGGTTTGAGTTTTCTAGATTAAGTTTTTTGAAAATTGAGTTTTTTGATTTTCGTATTTTTTTGTTTTTAGTGAATATTTTTTAAATTTTAAACATTTTTTTTAACTTTTCTAGATGCACCTTAGTTAGATATATCTAAAAAGTAAAAAATTTGTGAAAAAATATTTTAAAAAATTAATAAATACATAAAAATATAAAAAATGTACTGAATTCTTGTATTTTTTTTTGTATTTTTGGTATTTAGTGAATTTTTAAAAGATTTTTGTTACAATTTTTTTACTTTTTAGATGTATTTATGTTAGGTGTGTCTAAAAAGTAAAAAAATTGCTTAAAATATTAAAAAAATTCAGTAAAAATAAAAAAACACAAAAAATAAGAATATAAAATTTTTTGAAAAATATTTTTTGAAAAATGAAAACAAGCATGCTTTCCTTTTGTATTATTACCTTTTGCTTTTCAGGTACACTGCCAGAGCCATTGTTTTGATATGGTCATTCCATTTTTGGTAAAATATAATTAATATTCTCTTATTAGAATTTTTCATTTAAAAAAATTAAATTTTAACTTTTTTTTCTATACAATAATAAAATTATACACATTGTTAATTAAAATATATTTCTAATATCATTAAAATTATTAATTAACTTGATAATTTATTGATAAAAATGAGTAATTTGTTATGTGATTAGAACTTGAAGGGTGAAATGTAATTTCTAAAATCACAAGAAATAATCTGTATTTTAAATAAATGTCAAGGATGTATTTATAATTTACTCTTTGATTAAAATTTATTTGTATTTTAGGCCAAGTTTGGGAAGACTAAATAAGTGCACTTTTTGTCTTTTTAGACTAAAAAGTTGAGGTTGAAAATATGAATGTTTGGGTTAACTTTTTGACTTTTTATGGAAAAATGTGTAATAAAAAATTGTAAAAATTAGTTTGTAGGGGAAAATTAGAATTGAGAATTGTGCAGCCGTAATTGTTGACTTTTGGTGAATAGTGATGACTTTTTAACTTTTTGAGTAACTTTTTGACTTTTTTTAAACTACCCAAACTTGGCCTTAATCAAAAGATCAGATTAGGGTTTACCTACCAGAGCAACGTAGATATGAGGTGGTGTCCTCTACTATACATGTGATTAATGAATCACCGAGAGCCCAACAAGTCCTAATTGGATAAGCCCAGGCCTGTTCTATGCAGGCTAGTTTGGGGTTACACGAGAGGAAAAAATATAAAAACTAGGAAAGCAAAAGTTTGGGACTTTCTATTCTAATATGAAGTAGGGCCTTGTTTGGGTCCACACTGGGCTGGTAAAATGGGTAGGGTTGGGGTAGAGTAGGAAGATCATGCACATATTCTCATATCATTTTCATATGAAAGTTTTTTTGGGTTAATTGGTTAAAAGTCAATTTCTATATGGTCATATCTTATTTTGTTCAAGATTTAATTTTTTTTATGATAAGGACACGTGTTAAAAATTCGTTGACATAGTTGTCAAGAAAAGTTGCTAGAAAGTCACCAACGGCAGCTGGTGGTAACAGTGAAGTGGACAGATAAGCGAATAAATAAGTAACATGGGTGTACAGATAAGTGCCATTTTGGATAGATAACGTCCTTTTGGACAAATAATATCATTTTTAACAAATAGTTGGACATTTGGACAAATAAGTGTCCTTTTGAACATATAATGTCCTTTTAATACCAAAAGATTTAAACTTGGTCATATTGGCCAATAGTTCAGTATCAGATCTTTGTATAATGCCCCCAAAATAACAATAATAAACAAACTCCAAACACCAGTACAATGTGATATAAATAAAATAAGAAACTTTCATTAATTAGAGTAAATCTACAAAATGTAACACATGCGATATACAACAAAATGAGTCATAAGCTCAATACAAATAAAGTCCTAGGCTTAAAAACAATAACTGCAAAATAAATAGAAATTGAGTCTTCAACCCCACAATCCTCACAAGCTAAGTCCTTGGCGAAAGCATATCACCAGCACCTGAAAATGTTTTTTTCCTAAGAAATGTGAGCCAAAGCCCAATAGAAACAATCTAGCACAATATATGAATCTTAACAAAGATATAAGTATGATATGCATAAACAATGCCCATGATAAAATCATTCGTATTGTTACAAGATCCTAATATGCAAAGTTTCATATTTCAAACCATTTTATCTTAATTCATTTCATGATAATTCACTTCATCTAAATCCACGAGTCAAGTCCATTGTTATCCAGACAACCCAACTGATGCTAGAACTCAGTGGTTCTCTAACCAATACAATCATTACACAAACACTTCAAATTTGCCATGTTACGAAAATTTCGTTCACAGGAATCAGTAGCCATGTATACACGTGATTTTCGGGACTTTCACCCTGGACACACTAGCCAACTTAATTCAATGGAGTCCATTCCCTTTCTTCTCTCAAACATGGAGTACATCACATTTCTCTCCCCAAACATCATACATATACAATGTATTAAAAACATAGTCATATTCAATGACAACCGATAAGAGATTAGTTTCAATTCACCTAATCCTCATGCAATTTCTACAACAATCATAGCTATTTTCCACTAATAGCCCAAAAAAGATATTTCTAAACAGATATACAATCTCCAAAACAGATAAATTATTCAAATTTTCATAGGTGAGAGATAACAAGTATCCAATTCCACCCCTTATATAAATATTTATCCAATTTCACATTCCCCATACTAATTTCATTATTTATACAAAATAATTATCTGAAACATTTTAGGGCAAAACTCCATTTTCTTTCAAATCAAATCCATGTGTCAAAATCAACAAATTTAACACAACAAATCTCTATATCTACACCCACAACCATTTTCACTACTTCATTTGAAAAACCCGTTTAGGATTTAAAACCAAAACTCTAGATTTGTCTAAAATCCTCCAAATCCCAATATTTATTTACACAATCAATGAATAATTAGGTTAAAAATCGTAAGAGGGTGTAAAAAGTCCATACCTTAAAGTTAGAAAACAAGCTAAGTAAAGAGAAAACTTCAAAGACGCCGAAATCGACTTTTGTTTGGATCAAAATAAAACTCTAGAGATGCTCTACCTTTTTTCCAAAGACATTAGGGTAGAAAAACCAACGGATCTAGGTGAAAATGTAGAGAGAATGTGAGTTTTAGAGAGAGAGGCTCTAGATCTAGGGTTTTGAGACAAAAAGATGTGAAAAAGTGATGTAAAAAGGTGCTGCTGTGAACTGATATAAGCGGACTGTGACGCTCGAGCGCAGAATACACGCATCCAGTAGTTTTGCAGACGATAGACTAACGCTTGAGCTCAAGAAAGACCGCTTGAGCGCCCACCCGCTCGAGCGTAGAAAACGCCGCTCGAGCATAGAATCCACTCTCCTAGTGGTTTTGCAGACCTGTAAAAGTATTAAGAATTCACAAAGCCCGCTCGAGCGGAGGAGCAAAATTCTAGACAATAAAAGGTTTGAAAACCAAGCAACCAACCTATTTCAAACACCATTACTACAATCCAATAACCGCATCTAAGGATGTACAAGGGAAGCAAGACATAAACAACAATACGAAACTATGAGACCCGAGTCCAGGATACAAAATAGGTCAAGTCTAAACTAGAATCGCTATAACCTCCCTCCTTAAGGAATTTTATCCTCAAAATTACAAATTAAGTTTCAGAAGCCAAGTTTTAACCAATTACCATAATGATTGTAAATCAATTTCAATACCATGACCCATTCACCAGTCATTTAATCCCATCAACTCGATACACAAGTTTTAAAATTGAAAGTACAATTCACATTTTCCAAAAACATATACAATGTTCATATGAAACCCATATTTACAAAACATATACAACATGTACAATGTTTCCATATTCTCAAAACATATACAATGCTTTCATATTTCATTAACATAATCAAAATTTCAATACATGCTCAAACATCAATAAATAAGTCCAGATACTTCTCACAAACTTCCAACTCATGTTCCCAAGTTGCTTCCTCAACCCCGTGATGTTTTCACAATACTTTAACCAAAGGAATTGTCTTACCTCACAAGACTTGGTCCTGGGTATCCAAGACTCTCATCGGTCTCTCTTCATACAAGGCATCCTCATCTACCTCTAAGTCGGTCCAAACCAATATGTGCAATGGGTCTGGTTCATACTTTCGAAACATGCTAATGTGAAGCACATCATGAACCCCGGAGAGCTATGGCGGTAAGGCCAAACGATAAGTTACCTCTCCAATTCGCTCAAGGATCTCAAAAGGCCCAATGAATTGAGGGGACAACTTTCCACTCTTCCCAAATCTTATCAAACCTCTCCTAGGTGATATCTTCAAGAATACACGGTCTCCCTCCTTAAAAGACAAAGGTCTCCTCCTATAGTCGGCACAACTTTTCTGGTGATTTTGAGCTGTAACCAACCTCTTATGGATAAGTGCAACTTCCTCCGTCGTCTCCCGGACTAATTCTGGACCCAACATAGGTGCATTACCCACTTCGGCCTAACACACAGGGGATCTATATGGTCGACTATACAAGGCCTCAAACGGTGCCATGCCAATACTTGATTGGAAGCTATTGTTATAGGCAAACTCCACTAAGGGCAAGTGTCTCTCCCACCACCCCTTAAAGTTAGGAATATAACCTCGAAACATATCCTCAAGGACTTGAATAGTACACTCGGTCTGCCCGTCAGTTTGAGAATGATGCACAGTACTAAAAGTCAATCTTGTGCCTAAGGCACTCTGTAGGCTCTGCTATAACCAAGCCATGAAACGCGGATCTCTATCTGAGACAATCGTCACAGGGACGGCGTGCAACCTCACTATGTCCCTAATATAGAGGTCGGCAAGATGATCTACCGAGTCACTCATACGCATAGGTATAAAGTTTGCCGACTTGTTCAATCAATCAACTACTACCCAAATTGCATCATTGTCCCATTGAGTCCTCGGAAGGCCCACAACAAAATCCATCGTGACATGCTCCCATTTCCACTTGGCCATAGGCAAGGGTTGTAACAAACCCGCTGGCCTCTGATGTTTGGCCCTCACTTGGTGACAAGTAAGGCACCTCGATACAAACACTGCCACATCCTTCTTCATTCCCCTCTACCAAAACTGGCGGCTAAGGTCGTGATACATCTTTGTGCCTCCCGGATGCACCGCAAGGCGTGAATGGTGAAACTCTCGGAGTACTTTCTCTCGGCAAGACTCTGGTATGAAAAGACGGTCACGGTATCTAATACTCGAATCGGGATACACATTCAAGCATCTCTCTACTTTTCCACTGGAGATCTTCTCCTGGAGGGATTCTACCTCAAGGTCACTCCTCTATGCTTCTATCACTCAGTTCACAAGTGTAGGTTGTGCAACTACTGAAAAAAAGCTGTCAACTTAACAGACTCACCACGATGCAAGTCAAACTCACCGATAGTACTCAATATTTCCTATACTCGGATGGAAATACAAGCTACACTGCTAATAGATTTCCTACTCAATGCATCGGCCACAACATTGGCCTTCCCCGGATGATAATGTAACTCGAAATCATAATCCTCTATGAACTCCATCCACCTCCTCTGCCTCAGATTCAAGTCTATTTGTGTAAACAGATATTTTAAACTTTTGTGATTAGAAAATACTTTAAACTTTTCACTATGCAAATAATGCCTCCAAATTTTCAAGTCAAAGATCACCGCCGCTAACTCTAGGTCATGAGTAGGTGTAGCTCGGTTTTTTCGCCCCCTCTTTCGGAAATTCGAAATAAGCCCTACAGTTCGAACTCCCGTGGTTCTGAATCTAATCTCACAAGTGCAATGTGAAATTGATAAACACCAAAGAGTCCAGATTCAGCAAATCGTTTGGAAAATTGATTTTGAATAAAAAATGCCAAAAAAAGACTGTTTTTCCAGATATAGAGTCTCCACCTAAATATTTTTATTTTGAAAAAATTTAGGAAACCCATGACTCATGCCAAAGGCCACATGTTCGTCATCACCTAGATTGTCTCGGTTCGGGAACTTAGGTACGAGAGGGAAATGTCATTAATTGAGCACCCCCGCTCACCCGATCAAAGATCGGCCTCTACTAATCATGATATGATTTTTATCAACATGCCCTGGTTCCGATTTATTAGGCTAGCATTTACTATGTGATGCACGCACACAAGATATAGACTAGTTTGTCCGAATTGGAACAATTTAATTTCATGTTTGTTTTTGAAAAGAGTTTGATTTTGCCACTTAACAAAGTGGGCTTAAAGTTTTGTGAATTTGCCACTTGACAAAGTGGGCTTAAATGTACATTCATTGAATCATTCCAATTCAAGCAACAAGTTTTCATCTACAGGCACTCAAACAGTTTAACAAGTAAGCACTTAGCCTATGGCAAGCATGCTAGTCATGACAGTCACTCACACTCATGCAAGTATGCTAAAACACTAAAAACTCACCTGGTACTCCAAGTCAAAAAAGAAACTAGTTAGAAAAATGCATGTTCCTAATTATGCTAAATGTCTAATGCAACACAAGCAATATGCAATTATTAGGCTCGGCTACTAATGTGGCATATGAGGCAGTTTAAATAGCATGCGGTCTAAGTACGTATTCAAAGAAGTATTGAACTAACAATGAAGTTAGAATGATGAACCGAACCTCAGTGTATGCAATACAAATGGATGCAAACATAAAAGTATGCTAAACAAAACATGATGTCCCTAAACTAACCATTGTAAGCTAGTAAATAAAGGGGAGAAAGACGTGGGGTTGGAAGACATACACATTATCACATTACGCTCTCACGAAAGAGAGTCCGAATGAATAAACTAAGCTAACTAGCAACTAATTAAGCTAAAGCTAATTAAGCTAACTATTACAAAACGAAATGAATAACTAGCTAAACTATTTAACTAATTATTACAACACTTGAATTAACTAACTAGTTAAATAATTACAACACAAGTGTAATTAAAATAAGTATTTAAACTAAGCAATTAACTACTCCACCTCAAGAAACGAGGGATGTGCATGCGTATGCTCGGATTCCACCTGAAAAGGCCATCGTTTTGCTCCCGAATGCCTCTGTTTACACAGTTGAACATTTTCAGAACAACTTTGCTCTACCTTACCAACACTCTGCTGAGTTTTGCATCAGTGGCCAGTCGGCCAAAGATGAAGGTTGTCAACCACTAGCTGGTCATGGAGGTGGTTTACTGGCCACCAGCCGGCCATAGCAAGTGGCCTGTTGGCCACTGATGCCTAGGTTCATCTTGCTGCAATAGAGGACAAATAGAGCATATACAGGATATTTTCAAGGATTGTCTACATAACTCACCTCTCATTTTTATGAACAAATCCATGGAGTGGTAAACCTAAGCCACAAACCACCAATTTAAGCAATTTCATTGCATGATGGCTTGTGAACCCAAGAGTGCAAGTTCAATAAATACAAGAAAAAAAGACACAAACCTCCTCCCTTTCATGAAAGATCAAGGGAAGTGGTTGACCTTGGAGACTTGGATCATTTCATCACTAGCAAGCATGGAATGGTCCAAGTTCCATGTGTTCAATTAACGTCCGATTGAACACACCAAGACACAATCAAATTCTTATCTTTGCACAATTTTAGTTTCAACTTTTAGTTACTCCTTTTAATTACCCTTCCATTCTTTAACCAATTAAGTCCATTGGTGAGTTGAGTTCTCTGAAAGAGAAGGATGTGTCAAACAAGGGGTAGTTTAAGGCAAAAGAGAGGTGTCACGCCGTTAATAATGAACCCCCAAAAGAGGATTAAACCATTAAACATGGACCTCAATCTCAAGCTTAAACAATCCTAAGGTTGAAACAATCCTCAAACCAAACAAAGAGTGAAGAAATGAGGGAGGTTGCAGAGATTATGCTTGCTGAAATTAAGTGAGAAAAACACTAGAACAATGCAATCAACTCAAACAAGTGGTGTTTATAGGCTTAAAACACCAAGCTTGTGAGGACACTTACACTAGAAGCATGCAAAACAAGAGTCAAATGACTTAATTAACCCAAAACAGAGTTAAAACAATCCAAATAAGAGGTTAAAACATCCTGGAATTAAGTTATAAATGATTAGAAAATTAAGCTAACACATAGCATAAACTAGGCTAGTAAACAAGACACAAGGACGGGAGGCTAACCCCTTAAAATTTGGACTTCAAAACATGATTTTGGCCACTGAAAAATCAGTGTTTAAAAGCTCAAAAACAAGTAGTAGAAGGGTGGGAAACATAAGGGCAAAGGCCTCAAGGCAAGGTACAAAGAAAGGCTATCAACCCCTCAACCTTTAATGGCCTTAAACCCAAGCTTCAGCCCAAAAAACAAAAAGTTTTAACAGCCCAAAAATAGTGGAAAAGCAATAGAAATAGTAGTCGAGAAAGTAAGCAAAGAGGCAAAGCCTTATACCTTTTTGAAGAGAAGAGTAATTCCAAGCAACAAAACCAAGTAAGTACACCCTCTAGAGCTCAAACCAAGCTCAAGAACACCTTAGCTCAAAGATGAGAAGGTTTGGTTAAGGGCATATAGGCAAAGTTTAAGGAATTGGAGACTAAAGGGTAGAGATTTGCTAGAGAGAGAGAGGAAAATTTTTGAGTTCAAAACTTTCTAACCTTCAAAACAATATGAGAGGTCTTCTATATATAGAGAACCAAACAGTTCCCTAAAAAACATCCA
Organism: Camellia sinensis; assembly: GCF_055761805.1. Taxonomy (NCBI): domain Eukaryota; kingdom Viridiplantae; phylum Streptophyta; class Magnoliopsida; order Ericales; family Theaceae; genus Camellia; species Camellia sinensis. The sequence continues at coordinate 116,004,564 of NC_138974.1, forward strand.
ACCCTACATGTGGGTGAAGATGTATGCATTTATGCAAACAGCTGGCATAAAATATCTGCAAAACACACTGGTAGCCGGCAAGCCACATCATTGGCCAGCACTAGGTCGGTAAGCAAAACGTGATGGCCGGAAAGCCTCTAGCAGTGGCCGGCAGGTCACCAGAGGTTGCAAACTAAAAAAGATAGGCTTGGTCCAAAACTGGGTTTGAAAGGCTATCAGGGTTTGCAAGGAAAGTTGTGGCATTCCGCTGAGGACTTCGAGCACTTGGCGAGCAAACAGACTCATCATCAGGTGTGCATGCATGGACATCCAAGTTGTAAGGGCCGTTAAAAAATGGGGTGTCTACAGTAGGGTAGTTCCTCTCTTGTATTTTCAACTGCCGCTAGCCATATGCTACTACCTTCTCTTCTTGTATCAAAACACAACCCAAAGCATCACAATACACCTAATATCCCAAACCCCTCTCCGGAATAATCAATACGGGAGTAGTGGTAAGTCTAACCTTAAGCTCCTGAAAATACTTCTCACAGGTCTCACTCTACACAAATTTTACCCATTTCCTCATTAATCTGGTTATTGGTGAAGCTAATCTAGAGAAATCCTTCACAAATCGACGGTAATACCCGGCCAACCTTAAGAAACTACGAATCTCAAAAGCATTCTTAGGTTGTCCCCAATTGTGTACTGCTTCTATCTTGGATGAATCTACAGTCACCCCTTTCCCAGATACCACATGGCATATGAACTTAACTTTCCTCAGCCAGAATTCACATTTCCCAAACTTTGCATACAGTTTGTGGGCTCTAACCAACTCAAGTACCATTCGCAAGTGTTTTTTGTGCTCCTCCTCAAAGAGTGAGTAAATCAAGATGTTGTCTACGAAAATGACCATAAAATGGTCTAGGAACTCACAGAAGATCCGGTTCATCAAATCCATAAACACAGTTGGTGCATTGGTTAGCCCAAAAGGCATCACTTGGAACTCATAATGGCCATATCGCGTACGGAATGCCGTCTTTTGGATATCCTCCTTTCTTACTCTCAACTGGTGATTACTCGATCTCAGATCTATCTTAGAGAAACAACAAGACCCCTTCAACTGATCAAACAAATCATCTATACGAGGCATTAGGTACTTGTTCTCAATAGTTATCCGATTTAACTTTCGGTAATCTATATAAAATCGTAACGCACCATCTTTCTTTTTGGCAAAAAGAGCCGGTGCTCCCCAAGGTGAAGTACTAGGGCAGATAAAACCCTTATTTAATAGTTCCTAGAGTTGAATCTTCAACTCAATCAACTCGACAGGTGCAAATCTATATGGTGCCATAGAAATCGGGGTCGTGCCAGTCACTAAATCAATAAAGAACTCGATCTCTCGGTGAAGTGGTAAACTTGTAAGATCCTCCGGAAAAACATCCGGGTATTCACAAACTACCCTTAGCAACTCAATTCACACTTCATCACACTCAGTACTCAAAAAGTTGGCAAAAAGGCAACTAAGCTCACTCTGCGCCATGCGGATCATACATCGGTGATAAGACTTTATCAACCCAGTCCCCAAGAAATAAAAACAATCGCCGCTCAAGGTATATACAGTAACCCTCTGATAGTAACAATCTATAACAGCCCGATAGGATGACAACCAGTCCATACCCAATATAACTTCAAAACTAGACATATTAATCAACACAAATGCAAAAGAAAGTCGACGACCGGCTGTAGCATGCTTTTCGTGTTCCTTTTGGATACGATAGCCCTAAAGTTCAGACTCCCATGGTTTTGAATCTGATCTCACAAGTGCAATGTAAAATAGATAAACACAAATGAGCAAAATCCAGCAAATCTTTTGAAAAATCAATTTTGAATCAAAAATGTCAAAAATGGACTGCTTTGCCAGATTACAGAGCCGCCATCTAAATGTTTTTGGGAAATTTAGGAAACTTATGACTCGTGCCAAAGGCCACATATCCGTCATCACTAAAGTGTCTCAGTTGGAGAACTGAGGTACGAGAGGGGAAGGTCATGAATTGAGCACCCCACTTGTCCAATCAAAGATCGACTTTTACTAATCGTAATGTGATTCTCATTTACATTATATGCTCTTGTTCCGATTATTTGGCTAATTTTACTATGTGATGCACACAAGTATATACTAATTTACAAAAGTTGGAACATTTTGATTTCATGTTTGTTTGAAATATATTTTGAATATGTACCACTTGAAAGAGTGATCTCATATGTATTTTCATCAAGTTATCCCAACTTAAGCAATCAGCCTTCATTTACAAGCATCCAAATAGGTATATCAGTTAAGCACTTAGCCTTATGGAAAAACATGCTTGATATGGCAACAATCACACACATATGGTATGCTAAAACAATAAGTTCTCACCCAGTACTCCGAGGCATACCAAACAAAGCAAATAATTAGAAAAATGCATGATCCTAACGATGCAAATGACTAATGCAACATATGCAAAAATGCAACTAATAGGTTCGGTTGTCTAATATGTCATGTAAATCACTTTGATAGCAGGCGGTGGCGCACGTATTCAAGGAAATAATAAATGACAATGTCGTTAGAATGATGAACTGAACCTTATGCATTTTAGACAAATGGATGCAAATCATGGAAAATGCTAAGAGAAACATGATGCTCTATACTATCCATCATAAGCAAGTAAATAAAAGGGAGAAAGAAATGGGGGTTGGAAGATATATACATTATTACATTTTGCCCTCGCACAAGAGGGTCTGAATGAATGTCCTAGCTAATTAAATTAATTATTACAACGCCACAAATTAACTAACTATTCTAGCTAATTAATTAATTACAACACAAGAATTAACTAGCTATTCTAACTAATTATTTAATTACAACACAAAAAATAACTAGCTATTCTAACTAATTAATACAAATTAGAATTAAACTAACTAATTAGTTACAATATGGAATTAATTAACTAAGTAATTAATTATTACAATTCCACTACTTTAAGTACAATATACTACTATTAAACATAATTTAATTGGGCCCCGAGAATGAGGGATGGTTTATGCATAAATGCGGATTTCCACCTGAAAATGCTCTCTGTTCTGCTGTCAGAATGCTTCTGTTGCATAGTCAGAAAATTGAACTGTTTTTGCCTCAACCTCTGCTCTGTTTTGCAAGGAAAAAGACATTGCCTACCTGAAAAGAGGTGGCCGGCTGACCAGAAGAAGTGGTCGACCGTACAATAAGGTGGCTGGCCGGCCACTATTTTTTACTACTGCCTTGTTGCAACAAACAAGAAACAGAGCACAAATAGAATATTTTCAGGGGATGTTTGTCCACTCTACCTCTCCTTATCATCAAACAGATCAAATGAGAGGTAGGCTTGATTCGCAAACCATCAATCGACACAAATTCATTGTGTGATGATTTATGGACCAAGGGACAAAAGCTCAATAAATAAAGCTAAAAGACCAACAAAACCCCCTCCCTATCATGATATTGATCAAGTGAAGTGGTTGACATTGAATCTTGAATCATTTTCATCACTAAAAGTATGCAATGACTCAAGACTCAATGGGTTCAATTAACGTCCGATTGAACCCAAAACTTGATTTTATTATCTTGTTCCATTTCAGCCCCAATTTATTGCTTCTTTTAATTACATTTCCATCCCTTAGTCATTTTAGTCTGAAAATGATAGTTAAGTCCACTAAATGGAGAAGAGTGTCAAACAAGAAGTTGTTTTGGGCATGAGAGAGAGGTAATGCCCTGGTAATGAACCTCCAAAGAGATTAAACCATTTAGTATTGAATGGTCCCTTTCTCGAGCTGAAACAACACTCAGGTTGAAACAATTCTCAAAGAAATAAAAAGCCAAGAAAAGAGGGAGAGTGCAGAGATGATTTTGAGTGAACACAAGTATAAAAAGCATGAAATAAATGCTATCAACTCAAATAGGTTAGTAGCTAAGACCTAAACCAGCAAACCTATGAAGACCACTACATTACAAGCATGCTATACAAAGCATAAATGAAATTAACAACCAAAAAAAGTCCTAAAATAGCTAAAAACAATGCTGGAAATAACATGAAAAAGCTTGAAAAAGTTGGCTAAAATAATGGAGAAATGAAGCTAGTAAACAAGCATAAGGAGGGGTGGCTAACCCCTCCACTTTTGGGACCTCAAAACAACATTTTTAGCCTTTAAAAGACTTTGAAAAATAGTGGTAAAAAGTTGGAAAAAGTTGAGGAAGAGATGGGAAACATAAGGGCAAAAGCTTAAGAGATAAGGTTCAAAGAATGGTGGTTAACCCCTCTACCTTAGATAGCTTTTAACCACAAGTTTCAGCCCATAAAAATAGTCCAGAAACAGTTTTAAAATAGCAAGAAAGGAGAAGGAAAAAGTAGTGAAAAGATAGTCAAAGTTATACCTCTTGAAGAGGAGTAACTCCTTTGTTTACAAACCACAAAGCTTGCACTCTTAAGGGCTAAGATTTGAGCTTAAGAATCTCAGCAAGAAGAGCTAAATTTTTGGTTTAGAAAGTGGAGAGAGAGTGTGTGTAGGTTGCAAGATAGAGAGAGAGTGTGTTATGCAAGTTTTAGAGTCTTTGGAATTTTTTCTAACCTAAGAGGGAAGGTCCCCTATATATAGAAAAACAGGTGCCTCAGTCGGAAATATCTATATACAGACAGCTGGTGCAGTGCATACACCTGTGGGAATAGCTAGCAACAAATATCTGCAAAAATCTGTTCTACCGACCGGCCACCTTTAGTGGACGGCCGACAATTAAAGGGGACGGCCGTACACTCATTTCTGGCCTATGGGGACACTTGGCTATAAAAATCTGCCGTTCGAGATACCTAGCTAGCCGGCCAGGTATTTGTACGGCCGTCCAAAAAAGTGGCCGGCCGGCCAAAAAAATCGATCGGCCGGTTACAAAAATCTGCTTTCAGGCCCGACTTCAAACGTATATATCTCTCTCATCCGGACTTGGTTATAGGTGATTCTTGAGTCTAAATTGAAGCTCCGGAAGTTTACTTTCCAGTGGTGGTGGTCTCATATCTAAATTCTAAGTGTGCAAAGAGATATGGCTAATTTAGTTAAGGCTACTCATTTCTATCTTTAACGGTTTGATGCCCAACCTTCCCTTCAACTAATTCTCTTCTCTCCCCTCCTATTTCCTCCATCTAATTCTCTTCTCTCCCCTCCTATTTCCTCCAAATCCAAATCTATAAATAAGGTGTTTTTAAATATTTTTCAAAGAGTTCACCTCCCTTCAATTTCTGTCCACTTTCTCCTTACTTGGTTTACTGAAAAGTGCAATGTTTTAAACGAAATGCGAGCTTCGGAACATCGTAGAAACATTTGGAAAAATATTTAGGAAAGGAGGGTTTTGAGGTCTAAAAATATCTGTTTGATTATCTGCTTTGGAATTTAAATTGAAGGCCTTTTCGGCCACAGAAACCAAAATTGATTGCGTCATTGTGATTGGCATAATTTTTAGAGTCTACGGTGAAATTTAATTAAAAATTGATTCAGATCAGATTAATTAGATTAAATTAATGCTATAGTGCCCAATTATTTAATATTGGCAATTATAGTTGAGGGAAATTATATAAGTGGGGCACTATACACCCAATTCTCCTTTCTAGCTTCATTTTGGCTGATTTTAAACTCAAGAAAAGAGAGAAGGACGGCTAGAGAGAGAGAGAGGGAAACAATTGAAGATTTGCTCAAGAAGCTTGAATAAATTGAAGACTAACTCAAGATTTAACCATAAATTGGGGAGATTGAGCTTCTAGGTGAGCAATTGATTATGAAGTTATGAGTTTAATGTTGTAATTTGTGAATTTAAAGTTGAATGATGATAAAGAATATGAATTGAGTTAGTTTTGTTGAATTTGAAATCAGTAGACACATGTATGTAGGAAATTGCTATAAATTTTCATGTTTGAACATAAAGTGTGTAATCCATGTTGAATGTAAATGAAGTCCATGTATTTGATCATCTCTTCACCAATTAAGTTGAGGATAATGAGTATCTCCTGCATGCAAGTGCAAATCATGAAAGTGTGAGCTTTGAATGTTTTAGTGTCTTGGTGATGAGTTTGAGTCAATTTGGAACATGTATGTTAGTAATTCTTGGAATTGAGCTTCATAATGTTGTAATTTGGTGTTTGTACCATGTTAGTACATGCATATGCAAAGTTTGAGCCAAAATCATGTGTTTAGAGCCTTTGAATGTCAAGTTGAAGCTCAAGAACATGTTCTGAAAAATCCAAAAAATTTGTATCCGCTCGAGCGGGAGAACCGCCGCTCGAGCGTGAAATTTGGGCTCCCAGTATTTTTGCAGACATGGTGTCCGCTCGAGCGGAGGAAGTTTACGCTCGAGCGGGGAGCTAGGTAGATAGACCTTCAGCTCGAGCGTCCGAGTTCGCACTCGAGCGTGAACATGATGTAACCAGTACTTTTGCAGGCCTCATGGGGAAGTCCACGCTTGAGCGGGGACCCTTGTTTTTGAAATTTTGAAAATGCATTATGTGTTTCGTTTTCCGTTCTCTTTCACTTCTAAGTACTCTTAGGCATGCATTGAGCATTGTGAATGAATTAAAGAAGCTTAAAGAGGAATATATGAATCAAGGGACGGATTGAATTGTTTGTAACCGTTTGTATTCATGTAATGTGTAGGGTCAAGCTCCAGGGCAAATCACCCAGCCGATCACTGTGAGTAATATCTTAATAAAGATATTTGAAATATGTTGTTCGTCCAATTGCTTACTTCTGTGTAAGTCTTATAAGTTCGTTAATTTGAATAGTGGACGAATGTTTGCTATGCCAAATGAATGGGCCAAAGGCCAGTTTGATACGAATGATAGAATGAATGGGCCAAAGGCCAGTTTGACACGAATGATAGAATGAATGGGCCAAAGGCCAGTATGACATGAGTGAACGGGCCAGAGGCCATATGACATGAATGAATGGGCCAGAGGCCGTATGACATGGATGATAGTCTGACTCGAATGATAATCTAACATAAATAAATGGGCCAGAGGTCGTATGACTTGACGAATAGGCCCGTGGCCGTATGATACAAATGAATGGGCCAGAGGCCGTTCGACATAAATGATACGAATGAATTGGGCCCGAGGTCGTATGATGTGTTTGGAACCACAGTCACTTGACCTGTATATATATATATATATATATGCTAGATAGAATATGAATTGGGCCCAAGGCTGTTTGAAGCACGTTGTTCTAAATACCGTTTGTGTAACTTCTTTACTTGATATTATTCACTGGGCTTTCGCTCACGCTCATTCATATATTTGTCGGTGAGCCAAGAGAGATCCAAACCCAGCCTCAGTGAAGTTTGTGTGGAACAACTGAAGTTTGAAGAGTCAACCCTTGCGTCTCACGCACGAGACCAGTCTTCGTCCTTCTGCTATTTTATTTTATTTTGACTTGTTAGCGAGGAGTTTGGTTTATGTTTGTATATAGTTTTGGTAGGCTAACTTAGACTTGAATGATCCTATCTGTACAGAACCTTATGCTACTGTACTTTCTGATGTGAGTTATTAATATGTGTATGTATGGTTTGTTATGATATGCCATGTAAGCACAGCTCTATGGACAAAGTTTTAAATTTTGCTTCCGTTTGGCCCCTTTACTCTGATGAGTTAAGTCTGAAATGGTTTGAGGCCATAGGTAATCCCGCGATTACTGGCCGGTTATGTCCTTAACCCATAGGGACGGGTTCACGTCATGATAGAGTGGTATCAGAGCACGAGTTAATAACTCACACACTTGTCCAAATGAGCCATAAGGTGTCTAGAAAAGACTTAAGATACATCCATTTGACAAGTACATGATGTAAGCATTGAGAATATGTGATTATATGATATATGAATTGTTGCACTAATGTGTACAACAAGTTTTGTTTGTTATAATGCGCGTACATGAACATACGAATTATGAGAAGTTGCTTATGTGCATTCGATTCTGCAAATGGATGCCTATGTAGAATATGAATATGGTCAAATGTGTAATTATCTAGTAAGTATTCTACACGCGATATCTGATAAGTTTGCGATCGTCTGTTTTGCATATGATTAATTGTGCCTTGATGATACGTAAAATGAGAATATAACGACGTGCCTATGTGCGAATGCACCTGTGTGTATCTGTGTTTATTTCTGTATTGGGCATTCCTTATTTGGCAAGGCTTAATAAGAATTTGTGTAGGTCATGGATAAGGTAGGGGCATACGAGTTGGTAGACTCTTCCACAGCCCGACTTGATAGACTGGAAAGAACAGTACAAGAAATGGCAAAGATCTTAAGATAACAGTATCAGTTGCCGCTACGGCAAGAACCTTTGCCACCACCAATGCAAGAGCACCAAGTGAATGTGTTGGAAGTCACAAAATATGTTGAGGTGCTAGACCGAACACTGATGACCAAAGCTAACATGAACCGATCTTCTGAATGGAAAAGCAAGAGATAAGGCTTTTTCTCAAAGAAGAGGTCATTTAAAAAGTGAAATACGGGATCATCGCACACTTCAAACTCTACAAGGAATACAGCACCGACATGTAATGAATGTGGTAAGAAACACCGAGGAGTTTGTTATCGAATTTCTGGGGCTTGTTATAGGTGTGGTAAAATGAACCATATGGTAAGGAACTGTCCCTAAACTGAACAAAATGTGAATAAATCTTCTGCCTCAGCTAGATTCGTACCAATGGTAGGAATTGCTAATCAGGATAGAGTAATCACACTCATCCCAAAAAGCGCTCAGAATATTGCGACCGTTATTCCAGGTATTTATACTGTCTATAAACGATTACTTATGTGTTGATTGATTCTGAATTAGTACATGTGTACATCCTTGCTTGGGATATTATTTGATTCGGGTCGGCATATTCTTTCATATCTACTGCATGTGTATCTAGATTGGTTAGACCCACAAGATCGAGACCGTATTCATTGAAGGTATATGCTCCATTTAGGAAATTTGCAAAATACATATTGGGATATTGATTGACTCTGTACATGCACATGTACATCTAAACCTATGCTCAGGGTGATTTGTTATATTATTGCCTTCAAATGAATAAACCACTGGAATTATGACTCTGTGATTGTGTGACTGAGTTGAGCACCCCAAATGATGAACTCTATAATTGTGAGACCATGTATTTTGATTGGTAGAAAATTGACTGGGCTATGTGACTATATTGGGCTTAACTCGTAAACCTATGATTTGTGACTAATTTGGAACTTTTGCATAACAGACCCTATCTGATGTGCAATCGAGGAACTTTGTTTAATGTGTTACTGTGCACCATGTGCTTGCATATAAGACTTATTTGGGAACTGCTGTATTAATTATGATACATATCTCTTGATATGAACAACTGCATGCATATGCAACTACACCTGAACTTATGTGGACAATGCCATATTGTACATGACTTGAAATACTTTGATATAAATGGTTGTGATGAATGACTCTGATATGACTTTGAGAACTGATGGACTTAGGACAGTCGTGAAACTATCGACTATGTACCTAAGCAACGAAGTATGCCTTACAGAACCAAATGAACCCTATTTGAGAAAACTTTTATCTGATTCGATCCGATAGAACCTTTGTCTGATTTGGCCTAGTAAAACCCTCATTGGATATGATTTGATGAGACCTTTGCTTGGATTGATTTGATAAGACCCTCTATCGAATTTGAATTTGTTAAGGGGGATTAAGAATTTCTTATAAATAAATAACTAGGTTATTCTTGGTAAGAAAACTGATAGACCCAAAACTTGAATCCGTTTGGAATACTTAACTTACTTAGAAGACCTTATGTGGGCTATCAACAGACCGATCTAACCATGAACACCATTGAGAACCAACCTTCAACTATTGAGGACATATGTGTTAAAAATGAATTGGATTGTGCAAATCCAGTGATTAGGTGTCGTAAGGAACAATGCTTGTGTGCTATCATATTCTTGCTTATTTGATGCTATGGAAACTGATGACAGTAGATTGATTTGATTGTAAACGATACTGAATATTTATCCTTGACTAATCAGAATATGTTTCATATGTCTGCTCCAGTGCTATCGGATTGTGGGAAATTAGGTTATGGTGAGTGGTATTGTGTTTGTTTTGATGACATTCTTGAGACGTCCTTTCGTGCTAGGGGACGTTAAGCCTATGTAGCACCTTTGCTGAGATATCTCTTTTGCCATCGACGGTTTTGTACGGGTGGGTTTGTCTAATCGATCTCGGGTCGGCCACCGACGGTCGTGAACGGGTGTGCTTTGATTCCGAGACGATTATTCCCTTGTTTTGTCCAGAATGTCATCCTTTGGTATTATGTAGATGTTATTGACATCCAAGAAACCTTGAAAAACCTTGATTATCCGTAAGTGTGTGAATTCAGTACGCCTTGTGTAAATAACTGCTCAGTGCCATTATATTTTGCAATTGGGGCTCTGAGGATGTATAAGTTGTGTTTAACATGTGATTGGTTGTTTTTAATATTACCTTTAACGCCATGGGGATTAGTATGTGAATTGCCTTATGCTTTTGACGACTATCAGATAATGTGGAAAGACTCGATGGAATAGGAGATTGAATATTGAACTGAATTGTAAACCGTAAACTGTTGAATGAATTGAGAATACGTGTATAATGGTAGAAATCGACTGCTTCGATGTTATTGTACTTTACAATCAGTATTACGGGAATATGTGGACTATGTGCTTTGTATGGGTAATTGCTTCGATGCTACCTTTATTGATTCGGAAATCAGTATCTGGATCCATTTTATATTCCTGAAGACTTTTGATTGAACTTGGGTAACTATGATGAGTCACTGAACTAAATACCGAATTGGATTGTGAATTGTGGAATTGTTGGAAAATGAATTGAACTTCTGTGACAAGGAAATCGTTGAATTTGTGTCCAAATGTTTTCGGTGTCAACAAGTCGAAGTTGAACATCAGATGTAGACGGGACTACTTCGACCTCTCTCCATTTTGGAACGGAAATAGGAATGTGTGGCTACGAATTTCATTTTGGGGCTACCTTGGGCACCCAAAGTATAAGTCCCTTTTGGGTTATTGTATGAAGAATTACTAAGTTTGCCCATTTCCTCCCTATAAAATTTTTGTATGATGTTTGTAGACTAGCCACTGTTTACATCAATAAGATTGCTCGTTTGCATGGGGTCTCAGTATCTATTGTTTTAGACAGGAATCCTAAAATGCGTTTGAATTCTGACAAGCCTTCGAGAGGCAATGGGAACTGAATTGTGAGTCAGCGCTACTTTGTATCTGCAAATTGAGGTATAATCAGAAAGAAATTTTGGGAGAAATGCTCCAAATATATGCAGTAGATTTTTCAGGGAATTTGGAAGATCTATCCAATGTTGGCAGACCTTGCTTACAACCACAGCTTACACTCTAGTTTTGGTGTGACACCATACAAGCCTTGTATGGAGGAAAAGGTAAGTCTCTGACTGATTGAGAACAGAGTGTTGCTTGATTTTGAAACTAAGTAAACGATTATCAAAAAGGATTGGAACCGTTGAATGAAAAGTGTTCCGAATTGTGTTTGACTAAAGGTGAAATAAGTTTGGAGGACCAAACTTCCTAAAGGGGAGAAGACTGTGATAACCCATGTTCCGTACTATGCTAATTGATCCTTATTACGAATATGATTATTGTTTGATATGTTTATGTGTGCCATTTATGTGAAAATATGTGGTTTTGAATTTCTATCTATTCACCGTAGGAATATCTGTTTGATTATCTGCTTTGGAATTTAAATTGAAGGCCTTATCGGCCACAGAAACCAAATTGATTGCGCTATTGTGATTGGCATAATTTTTAGAGCCTACGGTGAAATTTAATTGAAAATTGATTCGGATCAGATTAATTAGATTAAATTAATGCTATAGTACCCAATTATTTAATATTGGCAATTATAATTGAGGAAAATTATATAAGTGGGGCACTATACACCCAATTCTCCTTTTTAGCTTCATTTTTGCTGATTTTGAACTCAAGAAAAGAGAGAGGGCCGACTAGAAGAGAGAGAGGGAAACAATTGAAGATTTGCTCAAAAAGCTTGAATAAATTGAAGACTAACTCAAGATTTGACCATAAATTGGGGAGATTGAGCTTCTAGGTGAGCAATTGATTATGAAGTTATGAGTTTAATGTTGTAATTTGTGAATTTAAAGTTGAATGATGATAAAGAATATGAATTGAGTTAGTTTTGTTGAATTTGAAATCAATAGACACATGCATGTAGGAAATTGCTATAAATTTCCATGTTTGAGCATAAAGTGTGTAATCCATGTTGAATGTGAATGAAGTCCATGTATTTGATCATCTCTTCACCAATTAAGTTGAGAATAATGAGTATCTCCTACATGCAAGTGCAAATCATGAAAGTGTGAGCTTTGAATGTTTGAATTTAGTGTGTTGGTGATGAGTTTGAGTCAATTTGGAACATACACGTAAGTAATTCTTGGAATTGAGCTTCATAATGTTGTAATTTGGTGTTTGTACCATGCTAGTACATGTATATGCAAAGTTTGAGCCAAAATCATGTGTTTAGAGCCTTTGAATGTCAAGTTGAAGCTCAAGAACATGTTCTGGAAAATCCAAAAAATTTGATATCCGCTCGAGCGGGAGAACCGCCGCTCGAGCGTGAAATTCGGTCTCTCAGTATTTTTGCAGACATGGTGTCCGCTCGAGCGGGGAGCTATGTAGACAGACCTTCAGTTCGAGCGTCCGAGTTCATGCTCGAGCGTGAAAATGATGTAACCAGTACTTTTGTAGGCCTCATGGGTCTGCTCGAGCGGGGACCCTTGTTTTTGAAATTTTGTAAATGCATTATGTGTTTCGTTTTCCGTTCTTTTTCACTTTTAAGTACTCTTAGGCATGCATTGAGCATTGTGAATGAATTAAAGAAGCCTAAAGAGGAATATGTGAATCAAGGGATGGATTGAATTGTTTGTAACCGTTTGTATTCATGTAATGTGTAGGGTCAAGCTCCAGGACAAATCACCCAGCCGATCACTGTGAGTAATATCTTAATAAAGATATTTGAAATATGTTGTTCGTCCAATTGCTTACTTCTGTGTACGTCTTATAAGTTCGTTAATTTGAATGGTGGACGAATGTTTGCTATGCCAAATGAATGGGCCAAAGGCCAGTTTGACACGAATGATAGAATAAATGGGCCAAAGGCCAGTTTGACACGAATGATAGAATGAATGGGCCAAAGGCCAGTATGACATGAGTGAATGGGCCAGAGGCCGTATGACATGAATGAATGGGCCAGAGGCCGTATGACATGGATGATAGTCTGACTCAAATGATAGTCTAACATAAATGAATGGGCCAGAGGCCGTATGACTTGACAAATGGGCCCGAGGCCGTATGATACATATGAATGGGCCAGAGGCCGTTCGACATAAATGATACGAATGAATTGGGCCTGAAGCCATATGATGTGTTTGTTACCGCAGTCACTTGACTTGTATTTATATATATATATATATATATATATATGCGCTAGATAGAATATGAATTGGGCCCAAGACCGTTTGAAGCACATTGTTCTAAATACCGTTTGTGTAACTTCTTTACTTGATGGGCTTTCGCTCACGCTCATTCATGTATTTGTAAGTGAACCAAGAGAGGTCCAAACCCAGCCTCAGTGAAGTTTGTGTGGAACAACCAAAGTTTGAAGAGTCAACCCTTGCGTCTCACGCAGGAGACCAGTCTTCGCCCTTCTGCTATTTTATTTTATTTTGACTTGTTGGCGAGGACTTTGGTTTATGTTTGTATATAGTTTTGGTAAGATGACTTAGACTTGAATGATCCTGTCTGTACAGAACCTTATGCTACTGTACTTTCTGATGTGAGCTATTAATATGTGTATATATGGTTTGTTATGATGTGCCATGTAAGCACAGCTCTATGGGCAAAGTTTTAAATTTTGCTTTCGTTTGGCCCCTTTACTCTGATAAGTTAAGTCTAAAATGGTTTGAGGCCGTAGGTAATCCCGCGATTACTGGCCGATTATGTCCTCAACCCATAGGGGCGGGTTCGGGTCATAACGGCCTAAGTCTTAAGGGCGGTCAAAAATGGGGTGTCTACACCGGAAATCTCTATGTCACAACCCTGACACCTCTACTTCAAAACAACCCCACCACGAATAGGTGATTCTACAGAGATAGGAGATGCTAACTGAGCCAACTCTAACCTTAAAACCGATGCAAATGCAGATGAAATAAATGAATGGGATGCACCCGTATCAATCAACACATTAGTAACTGAGTTTCAAAACAAGAAGGTACCTCTCACTACCGAAGTCGTTGGTACAAGATTTGGCGCAGTAATAATATACATACGCCCTGTAGGTCTCTGCTCAAACTGCTCACCCCTTGGAGCATAAGCCTTATGCACTGACTGAGCCGAAGAGGCTCCCTGATTGGCTCTCGAGGCCTGTACTAACTGTGTAGGCTGGTGGCTCTGTGTCTGTCTCGAACTAGACACACTAGGTGTGCAACCCAACTGAGGGCAAAACCCCTTCATATGCCTCGCTTATCCACACTGATAACAAGTGAGCGGTTGGTTTCTCTCCTAACTTTGGCTCTGAGAACGAGCCGAAGACAATGCAGACCATTGCCTTCCTCCTCTCTACGGGCAAGCTGGAGACTAGTGGCCTAACTGACCACACTTGAAACAAGTAATATCTCCCTGACCACCCCTCTTAGACTCTAAACTTAGTACAGGAAAAGTGGACCTCGATTAAGCTCCCTGGGACTGCTATGGGGTAGGACCCCTTTACCTCTTACTGTCCCCCTGAATATCTTGACTCCTCTTGGAGCCCTTCATCCTCTCATCCTCTATTTTCATTATGGTCTCAAGATGAGCCGCTGCCTCCACAAGGTGTCTGTACTCTCTAATCATCGACTCAGCCACGTTGAACATGAGCCCGGTCCTCAACCTCTTCTCAACCTCCGAACAACGGCGCTCTTCTATCACCACTAACTCTGGTGCAAACCTAGAGAGTCTAGTAAATGTGGCCTCAAATTCGGCCACTGGAGTGTTCAACTGCACAAGCTTGGAGAACTAATCTCTCAACTTCTCCCGAATAGTGGGAGGCAAAGACTTGTCCTGGAAGGCGCTGACAAAAGCCTCTCAAGTCACACCAATACACCTACACGCATACTTCCACCACTGACCCGCATCCCCTTTTCAACTGGAAGGATACCAAGGTCACTCTTAGTTAGTCGTCCTTAATGCCAAGTATCTCAAACTTCTTTACTATCTGCTCTAGCCACTCATCTGCCTTCAGTGGTTCCTTATGATCACCCAAAAATTCATCCGGATTCGACCGGAAAAACTCCCACTTCAGAAATGACGGCCCTGCCACTGCTACTTAGGCTTGGACTTGATTTTCAGTCCTTAGAATGTCCATAGACTCCCGCAATGCTCCGGTCATTTCACGGGCTAAGGCGTCCATAGCCTGTTGACCAACTGGTTCGGCCATATTGGCTTGACCAAACCCTTCTTCTTGCCCCAGAATATCATCTAGTAAAGGCACCTCATGCCTCCTAGGCCTACCACGCCTACCACCACCACATCTACGTCCTAACATCCTAATGAAGGTAACACAAGAGATTAGCACATTTACAAATGTGTCGAAGCTAACTCACTCACGTCCTAATGCGGTGGACAATAGTAATTCACTCCACATAAGCACATTGTCACATAAACACATACGAATTTCATTTCCGGATAATGACTGTCCCGCGGCATTGCCATAGTTCCAGTTAGAAACAGCAGTGATCAAGTGCTCTTCTAATAGGACTTCTAGAAACACGTAGACACGTAGACTCAATCAACATCCTAGAAACTAAATCGCATACCCACATAATCACATAAGCATGTCATCATGTAAGCACATCGTATATACTAAAGTCTCTATCAAGAAAGACAAACCCATTGTGGCAATAACCACTTCCCACATACCCAAAGTATTCAAACCTAGTACGCTCTGATACCAAGTTGTAACGCCCCAAAAAAAATAACAATAAACCAACTCTAAACACTAATACAATGTGATATAAGTAAAATAAGAAGCTTTCATTAATCAGAGTAAATCTACAAAATGTGACACATGTGATATACATTCATAAATTGTTCATCTTGAATCTGCAGCATGTGTTACAAGAAATAATAAGGAATGAGAGCTAAACAGATATTCATATGCCCTAATGGCTTACATTTTTCCAAGACTGTGCTTGGTTACAACAAAATGAGTCATAAGCTCAATACAAATAAGCCTTAGGCTTAAAAACAATAAATGCAAAATAAACAGAAATTGAGCCTTCAGCCCCACAGTTCTCCTAAGCTAAGTCCTTGGCAAAGGCATATCACTAGCACCTGAAAATGGTTTTTCCCAAGAAGAGTGAGCCGAAGCCCAATAGAAACAATCTAGCACAATATATGAATCTTAACAAAGATATAAGTATGATATGTATAAACGATGTCCATGATAAAATCATTCGTATTGTTACAAGATCATAATATGCCAAGTTTCATATCTCAAGCCATTTTATTTTAATTCATTTCATGACAATTCATTTCATCTAAATCCATGAGTCAAGTCCATTGTTATCCAGACAACCCAATTAAGGGTACAACTCAGTGGTTCTCTAACCAATACAATCATCACACAAATGCTTCAAATTTGTAGTTTTACGGAAATTTCGTCCGCGGGAATCGGCACCCATGTATACACGCAGTTTTTGGGACTTTCACCCTAGACACACTGGCCAACTTAATTCAATGGAGTCTATCCACTTTCTTCTCCCAAACATAGAGTACGTCCCCTTTCTCCTCCCGAACATCATACATATACAATATATTAAAAACACACTTATATTCAATGACAACCGATAAGAGATTAGTTTCAATACACCTAAACCTCATGCAATTTCTACAACAATCATAGCTATCCTCCATCGATAGCCCAAAATAGATATTTCCAAACAAGTATACAATCTCCAAAATAGATAAATTATTCAAATTTTCATAAGTAAGAGATAACAAGTATCCAATTCCATCACTTATGTAAACATCTATCTAATTTCACATTCCCCATACCAATTTCATTATTTTTACAAAATAATTATTTGAAAAATTTTAGGGCAAAACTCCATTTTCTTCCAAATCCAATCCATGTGTCAAAATCAACAAATTTAACACAACAAATCTCCATATTTACACCCACAACCATTTTCAATACCTTCATTTGAAATCCTCTTTTTGGATTTAAAACCAAAACCCTAGGTTTGTCTAAAATCCTCTAAATCCCAACATTTATTTACACAATCAACGAATAACTAAGTTAAAAATCATAAGAGAATGTAGAAAGTCCTTACCTCAAAGTTTAAAGACGAGCTAAGCAAGGATAAAACTTCAAAGACGTCGAAATCGACTTTTGTTCGGATCAAAATGAAACTCTAGAGATGCTCTACCTTTTCCCCAAAGACACTAAGGTGGAGAAACCAACGGATCTAGGTGAAAATGTAGAGAACATGTGAGTTTTAGAGAAAGAGGTTCTAGATCTAGGGTTTTGGGACAAAAAGATGTAAAAAAGTGATATAAAAAGTTGTTGTTGTGAATTGATATATGCATAGTCTGCTCGAGCACAAGAAGTATCTCTTGAGCGTCATGCACAATAAGTTGTTCCGCTCGAGCGCAAGAAGTGACGCTCGAGCGCATAATACACACATCTAGTATTTTTGTAGACGACAGACCAACGCTCGAGCTCAAGAAAGGCTGCTCGAGCGCTTACCCGCTCAAGCGTAGAAAACATCGCTCGAGCGTAGAATACACTCTTCCAGTAGTTTTGTAGACTTGTAAAAGTACTGAGAGTTCACAAAGTCCGCTTGAGGGCAAGAAGTGTCGCTCGAGTGGAGGAGCAAAATTCTGAGCAACAAAAGGTTTGAAAACCAAGCAACCAACTTGTTCCAAACACAACCACTACAATCCAATAACCACATCTAAGGATGTACAAGGGGAACAAGACATAAACAACAATACGAAACTATGAAACCCGAGTCCAGGATACAAAATGGGTCGAGTCTAAACCAGAATCGCTATATTTTGGCCTGGGTATCCAAGTTTTTAAATGTCCATAATATTATAATAGAATTGGACACAAATTCTAAAAACTAAAAATTGCCAAAATGACTTGAAAGTAAACTTTATAAAATTGCCAAAAGAAAAATAAAATAAAATTATTAGAGCATCTTTAACAATCTACCTTATTTCTTTCCTAAAATATAATTAAAAAATTGATCCCCTATTTTAGGGAGTCACTTTTTCATCTACTTACCCTAACAACACTCCATATTATTTCTCTATTCTATTAAAATATTCTTTTCAATTATTTTAAAATTTAATTTGTAAAAATCTTTTTATAATAATAAAATAATAATTACACATATTGAACCCTCACATCTGGGGGTGTACGCGGTGCAATTCAGGCAGTTTGAGAGTAAAATTATAAGCTGAATGGCGGATTGGCGAATTGACAAATTGCTGTTTGAGCGATTTTGGTTGGATTGGCGGATTAAAGAATATTCTAACCAATTATCAAGCATTTGCATAATATATAATACTAATTTGCATAATATTTTTCATATATATAATACAAACAAATTTTATATAATATTTTTCTTGTGTATAATTATCAATTTGTAACATATTTCACATCTTAAATATTTCTCGCACTTATTTTTTTTTTGATATTTCATTAGAGGTTAAAATATATATATGTATTAATTAGGGAAATTTGGCCATAAATCCCTCATGAGGCACTTATCTTGTCAAAAGGACAAGAATTATATGAGTACTTTCAAAAAGTCCTAGTAGTTTAAAACATCTGTTTGTCTCTACTATCTCATATGAGATTGACGACCTCAAATCTGAGATTTATTACCTCAGATTTGAAAATCGATAGTTCGTTCTCTCTTTCTCTCTTTTTGACTTTTTTTCTCTTTCTCATTTGATCATTCTCTCTCTCTCTCTCTCTCTCTCTCTCCCTCTTTCTCTCTCTCGTTCACTTCTTCACCTGTAAACCCCTGTTTTTTGTTCGTTACCTTTTTTTTATTTGTTCACAAGTGAAATCTCAAATTTTATTATGATTCAGAGTAAAATTTTACTATGAATCAAAGTAAAATTTTGTTCTTTTAACAAAAAACGGAAGCTATGAGGGAGTTTTGCAAGTATTGATTTATTTATTTATTCTTTAACAAAAAACGAAAGGTCTGAAGGACTTGTGGCCAAATCTCCCTATTAATTATAACGGAGCAGAATGGTTTTGAAGGCAGATTATAAATTTTAAAGTTTAATCCGCGGTTAGAGAATTGAACGGTGTGAATTGAAGTGATTTTAGTGGATTGGCTGTATTTTGCACAATCCTACTCACATCAACTAACATCCATGTATCCAACCCACCATGTCTTGCAATTCCAGTTCGCACTTTCGATGAAATAAAATAGTAATTTTATATATTTGAGAGAACTACAGTAACTCCCTACAAATAAGGAGCTACTGTAGCAATTCTAAATTTAGGGGACTCAACAGGGACTCTATTGGGGAGTGTTTTCTTGACAACCAATTCCTCAATTTAGCAAAAACGTAGGATAAGAGCTCTATTGGAGATGCTAAACATTAAATTAATAATTTTTTAATGAATGATTGAATAATGATAGAGAATGTATATAAAAGCCTCATTAATTATGGCTTTAAATAATTGTGTTTATTAATTTATTTAAAGTTCTTAATAAAATTTACATAAAAATTACTATATTGAATTAGTTTGTTGGCACCATCACCAAAAATAATAATGTTTATTATTATTGTTATTATTATTAGTGTGGGAGCCGAATAATTGGAACAGATACTGAGCCATGGCTCTACTTGGCACGATAAGGATGCCGAATATAATAGATGGGCCGAGCAGATACTGAACCATAGAGCCAAGTAAATAAGAGGACGACAAGAGACAAGTGGGCCTGGCCATGAGGCCTAGGACACAAGTATAAATAAAGGAATAACAGACTAAGAAAAAGGGAGGTAAGAATTATAGTGCTTAACTTAGAATAAAGATATTCCTGAGGGTGGTTACTGACTTGTCCGTTGGAGTGCTAATTCCGGCACCCCCGCCGGAGTGTATATTCCTTTTTCAGGTGACCGGAAGAGGATCTCGAGCATTCGCCAGGATCAGAAGAGTATTTCCGAACTACTTCTTCACAATTGGCGCCGTCTGTGGGAATATTCAAGTACATCCATGATGAGCGTGACGAAAGATCCTCCGACAGTCACTGTCGACCCTATACCCCAAGAGGAAACCACTCCAACAAACTTGCTTGGAACAGAGACTATCGCCGCAAGACGTGCTTTGAATTTCGCCTCACCCTCGACTTCGGAGCACGAGACAATGCAGGCGATCATGGAACAAGCAAAGCAAAATGAACAGAGGTTAAAAAACATGATCGCTGAGAACGAACGTCTTCGTGAAGATTTGGCCTTGGAAATGGCGAAGTCCAAGCAAGCTGCGCGCCCAAATCCAGAGCAACCTCCGAATGCAGGTGGTCGACAACCTCGAGCACGACAAGACACTGAGAGCAACTCTAACTCATTATCCTCAGAGCCCAGGAAGAAGGGATGACACGAAACCACCAGTTCTTCCGAAGAAAGTCCCCGTGCAATGCACAAGTGAAGAAGGAACAGTTCGGACGAAGACCAACACGATCCCTTCATACGATGGCTTGCAAAGGCTGCGCTACCCAAGAAATTCAAAGCACTGTCGTTCACCTTGTACGACGGCAAATCAGACCCCCCCGACCACATCCGCTACTACAAGCAGGCCATGACATTGCATGCAGACGACGAGGCCCTCATGTGCCAAATATTTTCCAGCAGTTTGGGACCACTGGCGGTCAGGTGGTATTATAAACTGGAGCCGGCTTCGATCAAAACCTTCCACCAACTACAAAAATCCTTCAGGGCCAGATTCATCACCAACGAAGTCCAGCTGAAGCAAGCCGACTCTCTCTGGGCAATGCAAATCCTGCCAGGAGAAACACTAAGAGCATATTCGGCGCGATATTGGGAATGCTTTAATCTTGTTGACGATGCTTGTAACGACTCCATGGCCATCACCGCCTTCAAAGTGGGATTACACCTAGATAGTGCCCTCCGCAGTTCGTTGACTAGAAGACCCCCCAAAACAGTCTGGGGGTTGATGAAGAAAGTAGAGCAATACTGCAAAGTAGAAGATGATGCCTTGCGGGTTAAAGCCGGACACGTGGCCAACAAAATGGCCCCTCCTGAAATTGCTCAGCCAATAAGTTCCGCACCACCTTAGAGCCCTGAACCTCGACAGCGGGCTAAACGAGACAGGAGACGGGACTCTCGCCGATCTAGCGATCAATGCTCGCACCAGACAAATGAGCAATTGCAGGTCGATAGCAGGTGCACAAAGCGCGCCGACAAGAAATATACGGAGCTGTCAGAGCCAATCAGCTTGATTATGACCAAAACCTAACATCTTCCGTTCTTCAAATGGCCGTCCAAGATGGTGGAACCTCCTGACACGAGAAGATGGGACAGGCGTTGTGAATATCACAAAGATCATGGTCATGATACGGACAGTTGCTATGCCTTGAAAGACCACCTCGAGGAATTGGTGCAAGATGGTCGGCTCCAGCAACACGTCCGGAAGAGCACAATCAAAACTGTTGCCCTTCGGCATGAGTCACCTCCCCTCGGCGTTATACATATGATATACAGCCTTCCAACACCATGTATCATACACTCAATTCATTCAGCCCCCCAGAAGCAACGCTCACAAGCGAAATAGCCCCACGAAGCTCCGAGCGTCATCTTCGATGATTCCGATCTCATCGACATAACGCTCCCCCATATTGATCCATTGGTCATTAAACTATACGTGAATCGATTTACCGTCGAACGCATCCTCGTAGACCAGGGTAGCACTTTGGAGGTCATGTACTACGAGAGCTTCCTCAAACTCGGCTTCAACGAATCAGACTTGTCTCCGGCTCCTCACTCATTATTCGGCTTCAACGCAAATCTAGAGTACCCGTTGGGGAAAATCACATTACCCGTTCAAGCGGGCTCCCAAACAGTGGATATGGAATTCATGGTCGTCAAGCTCCCTTCACCGTATAACCTCATCATGGGACGAACCTGACTGCATACTAGTCGGGCCATGCCGAGCACCTATCATCAGCTACTACGATTCCCGACCAAACATTGAGTTGAGCAAACCGTGGTTCCCGGCAATCCGCACAAGCATGCTATCTACAGGTCAACTCCACTGAAGTGTTGAATTGAGACAGTCTCGTTGATGTCGGACGACTCCCTAACGACAAGCCGCGGAAGCTCTAGGCGATACCAGATGATAGGGGGCCGATTGATGGAAAGTTAGGCCCGCGGCCTTGCTCCTAACGCATTTGCACAAATTCTATCATTAAGCCTGACCTGTGGGGAATGATATTGGTTCTGAATGGCTCACCATGTACACTTTTCGCTTTTATAAGTAATGCAAAGATTCGTGTTTACTCACTGTGAAATCCAGCTCAAAAGTATTCCAAACAAAGCCTTCGGATTCGGAGCGCCCTTCGTGGATATCACGATTGGCCGATAAAGTCTCCGGATTCGGAGCGCCTTTTGTGGATATCATGATTGGCCGATAAAGTCTCCGAATTCGGAGCGCCCTTCATAAATATCACGATTGGCCGATAAAGCCTCCAGTTTCGGAGCGCCCTTCGTGGATATCACGATTGGCCCATAAAGTCTCCGGATTCGGAGTGCCCTTTGTGGATGTCACGATTGGCCTAATAAAGTCTCCGAATTTAGAGTGCCCTTCGTGGATATCACGATTGGCCCAATAAAGCCTCCAGATTCGGAGCGCCCTTCGTGGATATCACGATTGGCCGATAAAGTCTCCGGATTCGGTGCGCTCTTCGTGGATATCATGATTGGCCGATAAAGCCTCCGGATTCGGAGCGCCCTTCGTGGATGTCACGATTGGCCCAAGTCTCCGGATTCGGAGCCCCATCGGCGCATGACGTCTTTGGGCCGATAAAGTCTCTGGATTTGGAGTGCCCTTCGTGGATATCACGATTGGCCGATAAAGCCTCTGGATTCGGAGCGCCCTTCGTGGATGTTACGATTGGCCCAATAAAGCCTCTGGATTTAGAGCGCCCTTCGTGGATATCGATTGGCCGATAAAGTCTCCGGATTCAGAGCGCCCTTCGTGGATATCACGATTGGCCGATAAAGCCTCCGGATTTAGAGCACCTTTCGTGGATGTCACGATTGGCCCAATAAAGTCTCCGGATTCGGAACGCCCTTCGTGGATATCACGATTGGCCAATAAAGTCTCCAGATTCGGAGCTCCCTTCGTGGATGTCACGATTGGCCCAATAAAGTCTCCGGATTCGGAGTGCCCTTCGTGGATATCACGATTAGCCAATAAAGTCTCTGGATTCGGAGTGCCCTTCGTGGATATCACGATTGGCCGATAAAGTCTCCGGATTCAGAGCGCCCTTCGTGGATATCACGATTGGCTGATAAAGCCTCCGGATTCGGAGCGCCCTTCGTGGATGTCACGATTGGCCCAATAAAGTCTCTAGATTCGGAGCGCCCTTCGTGGATATCACGATTGGCCAATAAAGTCTCCGGATTCGGAGCGCCCTTCGTAGATATCACGATTGGCCGATAAAGTCTCCAGATTTGGAGCGCCCTTTGTGGATATGACAATTGGCCGATAAAGCCTCCGGATTCGGAGCGCCCTTCGTAGATGTCACGATTGGCCCAATAAAGTCTCCGGATTCGGAACGCCCTTCGTGGATATCACGATTGGCTAATAAAGTCTCCGGATTCGGAGCTCCCTTCGTGGATATCACGATTGGCTGATAAAGCCTCCGGATTCGGAGCGCCCTTCGTGGACATCACGATTGACCAAGTCTCCGGATTCGGAGCCCCATTGAAGCATGACGTCTTTGGGCCGATAAATCCTCCAAATTTGGAGCCCCCTTTGTGGATATCACGATTGGCCGATAAAGCCTCCGGATTCAAAGTGCCCTTCGTGGATATCACGATTGGCCAATAAAGCCTCCGGATTCGGAGCGCCCTTCGTGGATATCACAATTGGCCGATAAAGCCTCCGGATTCGGAGCCTTATCGGCGCATGTCTATGGGCCGAGTAAATCCTCCGAATTCGGTTGAACAGTTTCATCGAGAGGTGCTCAAGGGCCGATTAATATTCCAAATTCAGAATGCCCTCCAGAATGAAAACATTTACACAGCGAAGTAGGGATATGTAGGTTGAACCAGCACAACCACGTAAACAACACAAAACGTTCCAGCATTCAAAATAAGATGCTTAATCAGGCATATAAAAATCCAGAATGAGATAAACTTCTAGAATGAAACATTTTTATTCAATTAAACAGTAATTATAAAAGAAACGTAATCCGCGTTCGAATCATTACAATATCTAATCTCACACGGCGTCGCGTTGGGACGAGCGGCGGCGCCGAATGGACGCCCGCTGATCAGAGAGCACCCGTAACTTGAAATGCCTTGATCTAGCCGCGCTAGAATCCACGATTCACACTGACGAGATAATCACCCTTGAGGCTGGGACCTTTGACACCATCGACAACGTCAAGGCCAAGATCCAAGACAATGAAGGAATTCCCCACGAAAACAATAATACCCAACGGTCGCGGCGCTACGCCAGCCTTATTTCTTGGTCATGATTGCTGAGAACTTCGCCATTGCTGGTTGTCCGTTCGAGGTGATTTGCTTTGAGGACTTAGAGGCTGATGTTTTTCTCGTCTTTTGAACGCCCTACCTCTCGCGCGAGTGGGTTTTCTATTGCGATTCATTATAGTGTCAAGCTCAGCCAGAGTCCAAGCTTCTCCTCTACTGCTAAAGAAAAACTCCATTCGACATGCACACTTATCTAACTCCACGCAACGAAATCATTTTAAATCGAGTCTGAGCATAGTAAGCGAAGCCTCTAGAGTGAAAAATCCGAGGCGATTTATTTCGAAATATCTTACGGTGGCCCCGAGGCGATTTCATTAACACTGAACTCTAAAAGACGGACGCCGAGCGATATTAGCCCCAGCCACTCCATGCGCCAACTGTCTCTCGATTTGGAGCCCCTGTCGCATGACGCCTTTGGGCCAGTTGAGCCTCCGAATTCGGAGCCTCATCAACGCGATTGACCGTGCGTAACACATGCAAAATACATATTTAATGAAGAGTGCTCATGACAAGCCGACATATAACCGTTCAGAATTAAAATGACTAGCTGACTCGCGCCGGTCAATGTTTATGAATGAGACACATGCAAACACGTGTGTGCCGAATGCAAATTACAATGAAACTTTTAAAATAGGACATTTTATTCAATCAGCCAATAATTACATAGTTATGAACGCGATCCGCGTTTGAACGTTACATTGAATATTTTTACACAACGTCTCCCTCATCTTCACTCTGCTCGACTTCAAAGGCGGCAAACGGAAGATGGTTATGTTGGTACAGAGGCAATGCCGAGTCGACGGCCATTGCTCGAAGAGCTTCTTCGGCCTAAAGCGCCTTGATCCAACCGTGCTTAAATCCACAATTTTCGCATCGGCGAGTTTTTCCTTGGTCTTCTGTATTCTGACTTTCTGGCCATCGTGGAAGCCTTTTTCATAGGCCCTCCCTTTTGCAGATTCCATCACGAACATGCTCGCCATGTCTCGATTGGCGAGCGCGGTATTGATAAGCCGTTGGGCGACCCTTTCTTCCACGATTGGGTTAGCCTGTCCGAGGGGTTGTCCGTGAACGGCCTTGACCTCCGTTAGCTTACGTTCAGTCTCTTCCGCACGAGCCTCCAAGTTTTGGATGCGTTCATCCCTCTTCTCTATTTCTCGGCGGGCAGCTCGGAGATGCATACCGATTTCGTAGGCGGTGTAGAGCCTCTTCACCGCACCATGAATGCCTTCACGAAACACTTCGAAGTCCTGCCGACCTACCATCGCCTGCTAGGCCTCAGGAGGGAAAATTTGTCGAGCGAATTCGACTGCCACACTTGAATCTCAAACGATCGAGTCCGCATCTGTCATGGGTCTATTCCCCATGAAGACTGCAAAGCTCAATGGGCGTGGGTTCACACCGGGCTTCCTTCCAGAACGAGGTTGTGGGGATTTGCCCTGTAGCTCCTTGTCCCCCCTAGGCGACCTACTTTGACAACGAGGAGATCCATGTCTCTCCCGATCTCTCGAAGTCCTGCCTCCTGCCCGCGAAGGTTCACCACTTCGATTCATGTTTCCTCCCCGCTCCGCTAGCGTCCTCGCTTCCCCTTTGCTGTTAAAAAAGAGTTTATTCGACATTCACGCTCGTTTATTCTTCATCAAAGACCTGAACTGAGCTGCTCACTGAGCACATAAATAGGACCTTCATTCATTTATTCCTTACGAGGGCAGCGCCACCGAGGCCATCTCATTAATATCGAAACCTCAAACAGCCCAGCGCCGACCCAGTCGTGCCCCCACCACACACTATGATTCGACGTGTAATGTTCACGAAAGGGCAGATTCATCAATCTATCCGGCTTGAGTGCCGCAGCCGCTTCACGAATCGACTAATCAATATTGTACCATTCGGCGTTTAATGTTCGCAAACTAGTTGGGACAAGGGCAGATTCATCAATCTATCCGGCTTGAGTGTCGCAGTCGCTTCACGAATCGAGTAATCACTGTTGTACGATTCAGCGTTTAATGTTCGCGAGCCAGCTGGGGTAAGGGTAGATTCATTAATCTATCCAGCTTGAGTGCTGCAGTCGCTTCACGAAATCGAGTAATCAATATTGTACGATTCAGCGTTTAATGTTCGCGAACCAGCTGGGGCAAGGGCAGATTCATCAATCTATCCGGCTTGAGTGCTATAGCCGCTTCACGAATCGAGTAATCAGTATTGTCTGATTCGGCATTTAATGTTCGCGAACCAGCTGGGTAAGGACAGATTCATCAATCTATCCGGCTTGAGTGCCGCAGTCGCTTCACGAATCGAGTAATCAGTATTGTCTGATTCGGCGTTTAATGTTCGCGAACCAGCTAGGGCAAGGGCAGATTCATCAATCTATCCGGCTTGAGTGCCGCAGTCACTTCACGAATCGATTTACTAGTCCTATTCGGCACCAAGAGTCCGTTTACTTGTTCGGATAAATTAAAGTTTAACTAATATAATTGCCAAGATTACGCTGATTCCAATCGTTGGTTAGAAGGCACAACAGACAGTAATCATTTTATCCACAGTAGTGGAAGGCAGAACTCTTCATTAATATCAGAAACTTCGTACAAGTAAAAGTGAAATGGGAAGGAAATTTTCATTAATAAATTGAGCACAGATAGTAACTAACTTATACATGAAAATTACCTTGAACTAATAAGGATCCACTAAACAAAAACGTACATCGAAATTAAAGATACCTAATAAAACTAGAATGTCTCCCAGATCAATCCTCGGGATCAGACTCAAGTGGCTCAACGTCCACTTGCTCGTATGGAATTGGCAAGGCCAATGTAACTCCAGCGGAAGCAAGGGCTTTGAACCACCCATGTTTGAATCCTCGATTCTCGAATTTGGGGACCTCATCTACGTATTCCTTTAAGGCGGCGCTCTTCCCAGCTTCTAGCGCCGTAGAAGCTTCAGATTTGGCTTTTTCCTTGGCCGCCTTCAATTCTTCTAACTCGGCCTCTGCCTTGGAAAGCGCCTCTTGGGTTAACTTGAGCGACTCCTCGCTCGCGTTCACCCTATCCTCGGCTTCAGATCTAAGCTAGTCAGCAGTCCGAGCCCTCTCCTTTTCAGCTTCAGCTCGAGCACTTTCCATTGCGGCTCTCATTGCCTCGAACTTGGCCCTACTTCTTTCACCCTCAGTTTCAACCTTTAAACGGCCAATTCTTTCAATGGCATCATGCTGTCGACGGCCTAGTTCGACTATCCTTCCAACCGTCTGCAAAAAAAGTTTGGATCGCCACATCAAGCAACGTCGTACGCAAACCAAACCAAATGAGCAAAAACGAAAGTATCGTATACATACCAGAAGGGCCGCCTGGGCAGCGAATGCTATAGCTACCAAATCTGGCTCTTCTTGAAAAGTGGCCTTGTCAGCCGGTAGCGAGATTAAGGTGGCCAAGCTCAGCGCCACGACTGAATCCTTCATGGCAGATGCGTCAGCGGAGATTGGCATGTCTTTGATCTTTGGTTAAGAATGAAGGGGACAACCACGTCGGACTCCTCTAACTGAGGCCGTTTGTCAGTGGGGCTATCCTCTGAGCCGGCCTTTCCCTCGACAGAACGTTTTTCGCCCCGCTCTTTTGAAACTAGCCGTTCTTTCGTAACCTACTGTTCAGCTCCTTCCGTCTCGACCACAACAACTTGAGCCGTTTCTTCTCTAGTAACCGGTTGTATAGATTCAACCAGGGCAGGCTCAGAACGAGCGACCTCGGCTTTCTTTCGAGCGGCCATTCTCTCGGTATTTTTTTTTCTCGGCATCTGCGTGAGATTTTCCCTAGCCATGCCTTCAGAAAAAGCGCTGGGTAGATCTCCCAAGTTTGTAAAAATGTCTTCAAAGGAAAACTCCGTCCGACCCGAAGTGGACAGAGAGTTAGGCTCGTTAAGATCGGCTGCCGCAAACGTTGATTTGAGGGCTTTGTCGACTTCTTCGGCCTCTGTAGTGAACACCTTCGTTGATTCGGAAACTACTTCGACCACCGGCTCTAAGTCTTGCTCAGAATCAGAAGCTTCAAGATCAATTTGCCTGAGGGTCTTGAAGCTGGGGAAGACAAGAGCCGTAAGGTGCTGTTCACAGGTTGGGATCGGAATATCCTCCGCGGCCAAGAATGTGGTATAAGTAGGCTCGTACCGCAGGAGAATATGGGCGGCTCTCCCTTGCTTCTGTACGTTCGGACGGCCAAAGTACTTTAGTGCTGTCTTAATTTCCGCAAGGACTGCGTCGTCAGCCGAGGTTAAAATCCTCTTCAACTTATTGCCTGCAAGAATAAAGGGTAAGGCTTGGAAAAAACGCCGTACGAAAGAATGATCAACAAACAAGGAGTTATACGGCAACCTGGTTCACCCCTCCGCCTGGGAATAGGGTCCAGGCGATCTTCGCCCTTGCCGAATTCCCAGTTACCTCGGACATTGACCATTACATTGTCAACTCGTTTGCCAAAACTGGCAAACATCGTCACCAAGTGATGGTCGGTGTCCTTGGCCTTGAGAAAGTAGTGCCCGAGCCAACCGAAGGATTTGGCTAAAGCATAGCAGTGCCAAATCGCCGAAATGCCAAGGTTGATCCTGAGACGCTGGTTCAACTCTACGATTCCCATTACGATTCGAAAAAAGTTTACATTGGGTTGCGAAGGAATCAGACTCCAATAGCAGAGGACAGCCCTAAGAAATGAATGTAGGGGAAAGCGAACTCCGCCCTCCGCAATAGATAGGAGAGGGAAAACGATTGTATTTTGATCGTCCCTCTCCATATCAAGGGTATTGTCCGTTACCAGAGCAAGATGGACATCCTCAGGAATAGAAAAATGTTTTCGAAACCTAGAAATTCGACCCTCGGGAAGGAGGTCGTTCAAATGTTTAGCCATTCTAGCAAGGGCTCAAGGATATCCTAAATCAAAAATAAATACGAAAAATAGGATTGCAAGGAGAAGAGAAGAAAATTTACGAAAGGCAAAGGAGACAAGGAGAGAACGGATAAGAGTTGCAGAAAACGCGTCGAAGAAGAGATACCGACTGGCAATCTAGGAAGTTCAAATATTTGAAAAAGCATATCTTCGAAGGGACTTAAGTTTCAAATCATAATAAATGCGAGAGAAGCACGAATGGGGCGGGAAAGCGTTACAATGACCAAAAAGCACGCACGTGTTCTGACACGCATCAGGAAGAGGATTAACTGCCAAAATTTTTTAACTTCTAGCCAAACACGCCGACTAACTAATGCTAGCGAGGTGTTTGGGGGGCAATTGTGAGAGCCGAATAATTGGAACAGATACTGAGCCATGGCTCTACTCGGCACGATAAGGATGCCGAATATAATAGATGGGCCGAGCAGATACTGAACCATAGAGCCGAGTAAATAAGAGGATGACGAGAGACAAGTGGGCCTGGCCATGAGGCCCAGGACACAAGTATAAATAAAGGAACAACGGACTAAGAAAAAGGGAGGTAAGAATTATATTTCTTAACTTACAATAAAGATATTCCTAAGGGTGGTTACTGACTTGTCTGTCAGAGTGCTAATTCCGGCACCCCCGCTGGAGTGTATATTCCTTTTTTAGGTGACCGGAAGAGGATCTCGAGCGTTCCCCAGGATCAGAAGAGTATTTCCAAACCACTTCTCCACAATTAATATTACTCTTCTGCTTATTTGGAAGTGGAAAACCCAAAGTTTGACCCTTATAAGAAAATAACCCTAAGTTTTTCATTTTGTCAATTTAAATCCTGAATTTTAATTTGTTTAATCTGAATCATTTGTCTATTTTTGTTAAAATAGGTATTTTAGTCATTAAACTCAATGAAAATGAGTATTTTAGACATTTTATGTATACCTACATTAGGTTTAATGTCTAAAATAATATTTTATAGTCAATTTTTGGAGTTGTTTGGGGTGTCCTAAATAAGTGCACTTTTTATTTTTTTAGACTAAAAAATTGAGGAAAAAAATATGGATGTTTTGGTTAACTTTTTGACTTTTTATGAAAAATGTATATTAAAAAATTGTATAAATTAGTATGTAGGGAAAAATTAGGATTGAGAGTTGTGCAGCCGTAATTTTTGACTTTTGGTGAATAGTATTAACTTTTTGGCTTTTTATGGACTTGCCAAACTTGGCCTTAGTTAACAAAAATAGGCAAATGATTTAAATTGAAAAAGAATAAAAAAATTTAGAACTAAAATTGATAAAATTAAAAATTTAGAATTTATATTGTTCCAAGGGTTAAACTTTGGATATTTTATTTTATTTTATTTGTAATTGTCCCTTTATTTTTTACTAGCTCAAATATAAAAATGTGATACTCTATATTTTGTCTAATTTTTTTTTATCTATGTACTCCAATGCTAATTTTTGTTTTGCATATTTATCTACAAAAATTGTTTAAAGAGCTTCTCAATGCTCTCTAAATATAGCTAGTCTTAAATTTTTATTTTTTTTTTGTTAAAATAGCTATTGTAATAGCTAGCTCATTAGAGTGACTAAATGATAATGCTATAATAACCAACAAGCCTCTTTTAAAAATTTCTTTGAAGATACTCTAACAAACTAACATCGTATAATCTTGGCAAAAATATTTTTTTCAACAAAACTAAAATGATAAAGTGATATATAATTTTAAATATTAACTATTTGCTAATTTAAGAAGTAAATGGATACCCAATAATACATGGATATAGTTAAAATGTATAATTTAGGGAAAATCATTCATAAATCTATATTCTCACCCTTACAAGTCATTAAGGATGAGGGTGGTTCTATTAGGGACATAAGGACATTTGTTGGTCAAAAGTCCATTAATAGATTTTGTTCCATAAATGCCACCTATTTGTTTATTTTACACTATCTGTTTTTTTTTATCTGTTTGATTTTTTGCGTCTATCTACTCAATTTTTTAACTTATCTATTTCATTTTTTTTATCTGTTCCATTTTTTAAACCTATCTATCCAATTTTTTTAAACTTATCTGTTTAATTTTTTATTTTTATCTGTTGAAATAACAATTCAACATAGCAGTCACTGTCTTCAAATTTTTATCTATTCAAACAACGTCTACCTAGAATCAAGGACTTTTGTTTATCTGGTGAAATAATTCCACTATCTCCTCTCTCTCTCTCTCTAAAAAAACAAAGTCTATATATGAATCAACACACATAATATTTCATAATCTCTCTCTCTCTCTCTCTTCAATACTCTGCTTCTTTCATCTCTCACACAATGGCACCCCTCAACTTCCTTCTACTCACTCTCATCATTTCCTCTTCATTCGCCACTTCTGGTTCAATCGTAGCGAACTATGGCCAAATCAAAAACGACTTTCCACACCCATCCAAAGTTGTTCAACTCCTCAAATCCCAAGGTCTCAATCAAGTCAAGCTCTACGACTCTGATCCAACCATTCTCGCTACTTTTACCGATTCCAACAGGTTTGTCACCATCGCTCTCCTCAATGAATTCCTCTTATTCGCCGCCTCCACTCAATTCTACATCGACACGTGGGTTCAATCTAACATTCTCTCATACTTTTTGAAAACCCAAATTGCACTTGCATACTTTATCGATGATCCAGAGTCGGGTTGAGCGGTGACCAAGAGAACACAAGTGCCGTTGGATCTAGCGACACCGCAGATCACATTGACGATGGAAAACCCGTCAAGACCTACGAAAGTGATAAAGAAATCAGAGGAGAAGATCGGAGGTGTCATCATGTTAAAGATGCAGTAAGAAGAGAGTCCGTAGAGATATCCCGAGCTACTAATTGAGAAAAGAGTTTTGAAGCTCAATTGTAAGATCGATCGAAGAGCTTTGATCGATTGGGGAAAGAAATCAAGTCTCTTATAGGTGAAGAAGAGGGGGTTGATTTTGGCGTAAAATTATCAGGTTTGAATGTGAACGAAGTAGAGCAAACTCGAGATCGAAGCCATTGTTAAAAGAGAGAGAAATGAGTAAGAACATGAATTTCAATGGTATAGAACTGTCGTTACGGATCCAGATAAAAGGCTGGTTGATCTATGCCTCAAAGTCTATAAAAAGGACCAACGGTCTGAGCCCCTATAAAATAGGCATAATTTTTTTTTTGCCAATCTATTTTTTTCCCATGTTAAGATCCTCTAAAGTGATTTTTTAGAGTGATCTCCCACAGTGAAGAGAGATTGGCCAACACGTGTCCCACTCAGCCTCCAAGGGTTGAGATTCAAACTCACCAAAACGACGTCATTTTGGTGAGTAAATTGAAAAGAAAAGAAAAAGAAAAAAAAAAAGAAAATCCAAATTTCCCTCACAGCTGCCTCTGCGATATGCGTATATACGCAGATCAACAAAAACAGAGAAAGAGAGAGAGAGAGAGATGTCGCCGACGTTGATGCCCCGCTCCCTACCTCCCGATACATCGCCACCGCTGACGCCTTGCTGTAGTCGATTCAAGAAAAATACAAGTTTTTACTCCTTCAAAAATTCTCTAATATTTGGGTTTTGATATGAAAATTTTGAATTTTTTTTAACGTTAATGGTAATACAAGTTTGTTGGTTGTTGAATGTGTTGATTGAGAGATTCTTACATAATTTTTTTGAAATCAATTTTTAGGGTTTTGATTTTTTTTTTATTTTGTTTTGAAATCTAATGTTTTTGAAATCTAACTGTGTATCTGTGTATGAACTGACTGAGACTGAGAATTATTTATGATAATATCTCTTTATTTGTAGAACAACTAAAGGTGCCAGCAAAGTTCTAGTATAATAAAGGCATCCCTCTTTTGTTACAATGCCTTCTTTTAAAAATAAAAAAATAAAAAATTCATAATACACTAAATAAATTTCTACAGTTTGAATTATTCACAATGCTGAATTAATTGTTTGACCCAAAAATTTCACTGTGTCATGACGTTCAAAAGGGGTAGAAGAATTTATAATAAAAAAAAAATGAGATTCATAAAAGATGGGTTGGTTAGAAGAAGGATAGCCGAATTGGGTCTATGTAATGTAATTGCTATAAGTCAACTTTGTAATGTTTTTATTCAGTTTGTATTATTTTGGATACGTAATTTAGTGTTTTTATGCTAATATTGATCACCTATTTATTTTTTAAGTGACTTGGCACATTGAAATGGAACCTATTAATGTTAAGAATGACAGGGGTGATTGTGATTGGAAGCCTAGAGTTCGCATGACATTTGATACAGAATAAGAATCATATGATTTCTACAATACTTATGGAGGAAGGATGGGCTTTAGTATTAGAAGGGGTTATCTAAACAAGAGCAAGGAGGGGAAAATCATTTCAAGGCAATTTGTTTGTAATAAGGAGGGGTTTCGGGTTGTCGACAAGCGAGATCCATTAACAAAAAATCCTAGGTAGGAAGTGAGGACTGGTTGTCAAGCCTGACTTATCATTAAGTGAGATAAGAATATTGAGAAGTTTTTTGTTGGTGATTTTGTTGAACAACATAACCATATCTTTGTACCAGCAGAATGTACACATATGTTACCATCCCAAAAGAAGATATCTACTTCACAGGCAACTGAAATAGATTTAGTCGAAAAATCTAGAATCTGTCTTAATGTTGCATTTGAGCTCATGGGTAATGAAACTGGTGGAAGAGAGTTGCTTGGGTTCACAAAATTGGACCAACAAATTTATTTGAGAACAAAGGGGCAAAAGATTTAGAATATAGAGAGACAGGTAGCATTTTGCAATATTTTCGTAAGAAAACATTAGAGAATCCATCTTTTTCTACTCAGTCCAATTAGATAACGAGAATCAGATTACAAACATATTGTGGGCTGCTCAGATGATCATGGATTATGGGCAATTTGGTGATGTTGTGACTTTTGACTTTACTTATAAGTTAGATAGTAAACATAGACCATTTGCATCTTTCGTTAGATTTAACCATCATAGGAAAACTATTATATTTGGCGCAGCCTTAATGTATGATGAGACCACCGATTCTTTTATATGGCTTTTTAGAAGATTCTTGGAGGTAATGTCAAGTAAGGCTTCGAAAATAATTTTAATGGATCAGGATGTTTCAATGGCTAAGGCCATACCTATTGTCAGGCCTAACACAAACCACCGCCTTTGCACTTGGCATTTGATGCAAAATGCATTAAGACATGCAAATTCTATCTTCAAGGATAAGGGAATGAAGAGTGTTTTATCCAAATTTATGTACGATATTGAGAATGAAGAAAAGTTTACGTTAAAATGTGAGGAAATTCTTGACAAGTATGAAGTGCAAGATAATCATTGGTAGAAGTTAACATTTGGGGTCAAGGAAAAATGGGGTGGCCATATGTTAGAAATGCATGGGGTGCGGGCACGAGTACAACTTAGTGAATCCTTTAATGCTTTCTTAAAGGATTTCATTCAGTCTGATCGTAACTTAATGCAATTTTTCATGCATTTTGATCAAGTTCTTTGTGAGAAGAGGTACAAAGAGTTACAAGCCAAATATGCTCTATGCTAAAAGTTGCCAAGGGTGAATATATAAGTGAAGATGATGGAGCAAGCTACAGATGTTTACACCAACAAAATTTATGCAGAATTTTAGGATGAGTATGTCAAGTCCCTTGAAGTAAACATTGAAGAAACTGAACATGATGGTGAGAGTACCGTGTATACGGTTCTTGATAGTGATAGTGCAAAGGAAAGGAATGTGAGAGTGGAGTGTGATGGTTCATTGACTTGCAATTGTAGGAAGTTTGAAATGAAGGGATTTTGTGTAGTTATTGTTTGAAGATCCTTAGAGACGCCCTCAAGTTCAAAGAGATTCCTTCACAATATATTTCTCAAGAGATGGACTAAAAAAGCAAGAGCTGAAAATGTGAAGGATAGGTGTGGGCATGATATTAAGGTTGATGTAAGATTGCATCAAACTTCACGCTATAGATCATTGATGTAAATATTCAGAGCAATAGCATGTAGAGCTTTGAAAGTGAGGAAACATATAACTTGCTGGTAGAGAAAGCGGATGAATTAATTACAATCATTGAAAGCATGTTAAGCGCAAAATTCAATATGCCTTTTTCAGATACTATTGAACAAGAAAGCCCTTCCAACACATGACCCGAATGCTTTGAAGTGGATGGTGTAGCGGATACAAATGTAGTTCAAGCAAAAGGACTCAAGAAAAAAGAGTGCACTAATAAGGGAAGAAGGCGAACAAAAGGTGGTTTGGAGCTTGCGTTGGCAAAGAAAAATAAAACAAGTCCACATAATGCTTCTCATGTAGGTTGCTCCTCAACCTCCCATGTCAGTTGCTCCTTAACTTCCTCGACCATCTCCCTTGTTTTCGGCAAGTATTCCTCAATCACCTCCCTTGTTTTTGGCGAGTATTCCTCAATCGGCTCCTTTATTTTCAATAAGTGCTCCTTAACTTCCTCATTCATTATCGACGAGTGTTCCTCAAGTTAATTCTTCTTCGTCTCAATTTATGTATCACACCTATGATGTAAGTTAATTTAATATTTATTTTATTACGTCTATTTGTATGTCACTATTACTATTTCAAATTGGCATGTGGTTGTTATTGTTGCAGCCAAGCAATATGCCTTTCTCAATGCCATTGATGTATTCGTGCATGGAAGCTATCAAGCATTGCTTAACAATGCAAGCGGTTATGACTTGCAAGCCTCGAATAGTCCGCTATGTAGTCAAGTAATTTATTTTTCACCTTTCCTCCTTCATTTTGTCATTCATTTTAAGTTCCATTTTATTTTATGGTTCTTTTGATATAAGACTATTTTTTTTTAGCTACTACATGGGCGTGGTACACTTCAAAATCTTAGAGTTTAATTTTTTATTTTTATTTATTTATTATTATTATTTTTTGTGTTGGATATGGTATTCATGTATGTAATATTGAAAACCTCTCATGCGGAAATTTTTTCTTCTTCTTTAGGGTCAAGGTCTGGTTGTTTTTCTCTTGTTTTGAAATCACAATGCAGCTGAAATGTTGCTGAAAATTCTGGAATGTTACTGAAAATTTTTCTGAAAATTTTGATGGATCTACAATTTTTGTTGGAACGTTGATTTTAAGTTGTTTTTCTCTTGTTTTGAAATCACAATGCAGCTGAAATGTTGCTGAAAATTTTGTTGCAATGTTGCTGAAAATTCTGATGGATCTACAATTTTTGTTGGAATGTTGCTTTTAAATTTCTCTTGTTTTTCTCATGGATCTAGAATGTTGCTGGAATGTTGTCTTCTTCTTCCTGGAATTTTGCAATGCAGCCGTCTTCTTAAATTCAAATCACAATGCCGCTGTCATCTTCTTCCAGGAATTTTGCATGAAAATGTTGTTGCCAGGTTCATACAAAGAGAACTTCCTTGGAGAAGAGGGGGAAAAAAAATCAGCATTCAAAATAAAGTGTAGTATACAATTTAAAGAGGACCAAATCAACTCTATTTTAGCAAGAATTCAACAGATTATAGAGCAAACAGGTCCTGGATTGTATATTCACCATTCAAGGAGATGTAAATGTACAATTCAAAAAGATAAAAATGAAATAGATAAGGGCAAGATGCACCAATCTTTTTTTACATCCATAAGCATTCGATATCTCATAGACACAACTTTCTATTTACATCAACTAAAAAACCACACCAAAATTGACACAATTAAAAACACATTAGAATTAAAGAACTAATGGCATTAGTTTCAATCCATGTTGCAGCAACATTCTTCATGTCAATGCTACTGCACTATACATTTCAGACAATCCCAAAACATAATTTACAATTAAGAAGTCCAAGTCCAAAACCAACATAATCTACATTTAATATTTAAACAACAGAAGAAAAAGTCAAAATCCAAACTTAATTTACACTTAATATTTAAACAACAAAAGAAGAAGTCCAAATCCAATCAATATTATTATTACAATGGCGTAGTGCAACTTTTTCCAAAGTTCTCTAATCTCTACAACCATTTGTTTACTTTCTTTCCTACACTTTGTAACCATCTCTTTCAGCTCACCATTGGATACAATGAGTTCATTGACCAAAGGCTTGATATTACAATTTTCGTCACTTTCCTCCCTTAGCATCTTCAACCATTGACGCTGCTTATGTAAAGGCATCCACCACTCAAAGAAGTCGCATCCATTGGTGTTGTTGAAAAGGCAAACAAAGTATACCATCCCTGGATTTTCCTTTGACTAGAAAACTTTGAATGTTGCTCTCGTCTCGCAACGACATTTTCGATTTCTAAAGTAAATTTCACTAGTATCACTCATAGATGCATTTGATGTTGACATTTATGTACCTGAAATAACAACATATTATAAAGGTTCCAAATATGATAAATAAAACTAATTAATTGCAACATATGTAGAAGTTGTCTTGTATAACCTTGTATGGTGGGCAATAATGGGCTTCTTTGGCATCCCAAAGTGAGGCAAAGACAAAAACAAAATTTGAGCATTGCATAGCTATATTTTGAATAGTATACTATGTTTTAGTCTAAGGGGTTGTGTGGGATGATCTAAATTTGTCTCTAAAAATTTTCAAAAATTGAAATTACTTCCAAGAAATGCTATCAGAAGAGGGACCAAGAATGTTACTGAGTCACCTTTTTTTTTTTTTTTTTTTTTCTTCTTGGGTACGAACTGTTGTGTTCAATGGTCAGTGCTATATGTTAAACAATTATCAGTTAGTGCTTCTACATATCTGCACATTTTTCTTCTTCTTCACACACACAGCCAAAGATATCAAGATAACCTACCTAATATATTTTATACAAAAACAAAAGCCATAGACAGGAGAAGAAAGTGGAAAATATTTGAAATAAATTAGGTAAAAAGTCCCAAGTCAAAACCCCAAGAACATATTTGAAATAAATCAAGTAAGAATCTGTCAATCAACACATTAAACAATCTTATATTACCATTACCATTACCATTACCATTTAAAGAAAATCCTAATTTTTGGAATCAAAACCCTAATATTTTAAGTTTGGAGGATGAACCTATGGTTTTTTTTCTTCAATCTAATCTGTTGGAATATGAAGGGTAGGGCGTCGGCAGAGCGTCAGGGGTAAGAAGGGTCGGGACGGGGCGGCGATGTCCTCCTCTTCTTCTCTTAGCCCTTCTTTCTCTCTCTCTCTCTCTCTCAAACTCTCCCCAAGAAAAAAGAAACCTAGATTCAAAGAAATTTGAATTTTTTTTTTCCAATTTACTCACCAAAATGACGTCGTTTTGGTGAGTTTGAATCTTAGCCCTTGGAGGCTGAGTGGGACATGTGTCAGCCAACCTTTTTTCACGATAGGAGATCACTCTAGGAAATCACTCTAGAGGATCTTAACGCTTTTTTCCCCTCCCTTCTAGTGACATTCAATTTTATTTTATTTGTCATGATGTTGGATTAGTGCCTCTATCCTTACTCTCTTTCTCTCTCTTTTTTCATTATAAATCAAATATGTAAACACTCCATTTTAACTAATCCTAAGATTTCAGACACTTGTGGACTTCCCAATAATGAAATTTTAATTACTTCATCTTTAGAATATTTGAGATTGTTTAGAGTTGCTGTGTAAACCTATTTTGATAAAAAATTGACTTTTTTTTTTTATCCCTGAACCATGTTCAACCGAAAACCAACAATAGGTCATAATCAAAATAATGTCATAACTAATACAACAACAGTTGATAATCAAATTTTATAAAAGTCACAACTAAGGGTGCATATTGTACACACACCAAAGCATTTTTCTATAAATAATAGTATATACCTTGAGGTGCCAAGTTCCACTTTCCTCAAGACCAGTCACCAAGACGGCAACACATATAGTTAGTAGGACGAACCTTCCAAGCCTGGGCAAACTGTACCCAGTGTCAGGAGTGTAGGTTCGAATCCTTACTTGTGTGCGAATCCGCGACTTACCGCTACATAGTTGAGTGACTTTGCTATGTAGCACCACCTAAGGGTGACCTCTAAGGCCTCGGCTCTTTGGCGTTTAGCTCCAGAGGTCACCCCTTTGTAGTTAGGCCTTTTTTTGGTAAAGCACCCCTCAAAAGGTGTGGAACATATGCACATTTATTACGTATTTATAATTTGTGTAGCCAAATTGAGCCGAGCTAGTTAGAAATGGCTTCAAGGCTTGGGTCGCGTAATGGGCTAAGCTATGTCTTAGAGATAGCTTGGTTTTGGGCTGAGCGATGGCTAGACCGGTCAAAGATGTTTGACCAGACTAGTAAATGCCCATATTCTTGGACCTAGATACTTCCTAGAGGCAGTCAACGCTTTGACTGGCTACAAGAGAAGGCGGTCAAACAGAGCTAAGAATGAATGTTTGAGCGAGCTAGGAGAATAATAGCATGGTGGCGAACCATACAAGCTGTGCATGGTGCTGCGTATTGCATGGCTAAGTCATTGGCAGACAAAGTAAAGTAGTTCGATTGTTCAGCAGGAAACCGTGCAAAGAGTTATGCCATCTCACTTGGCTTGCAGTAAAGAGGGTGTTAAAGGATAAGCATTATCCTTTAGGAATGTGACTTCTAGGAGGACTCTACAAAGGATAGTTAAAGTCCTACTAGGATTGTGCCATGCGGAACTTACAAAAACTCAAACCAAACCCTAATTTTAGGTGTTGCAATTATCATTTCCAAATTCACAGAGCTTTTATCTCCTTAGTCTATTTGTTGAATTAGGCATCGAAGGAGTTTCTGACACACAATTGTCGGTCAGCTTATGTTTGTGATTTCAGGTGTTACAACAATGTTTGGAGGAGCGTAAACTTGATTAACAGAATTATAAGAGTGAAGATTATTTGGTGCTAGTACAATTGGCACTATTTGTGGGAAATCTCAGAAAACTTACGTTTTGATAAAGTTTTCCTTCAATAAGCTTTAATGGTGCACAATGAAGATTTGCCACATTTCGCCATTCATGGCCAGATGCCAAAAGCAAATAGATTGCCTCCTACTCCGCCCATGGCGGATTTGGATCCTCATTGACACAACCCTCACAGGGGTGGGTGAGAAAGGCAGGGTTTGAACCCTCGCTACTCCTGAAGCCCAAATAAACAAAGGCGACAACTAGATACCCAGGTTCTGGAGGATCATGTAAGGAAGTAGAATGAGTTGATAAAGAGGATAGGGGCAAACAGTTTTGAAATGCCAAATGAAGGGCAAAGGCATGGTAGGGATGTAGATCCACGAAGGGCAAATGCGATCTCGTCGTTCAGAAGATCAAGATGGATACGTCACACCTATACATTCCGACAGTAAAAGCCTCAGGATAGGTGACTCCCCTTCAAGGACTTCCAGAACTCTCCATTTTAGGTCTGAGAGGATGAGGTTTGAAAGATCTTACACCAAGGGTAGCGATTGTCAAACCTCGCACACTCATTAAATATCTTCGCGATACACAGAGTTGGTCAGATCGAAAAATTTGCTGATGGTTTTAGAGGAGAGGACATGAATAAGAGAAGTTGCCCAGGTGCGGGAACCCTAAAGGTTATCTGTTTTGCATCGATTGGCTCCTAGGATGCATGGAATCATCGAGATTGCAATGCCAATGTTGTACCTTGCTTACTAGCCAACGAATATGGCACTGGCAAGATTGTAGAGTTCGCCATTCATACCAGCCATAGAGAATACACCTCTTCCTGTGGGTTTTTACTAGCCTAAGTTCACGATCTATAACAAGAAGTCAGATCCTTACATGCATCTTAGCTACTTTCGATAAGTGATGGTTATTCATAGGCAAAATGATGCTTTGATGTGCATCCTATTTCCGTCAAGCCTTGGCGATCTAGGCTTGACTTGGTTCGAGACATTGCTTGCAGGTAGCATTGCCTCTTGGGCACAACTCACAGCAGCGCTTGTAACAAGGTTCAAAATAAATACCAAAATGCTTGTAGAGGTTAACCAGCTGCTCGCTATTGACATGGGCTAGAAGAAGTCGCTGAAGTCATACAACAATAGGTATTGGGAGACCTTTAATCAAATTGGCGAATGTCCTACCAACCTAGCTATTGCCCAGTACAAGCGCGGCTTGCCTGTTGGACACAAATTAAGAGACTTAATGATTATAACTCCACCTCTTATGATGGAAGCTTTGATGAAAAGGGTGTATCAGCACATAAGGGTGGTGGAGGATGTTGTGTGCGCTAAGGCAAGGTCCGACAAAACAACGAGGTCAGACAAGAAGGCCACGACTAAAACTAATACAGTCAGCAAGAAAGGCAAATCGGGCTACAAAATCGAGCGACCCTCAGAAAATAATGAGGAATCCAAGGAAAGGAAGCTGAAGGTCTGCATCGCCATCACGACGGATTGTAAGAAGCCCATCTACTGAATCCTCAGCGAGATTCGCAATAAACCTTTTGTTCGGCGGTGGGCCAAATTAGGTGAAGTGTAGAGAGGATATGATGAACGATACCGATGGACCTTCCATGATGAATTTGGGTACCGAACCAATGATTGCATGCCATTGAAGCAACATTTGGAAGAATTGGTGGTAGCAGGCCACTTAGACCGATACATTGAGGGGAGAGCTCGCCAGCTCCTTAAGACAAAAACATACCAGATCGAATGCCAGTAGATGGTCCACCTCAAGGTGTGATCAATGTGATCCATGGAATCATTGAACCTAAGCGAGTTTGCGAGCTTAGAGGGATGATAAAGAAGGTGGAACACATGAGGAAGATGCTAAGTGTTCAGTTGGCGAAGGCGAATAATGTAATCTCTTACTCTGACAGAGACCTAGCAAGGTTACAGAATCCCCAAAACAAAGCTGTAGAGACCCCATTTTTGACAGCTCTTAAGACTTGGGAGCCTCGGGTTAAACACTCAATGAAGAAAAGTTACGCTGTACAATCGTTCAAATTCTTCAATAAAAGGCTTCAGTTTTTAAGCTTCTAATCCTAACCTTACACCCCATTTTGACCAAAACTATTTTAGACCTTAAAACCCTCTTTTTCAAAATATTTTTCTAAATGTTTCTACGATATTTCGAGACTCGCATCTCGTTTAAAATATTACACTTTTCGGTAAACCGAGTAAGGACAAAGTGGAAATAAACAAAAAGGAGGTGAATTCTTTGAAAAATATTTAAAAACATCTTATTTATAGGTTTGAATTTGAAGGAAATAGGAAATGATGAAAGAAAAATAGTTGGGGAAAAGATTGGGCATCAATCCGTTAAGAAAGAAATGAGCAGCCTTCACCAAATTAGATATATCTCTTTTTACACTTAGAATTTAAATGTAAGGCCAAAACCATTGGAAATTAGACTTCTGGGGTTTTAATTTAGACTCAAGAATCACCTAAAATCGAGTCCAGATGAGGGAGATATGGCTGCTT
Source organism: Camellia sinensis (assembly GCF_055761805.1). Lineage (NCBI taxonomy): Eukaryota > Viridiplantae > Streptophyta > Magnoliopsida > Ericales > Theaceae > Camellia > Camellia sinensis. The sequence goes on from NC_138974.1 coordinate 116,047,791, forward strand.
GAAGTTGGGCATCAATCCGTTAAGAAATAAATGAGCAGCCTTCACTAAATTAGGTATATCTCTTTGTACACTTAGAATTTAGATGTGAGGTTATCACCATTAGAGAGTAGACTTCTAGGGATTTAATTTAGACTAAAAAATCACCTGAAATCGAGTTCAAATGAAGGAGATATGCCCATTTAAAGTCGGGCTTGAAAGCAGTTTTCTGTGACCGGCCGTCCCCCACCTAACCAGCTGGCCAGCCAGATGTCCTGACAGGCATATATTTTACTGCTAGCTGTCCCCTCCCCCATGTGCATGCCTTGTACCAGCTGTCTCTATATAGATATTTCCAACTGGAAAAGCTATTTTTCTATAAATACAAACCCACCCCTCTTATTTTAGGTTGGAAAATTTTGTGAAGACTCCAAAACTTGCTAAGCACCCTTCCACTCTATCTTGAAATACACATACACTCTACATACACTTCCTAAACCAAAAATTTGAGTCTCCTTGCTGAGGTTCTTGAGCTAAAATCTCAGCCTTTGAGACTGAAAGCCTTGTGGTTTGTGAAAAAAAGAGTAACCTTTCTTCAAGAGGTATAACTTTGGCCATCTTTACACTACTTATTTCTTCTCTTTTCTTGCTATTTTTGTACTATTTTTAAACTATTTTTATGGCTGAAACTTGTGACTTAAAGCTACCAAAGGTGGAGGGGTTAACCACATTTCTTTGAACCTTGTTCTCTAAGCTTTTGTCCTTGTGTTTCCCACTTCTTTCTCAACTTTTGGCCACTAATTGTTAGAGTTTTTCAGAGGCTAAATATGTGGTTTTGATGTCCCAAAACTGGAGGGGTTAGTCACCCCTCCTTAGGCTTGCTTACTAGCTTTATTTCTCTCTTATTTTAGCTCACTTTTTTCTAGCTTTTCATACTAATTCCAGCACTGTTTTTGTGAGTTTTAGGACTGTTTTAGTGTGTTTACTTCATTCATGCTTTGTATAATATGCTTATAGTGTTGTAGTTCTCATAGGTTTGGTGGTTTAGGCCTTAGACACCAACCTATTTAAGTTGATAGCTTTTATTTTCATAGCTTTCATACATATATTTCCATTTGTACTAATCATTTCTGCAACCTCCCTCATTTCTTTGTTTTATTTGTTTGAGAGTTATTTCAAACGAGTGTTGTTTAAGGCATGCGAAAGAAACCCTTCCATGCTTAATAGTTTAATCTCTTCGGAGGTTCATTACCAAGGCATTACATCTCTCTCATGCCAAGAACAATTTCTTGTTTGACACTTTACTTCATTTAGTGGACATAGTTATCATTTTTGGACTAAAATGATTAAAAAATGGTATGGTAATTAAAAGGGCTAATAAAATTGAATTAAAAGAAACAAGAGAATAAAATTAAGTCAGGTTCAATCGGACGTTAATTGAACCTATTGCATCTCGAGTCATTACATACTCATTAGTGATGTTAATGACTCGAGAAGCGATGTCTACCACTTCCCTAGAAAGGTAACTCTATGATAGGGAGGAGGTTTAGTTAGTCTTTCATTTCCATTTATCGAGACTTTGTCCGTCGATTCATAGATCATCACGTAACGAGTTTGTGTCAATTAATGGTTTGCAAATCAAGTCTACCCCTCCCTTGAACTGTTTCATGATAGGGAGAGGCAGAAAGGATAAACATCCCTTGGAAATACTCTGTTTGTGCTCTGTTTTTTTTCTGTTGCAGCAGGGTAGACCCCCAAAATAGTGGCCGGCCAGCCACCTAACCATTCCGCTGACCACTTTTTCTAGCCGGCCGGCCACTTCATTTTACACAGGTAGTGCCATTTTCATGGTAGAACAGAGCAGAGACTGGGGCTAAAACAGATTATTTTTTTGACTGCAAAACAGAGGTGTTTTCGAGTGGATATTCCCGTTCATGCATGTGCACTCCTTTACTCCCCATGGCTTGTAAAATTAGTGTTTTAATAGTGCTGTGTTGTAATTAATTACTTAGATTCCTTTGAACTTGTAATAATTAGTTAATCTAATTCATTTGGTATTGCAATAGTTAAAATTTGGACACTTGGACATTCGGACCCTCTTATGCAAGGGCAAATATGTAATAATGTGTGTATGTCTTGCAATCCCCATTTCTTTCCTCCTTTCATTTACTCGCTTATAATGGTAGCATCATGTTTTACATTTTCATGTCATTGCCATGACTTATGTCCACTTTTGCATGCATAAGGGTTCGGCTCATCATACTACTCAATGTCAATTTCAAATTCCTTATTTGAATACGTGCTTTGTCGCATTCCTTGAATTGACTCACATGCCATGCTAGCAGCCGAGCCTTGTAGTTGCATTTTTTATGTGTTGCATTAGTCACTTGCATATTAGAGCATGCATTTTTCTACTTGTTTTTATTTCTTTTGGCTTTCCTCGGAGTACTAGGTGAGCATTTCTCGCTTTAGCATATTGCATGTATGTTCATGTTGCCATATCAAGCATACTACCATGAGGCTAAGTGCTTATTCGTTATACCTATTTGAATGTCTGTGGATGAAGGCTTTTCACTTAAGTTGGGATAATTTGATTACTATACATATGAGATCACTTTTTCAAGTGGTACATATTCAAAACACTTTTCAAAAACAAACATGAAATCAAAGCATTCCAAATTTTGTGAATTAGTCTATACTTGTGTGCATCATTTAGTAAAGATAACATAATAATGTATATAAAAATCACATCATGATTAGTAGAGGCCAATCTTTGATCGGGTGAGTGGGGTGCTTAATTCATGACCTTCCCTTCTCATACCTAAGTTCTCGAGCCAAGACACTTTGGTAATTATAGACTAATGACCTTTGGCACGAGTCACAGGTTTCCTAAATTTCCCAAAAATGTTTTGGTGGCGACTCTAAAATCTGGCAATGCAGTTCATTTTTGGCATCTTTGATTCAAAATCGATTTTCTAAAAGATTTACCAAATTTGGACTCTTTTGCGTTTTCACTATTTTACATTGCACTTGTGAAATCAGATTCAGAACCACGGGAGTCCGAACTGTAGGGCTATCGTACCTGAGGAGACTAAACCCCCCCAAGGAGCATGAAAAGCAAGCTACAGTTTCTGGCGACTCTGTTGGGGATTTAGAGAACTTGACTTGAACTTCATGATGTGAAATTTTATCTATATATATATGTTCTTTGCACTGCATTTGCATTGGTACTCTTAAGTCACTGTGTTTTTCATTTACTATTCTTGAACGACTTGCCTAAAAAATTTGCCAAAAGGTTGGCTGGTCATGGGCTCTACCATGTTGGAAACACAACCCTCAGATCTGGATTATCGTTGTACTGATTGATCTTCTTTTCACTTTTCGGTGTTAGGTGTGAGAAGTATATTAGGTAATCTTGCCGAGGTACCCTTTTTGACCATTCGGCCTAGTTGCATATAGTAAAGCCATAGCGACTATTCCAAAATAGGACTGGTGGCTCACCCCTATTCAGGATGTTGTGATACCGCTTGTTTGAATAGTAAAGTTGTAGATCACTCCAAAGCTACAACAAGAAAACCCTAACATCTCCTAGGGGTGTTGTGAATGCTTTTGTGCAAAATGTGAAATCTTTGGCAATGTGTGATGCAATCCTGGGAGAGTCTTACTTTTCAAACTTGAGGGTCATATCAGAATCAAATTTTTGGTCAAAATTCAGGGGTTTGTGTTTGATATAGGTGAATTTTCAGCAAGATCAAAACCAGGGCCAAAAATTGTATCTTGCTTTGCTTTGACTGGCATACCCGATATCCTGACCTGATGAGGCATTTGTTTTTAATGCCAGGTTTGTCTAAGCTAAAGAAGGAGTAGTACCTTCTTTAACCCATAACAGTCCATCCAATCCTAGGAAGAAAAAAAAAAAAAAAAACCCACTCAGCAAAGGTCCAGTCCAGTTAGGGCCAACTCAGAAAAGATCCAGCCAATGCCAAAAGACCCATACTAAAAAGCCCAATCCAGTCAAAACCTATCTAGACTAATCCAGTTCAGATACATTAAGTATAACCGGGTCAAAATCCTTGTTAGTCAGCTCTTAGGTTACACCCATCCAACTCAGTAAACCTGTGATGACACAGAGTCCAGAAGAAGTTGTGGCCATGTTAATGGCCCTAAACCAGGGAATTGCCGTGCAGGATGAGACCATTGCTGAGGTGCAACACCCATCTGGGGCATCTACCACACATCCAGTACCGGGCCCCTAGCTGAACTTGGACCCACCTCCGCCAGCTGAAGATTTGTAAGGTCTAGATTCTCGAGAAAGGTGGGCTCAAGCTCGAGTTTTCAGACTCCTGGTGTAGCCTAATGAGGGGCTTTTTCCCCTTGACATTAATGAGCTCGACCTGACCTTATTAAAAATTGCTATCCTTAAGAAGCAATTCCAAAAGGCACAGACAATTAGCTCCATTCCTGACATTGAGAATGGGTACACTAAGGCTACCGTAAGGCTCTCAGACAGATTCAAAATGCCACCCATTGACTGTTTCGACGGGTCTGGAGATCCTATTGTACATATCCGTCTTTTCTCGGACGTCCTGAAACCGATGGGTCTGACTAAACCTTAGAAACTCTCTCTGTATGGAAGAACCCTTTCAGGTATAGCAGCCACTTGGTACACCAAGTTAGAGGATAAAGTGAAGCAGAACTGGGAAGATTTGGCTGAGGTGTTTGTTAATCAATATTCTTACAATACCCAAATTGAAATGACCACCCAAGAGCTTGAAGCAACCCACCAGGATCCTGAAGAACCTTTTGTGGAATTTGTTGCAAGGTAGAGAGCAAAGGCAGCACAAATGACAGATCGACCTTCTGAGAGGGACCAAGTGTGGATAGTGGTGCAGAACCTTGAGCCTGATATGTTACAAAAGTTAATAGTCGCTCCACTATTCACTTTCAAAAATTTGCATGAATTAGGGATTCAGATTGAGAGCACATTTAACAAAGGGATTATTCTTAGAACAAGTGAACCAACAAGGAGGGTCTTTGCCAGGAGTACTAATGCTAGTAGTAGCACTATTCCCAAATAACGTCGCCATTCCAAAACTGCCGACCTCTTTGCTAAAACTAACCCACAAACAGCCAGCCCAACCCGAGCTCAAGGAAGAACTTTCACCCCCTCCATATGAGCCTAACTAGCGCACTAAAAGTCCTGATGAAAAGAGGGTATCTCAAACCCCTTTATCCCCAACCTCTTCCTGACCCACTCCCTGCTCAACATAACCCCACCAAATACTGTGCGTACCATCAGTAGCACGATCATGGCACCGATCGTTGCTATTGACTTCATCATGAGGTTCAGAATCTCATCGACAACCAAACAATAGCTCCACCTCAAGAACCTAATATTATTACCAACCCATTTCCTATTCGTGACCAAGTTCCTACTCCTCACCTTAACCTCATCCATACACTACCTTCTACCTTCAATCCCAATATATATAACACCCCTGCCTATTTACCCAAGCGTAAGGTGTTTATTTGAGGAAACGTGGACTTGTGCATGATGGATGCACTTGAACCCCGAGTGTCTCAAACCCTAAAACTTGAACTCAAACTCCATAATAGCTCAATTCCAGTCCAACCTACTCCAAAGAGTCCAACGCAACCAATTCATCAAGATCAAGTCAGTTCAAATACACTGTGGACACCAATGGCCGAACCCACTACTCTTGACCGGTTGAGCATGATTGAAGATCTTCAGGGAACTATGGCAGATTTAGCCTTTGGGGTCTTGGCTCCATCATCAACTACATCATATGCCAAAAAATTTACGTCAAAAAGTTCCCCAATCTTGGGGCGAGCTGCAATTGCAAAGGGCTCACCCGAAGCTATCTCGAGTCTGGCTGATGACATATCAACAACAAATGGGCCTCGCTTCGATATAACCACCCAATCCCTTGGCCAAGCTGAAACAAGTGGCAAGAACAAAGTCGGGGCAAGTATTGATCCTTATGCACATCTTCAGTGGGCTATTGAGACTTTGAAAGGGTTGAACAAGCAGCAAGTGCTTACAATTGTTGCAAAGACTGTGGATGACAATTTTATCGCTCAGATTGAGAGATTTTGAATCAGGGGGCAAACAATGAAAATGGATGCTTTACCAAAAACACCCATCCTGATTCCAGTCCCAAGCCTATGAATACCCAGCTAACACCCGCTAACCCATTTGCCAATATTTCTAACACTGATGTTTCCTTCTTCCAAAAAAGAACCTTCGCTTATCTCCATATGAGCCCAACCCTTGCCTTGAAGGTATTGATAGAGAAAGGGTATCTCAAACAGCTCAATCCTCGACCTCTATCACCATACTGACCGTTACTTTTGCCTTCGCCATGAAATGAAGACTTGATTGATAATAAGGTCATCACACCATTTGCAAATCCCAAAGTTGTCAATAAATCTCTCCCTGATGGCAATAGACCATTCCATAGTATAAATCCCATCCATGGTTTGCCAACAACCAAACTTGACCCTTGCTAGCACGATCGAGGAGATGTGTAGGGACTAGCAGGGTTATTGTAAGGCTCAATCTGTGAGACTTAGTTTGAAAGTCTGAAATCAATCCTACTGGGTGTGGATGTTAGTATTAATAAATTGAAGGATGGTTTGAACCCTCCCGTGGGCTACTTGATGTTGTTTTTGAATTCTATAGATGGACTTGGAGAACGAAAACTACTTTTGCCTCCAGGGTGCTGATTTTGTTTTGGGTTGTGTCCTGTAAATAGTTGAGTTATGAGTTTTATTTTCTTTGTCTTTTCCTGCGTTGTTACATCAGTTGAGTCTCTTGAGTCACTCTTGTGTACCCTCAGATCTTCATTTTTCTAAATAAGAAAGTCAGAGTCAAGTTTCTGATCATTTTATTGTGTCTATAGTAATTCATGTGTGAGCTTTTTGAAAATAGAAAAGCTTTAAAAAAAAATTGAATGAGATTTCGTTAATAAAGCTTGAGTATTGAGAAGGATCCCCCAAATGGTTTGAGTGGATTTTGAATTATCGGCTCAAAGTCCCCTATGATTTCAAAAATTTTAAGCTGTTTCTTTTACAAACTTGCGAAGATAGTTTCAGAATTGTGCGTGGTATTCTACACTGTCCTGAAGATTCTCTTCTCCTTTAGGCGATCATTTTGGCAAGCATAAGACGACTTTCAAACCTCACAATCATAGAATTTCTCCCCCTGACGTTTTCATTACTTCAAAAAGAAATGGATAAAAGACACCAAAAAGACGAAAAGAAAGAAGAATAGGGAAAAAGAAAAAAAGAAAAAGAAAAGTAAGGAAACGAAAAAAGAAAGAAGTCAACCATCAAAGCCAGGGGTATCCATTGGAATGAAATCGAATCAACTGTGCGGAAGGAAACTTTTGTCTGAATCTGGGAAAGTCAATGCGAGGAGGTACCACATTACAAGAAGAACCAACTCTAAAAATAGAGCAAAAGAAAAGAAGAAGACATGCATAAAAGAATGGAGAACCAAGCTCAAATCAAGGCAAAGCTAGTTCTAGTGTTAGGGCAAGGATGACTATTGATCAAATTCACCGCAAATGTTGTAACACTATCCTTAAGAGGCTCGCTAGGCTGAATACCAGAAAGGATGACCTAGGCAAAAGTTAGAGCATGAAAAATGAGAAATCAAATAAATAGAGCTAGCAAGGTTGAAAACTCGAAAGGGAAGCTTTTCCAAAAGTTAAAGTCCAAAAGGAGAGTGTCAACACTCGAATGAACGTCAACAATGAACTACGTTGACCTGATTCCTATTCTTGGGATACGTAGGCAACTTTATCCTGAAGTTCGGTCTCAACCATCCATCTCATCCATCTCGATCCAATCATCTTGATTAATTCATGTTGTCAGATTCACATCAATCCATGAGCTACATTGACTGCTGTGCATATCACATGCTTGCGTACTTGCTTGAATCAATAAGTGGAATAATTTTCAATACTTGAACTTATCAGTAGAATCTTTAACTTGAGCAAAAAAGGGAATCGAAATTGATTTCCAAAGGGAACATGAGTAGTACTAGGGGCGCTATGAATGATCAGTTATCTTGAGTCTTTTTCTGCGTTTGGGTCAGTTGTGAGTTCTGTTGTGTCGTGCCTGGGTTTTATCTCAGACTGCGCTTTTCATCGAGTCACCATAACGTGTCTGTCGTTCAAAGTGCTCTTCATCGAGTCACCATAATGTGTCTGTCGCTCAAAAGTGCTCTTCATCGAGTCACCATAACGTATCTGTCGCTCAAAAGTGGCCTTCATTGAGTCACCATAACGTGTCTATCGCTCAAAAGCACTCTTCATCGAGTCACCCTGGCGTGTCTGTTGCTCAAAAGTTCAACAGAGTGGCATGGTTAAAATTCCATATATGAATGTTCACTCCAAGCTCAAAAACAAGTCCATGTGTGAAATTCATAAACAAACTAAGAGTGCTCATACAAGGGGCATCGCATTCATGATAAGTGTATATGAGGAATCCGTCACTGCTTTTGAGGGAACTAGAGTAAGTTCTCAACATGCTGGAACAGAAGAGAAGCATGAGTCTGATCCGGTTGGCAACCGTTCCAGGATTTGATGATCTCCATCACACGTGCCTGCATAATGTTAAAAAATGTGGCCAGTGACTGGACACTAGGGCCAATTTTCAGTACATCTGATTAGACCATCAATTGAACAAGGGGCATGAACCCAACCGGTGGCCAGTGATCGGACATTAGAGTCAATTTTCAGTACATTTGATTAGACCATCAATTGAACAAGGGGCGTGGATCCAACCTTTCTCTCCATCCACCTAAAGCCACTTGTTGGGCACTTTTCCCTGGGTTAGGGTAGCTCACCCCTATGATGATTTTGATGTGATTCAGCTTTCGAAAGTTGTCTTCGACCATTTCAAAACTCTCTTAGGATTGTCATCTTTTCTCTGATTAATACATGTCATTTGGATTACACATGCAAGCCCATACACTCTGGTTGATTTGAACTATATGATTGGTTACTCTTGCTATTGCCTTTGTTTTGTACTTGTAATAACAGAGTTTCGTCAAGTTACCTTCCGTAGTGTTTTTTAGTTACATTTCCATAAGTTGTGGCAAGTTGCCCTACACTCACTTCATAAGGCATATGACGCAATACTCTAAGTACTGCTCATTTCCCTTTACATACCACGTATATTTCCCTTGTGTCGCACTGTTTTGTGCATTCACCTTGTATCGCACTATTTTGTTCACCTTACATCACACTGTTTTGTGCATTCACCTTGTATCGCACCATTTTGTGCACCTTGCATCGCACTGTTTTGTGCATTCACCTTGTATCACACTGTTTTGTGCACCATGCATCGCACTGTTTTGTGCATTCACCATGTATCGCACTATTTTGTGAACCTTGCATCGCGCTATTTTGTGCGTGCACCTTGCATCGCACTATTTTATGCATTAACCTTGCATCGCACTGTTTTGTGCATTCACCTTGTATCGGACTGTTTTGTGCATTCACCTTGTATCGCACTATTTTGTGCATCTTGTATCGTGTTGTTTTGTTCATGAACCTTGCATCGCGCTGTTTTGTGCATTCACCTTGTATCGCATTACTTTATGCACTTTGTATCGCACTGTTTTGTGCACCTTGCATCGCACTATTTTGTGCAACTTGCATCGTACTGTTTGTGCACCTTGTATCACACTGTCTTGTGCGCATTGCATTGCATCGTACTATTTTGTGCATTCACCTTGTATCGCACTATTTTGTGCACCTTGCATCGCGTTGTTTTGTGCATGCACCTTGCATCGCACTTTTTTGTGCATTCACTTTGTATCGCACTGTTTTGTACACCCTGTTTTGTGTACCTTGCATCGCACTGTTTTATGCATTCACATGATATCGCACTGTTTTGTGCACCTTGTATCACACTATTTTGTGCATTCACCTTATATCACACTGTCTTGTGTACTTACACAGCACCGTTTTGTGCATTCACCTTCATAGCACTATTTTGTGCATTCATTCACTCCACACTATTTTTGTGCACCTCACCCACACTGTCTTGTGTACTCACTAGGTCTAGGAGACCTTAAATCCTCTAAAGGTGCAATTCCTTTAGTGTTTGTCGTGCCTGAACGGCTTCAGGCGGTCTGGTGTAGCCATTTGACTATGTTTGTAATGAGTTCCTAGGGGATCAATTGAGATGGTGGAAACTAGAGTTCTAATGGCTGAGGCATAGAATGCAAAGGTTTAGAATTTCTCAGACTAAAGTCTAGTTTAAATACCCAAGGACATATCCTCAGCTTAAAGTTTGTATGGCAGCCCCATAAATTGAGGTAGCTTGTATGCGCCTCAATTTTGGATACTGAACCAACCTAGTCTTTCACCCTGTTGGAGAATAGGGAAAGTTGCAAACATAGCCAGGGAGAAAAGTAGTACCCGTGGTTTAGAAGCGCAAGATGAAAGAAGAAGTCTTGAAACCAAGAAGAAGAGGAAGATCCCCAGTAGCATAAGGTGAGTCATCACCAATTACCCCTGTAAGGTGCTTTCTAAGGCACCAGTTTCTAGCTGCTACATCACATCTATTATCTAGTACTTCTATCACATTGCATATAGTATCTATCGCATGCATCAACTACATTATCCATTACATCCATTACATCAAACCATTTTATTACCTGCGTCCTTTCCATGTTAAACTTAGTTTGGTATGTGTTCATACCTTTCCTGCGTTAAAGTATAACACTGCATGTGTATGCGCCTATTTCACCAAGAATTGTGGTTTGAGGGTTCCGACACCTTTTCTATGTTAGACGTGGTTTGTTTTGTGTCCATAACTTTTCTAGGTAAGATGTAGTTTGGCCTGCGCCCCTTATTCACTTCATCCATTGCATCCATTGCAACGTACTTTGTCTTGTTGCATTTAGTATTTAGGATCTTTATATTTTCCTCAGCAGATCATTTCTTACTTATATCATACTACCCAATGACTTGTATTGTCATGACCCGAACCCGCCCCTATGTGTTAAGGACATAACCGGCCAGTAATCCTGAGATTATCTATGGCCTCAAACCAAAATCAAACATAACTCAACAGAGTAAAGGGCCAAACGGAAGCAATAATTAAAAAACTTTGTCCATAGAACCGTACTTATATGCATTTTAAAACAAATCATACACATGTACGTTAATAACCCACATCAAAATACATTACCATAAAATCCTTTACAGATAGGCTCATCCAAACCGAGTCAACCCATAACAAAACTATATACAGCTATACACAAAGTCCTTGCCAACAAGACAAAATATAAATACATAACAAAGTGGAAAGGATGGGTCTCGTGCGCGAGACACAAGGGCTGACCCTCCAAAACTTTTGTTGTTCCCGACAGACTTCACTGGGGCTGGGTTTGGACTTCTCTTGGCTCACCTACAAACACATGAATGAGCGTGAGCAATAGCCCAGTGAATAATATCAAATACAGAGGTTACATAATAATATGTAGAACAACATGCTCCAAACGGCCTTGGGCCCAACTCATACTTCTATTTAATAGATATATAACTATACGAAATTCAAATCAAGTGACTGTAGTTCCAAACATTCTGGCCTTTGGCCCATTCAGATTTCCCATTCATGACAAAACGGCCTTCGGCCCATTCACTTATGTCAAAACGGCCTTCGACCTACTCATTTCTGTCAAAGTGGCCGTCGGCCCATTCATTTATGTCAAAACGGCCTTTGGCCCACTCGTTCATGTCAAAACGGCCTTTGGCCCACTCATTCATGTCAAAATGACCTTAGGTCCATTCCTTTATGTCGAAACGACCTTCGGTCCACTCATTTCTGTCAAAACGACCTTCGGTCCATTCATTTCTGTCAAAACGACCTTCGGTCCATTCATTTCTATCAAAACGACCTTCGGTCCATTCATCTATTCATGTCAAACTTTTGTCCACAATCCCAATTAGCAACTCATAAAGTTTATAAGGGAATAAACAATTGGACATTGACAAGATTTTGAATATTGATATTACTCACAGTGATCGGCTTGCGGATTTGCCCTGGAGCTTGACCCTACACATTTCATGAACACAAAAAGGGTCACTAACAGTTAAATCTGTTCTTTAATTCACATATTCCTCTTTAGGCTTTATTCTTATCTCATTAACTCATTTACAATGTTTAACACATGCCTAAGAGTGATTACAAGTGAAAGAGAACAGAAAACGAAACATAGAACGCATGAACAGAATTTCAGAAAACAGGGTCCCCGCTCGAGCGTGGACTTCCCCGCTCGAGCGAACCCAAGAGGCCTGCAAAAGTATTGGTTACTTCAAAATTACGCTCGAGCGTGAGTTAGGGCGCTCGAGCGGAAGGCCTGTCTACAAAAGCTCCCCGCTCGAGCATGAATTATCCCGCTCGAGCGGACGTCCAACTCTGCAAAAAGTGCTTGGAGCACGATTTTCCCGCTCGAGCGGCAGTCACCCCGCTCGAGCGGACATAAAAAATCTGGGTTTTCCAGATTAAGTTATTGAGCTTCAATTTGATTTTTAACCAACAAATCATGCATGTTATGGCCCAATTCTCAAATATAATCATACTAACATGATGTAGACCCCAAATCACAACCCAATGGAGCTCAATTCACAAATAATTCACATGCATGCCCCAATCTCCCATCAAACTCATTCTAACATAACAATTTCATACATTCAAGTTCATATCTTCATAAATTGTACATGCATGTGATGAATTGCCACATTCTCAACTTAGACAACACAAATGGTGATCAAAACATGAGTTTCAACCAAAACTCTACATGAATCATGTGTTTCAAGCTCAAACATGCAAATTCAAAGTAATTTCATACATGCATGAGTTCTAAGACTTCAAACTTAACAAAATCAACTCATTGCATGCTCTTGATCACAAACAACCCTTGAACTTACAAGATCAAAATTTCAAACTTATGAATTCAAGACCAAATGCTTACCTAGAGGCCCAATCTTCCAAACTATAGCAATTTCTTGAGTTTAATCCTCCAATTCTTCACAAATTTTAGCCAAACACCCAACTCTCCTCTTTTCCCTCTCTCTAGCCGACTCCCTTCTCTATTTCTTTAGTTTAATTCGGCCAAGAAGAATAACAAAGAGGGTATTTGAGTGTATAGTGCCCCACTAAGTAATAATATAATAATATAGAGTAATTGGGCACTAATTCATCAATTTAATCACCTTAATCTGGTCCGAATCAATTTTTCAATTAAACTTCACCATAGGCTCTAAAGATTACGCTATTCACAATGGCATAATCAATTTCGGGTTCCGTGGCTGATAAGGCCTTCAATTTAATTTCTAAAGCAGATTATTCAGATAGATATTCCTACGGTGAACAGATAGAAACCCAAAATCACATACATTCACATAATGGCATACAAAATCATGTTAAACACATAATCATATTCAAATTAAGAACCAATTAGCATATTACGGAACAGGGGTATCACAGTCTTCCCCCCTTTAGGAAGTTTGGTCCTCCAAACTTAAGTTACCTTCGTCGGGAAACAAATGTGGATAGCGTAGTCACATTTCCTCCTATTTTTCCCACGTGGCATCCATCCCATAATGTTCTTTCCATTCCACTTTCACCATTGGGATGGACTTGCTTCTCAACTGTTTCATTTGCCGGTCAACAATTCTTTCTGGCCATTCAACATACTCCATATTCTCATCAATAGCTACTCGGTGATAATCAATCACATGAAATGGGTCTCGGAGGTAACCCCTCAACATCGACACATGAAACACATTATGGATTTGCTCGAATCCCGGTGGCAATGCAACTCTGTAGGCAACTGGACCGAGCCTCTCCAAAATCTGGAACGGCCCAATGTAACGGGGCGACAACTTGCCCCTTTTCCCAAATCTAACTTGGCCTGTCATCGGAGAAACACGGATGAACACATGGTCACCAACCTCATACTCAAGGGGTCATCTCTGAACGTTTGCATAATTCTTTTGTCGGTCCGGAGCTGTTTTGAGCCTTTGACGAATAGTCTTGACTTTCTCAGAAGTGTCTTACACAATTTCTGGCCCAAGCAAAGCTTTATCCCTGACCTCTGTCCAACAGGTAGGTGATCTACACCTCCTACCATACAAAGCCTCGTATGGTGCGATACCGATGCTGGAGTGGAAGCTGTTATTATAAGCAAATTCTGCAAGTGGCAAATAATCCTCCCAACTCCCCTGAAAATCCAAAGCACACATGCGAAGCATATCTTCCAAAGTTTGTATCGTTCGTTCTGACTGCCTATCTGTCTGTGGGTGGAATGCAGTACTGAACCTTAGTTCTGTTCCCATGGCTTCCTGCAAACTTTTTCATAATCTAGATACAAATTTCGAATCTCTATCCGACACAATAGATACCAGAACTCTGTGTAAATGGACAATTTCATCAACATAAATAGTAGCCAATCTATAAGCAGTAAATGTAGTTTTGACAGGCAGAAAGTGTGCAGATTTAGTCAGTCTATCAACTATAACCCAAACAGAATCCATACGTCGAGAAGTCCGAGGTAGGCCAACAACGAAATTCATAGTCACATGTTCCCACTTCCATTCAGGAATAGAGAGAGGTTGAAGTAGACTGCCTGGTTTCTGATGTTCAGCCTTAACTTGCTGACACTGAAGGCACTTGGACATATATTCTGCAATTTCTTTCTTCATTTTAGGCCACCAATAGGTCTGTTTCAAATCCCGGTACATTTTATTATTGCCCGGATGCATAGCAAATACGGATCTGTGGGCTTCATCTAAGACCCTCTTCTTTAGTTCCGGGATATCAGGGACACATATTCGGTTCTGAAATTTCAACATTTCATTCTCAATGCTAAATTCTGCTTTTGAACTCATCTCAAATTCATCAATTACCTTTCTGAGGAACTCATCATCTTTCTGTTTCTGCTTGATTTCATAAACAATTGCTGGCTCGACGGTAATAGCGGCTATCAACCTGCCCTGTTCACACATTACCACTTCAATTTCAGACTTCTCAAAATCTTGCAAGATCTCTTTCTGTTCGGTAAGCAAACAAGCCATACTCCCCGTTGATTTTCTGCTCAAGGCATCAGCTACTGTATTAGCTTTCCCGGGGTGATACTGAATCTCTAGATCGTAATCTTTTATCAGTTCCAGCCATCTCCTCTGACGCATATATAACTCTTTCTACGTGAAAAAGTATTTCAGGCTCTTATGATCTGTGTAGACTTCACATTTTGCTCCATACAGATAATGCCGCCAAATTTTCAAGGCAAAAACGACCGCAGCCAATTCTAGGTCATGTGTTGGATAGTTCTTCTCGTGTGGCCTCAACTGCCTGGAGGCGTAAGCAATAACTTTTTCGTTCTGCATTAACACACAACCCAAACCTTTATAAGATACATCACTGAAAATTACAAAATTTTTCGTACCTGAAGGTAATGTCAAAATTGGTGCAATAGTCAATATTGTTTTCAATTCATGAAAGGCTGATTCTCTTTCACTATTCCACTCAAATGGTTGCCCTTTACGTGTCAATTGGGTAAGAGGCACAGCTAATTTCGAAAAGTCCTTCACAAACTTCCTGTAGTACCCAGCCAAGCCCATGAAACTGCGAACTTCTGTTACATTTGTCGGTGTAGGCCAATTCACAATTGCCTCTATTTTCTGCGGGTCCACTGAAATTCCTTCCTTGTTGATCACAGGCCCTAAGAAAGCAACTTCATCCAACCAAAACTCACATTTCTTTAGTTTAGCAAATAATTTTCTTTCCCGAAGTATTTGTAAAACAGTCCTCAAATGATGCTCATGTTCAAGTCCATCTTTAGAGTATATCAAAATATCATCGATGAAGACTACAACAAACTCATCAAGGTAGGCTTTAAAAATTCTATTCATTAAGTCCACAAATGCTGCCGGAGCATTAGTCACTCCAAACGGCATAACAAGAAACTCAAAATGACCATACCTTGTTCTAAACGCGGTTTTCTCAACATCCTCTGCCTTTACTTTCAACTGATGGTACCCGGACCTCAAATCAATCTTGGAAAACACTTGTGATCCCTGCAACTGATCAAATAAATCATCAATACGGGGTAAGGGGTACTTGTTCTTTATTGTTACCTTATTCAGTTCCCGGTAATCGATGCACAAACGCAAAGTACCGTCCTTCTTTTTTACAAATAGCACTGGTGCACCCCAAGGCGAAGTGCTAGGTCGGATAAACCCCTTATCAAATAGGTCATGCAATTGTTCTTTCAATTCCTTCATTTCAGCATTAGCCATTCTGTAGGGGGTTTTAGAAATGGGCTGGGTGCTCGGTACAGTTTCAATGGTAAACTCTATCTCCCTATCTACCAATTTCCCTGGTAAATCCTTCGGAACACATCCGGAAATTCTCCAACAATAGGAATATTATTCAATTCAACATTCTCAGATTGTTCAGACAACACATAGCACAAATAACCTTGGCACCCTTTCCTGATCAGTTTACATGCTTTCATTGCAGATATCAAATAAGGTGGAGGCACTACCTCATTACCCACAAACACAATCTCCTTATGTTTTGGTGGTTTAAACACGACCCGTTTTGTTACACAATCAATGGTGGCACAATACTTGGTTAACCAATCCATGCCCAAAATTACATCAAAATGTCTAAAATTCAAGGGTAACAAATCTACATACAGGATAGCATCCTCAACACGCATTTCACAAAACCGGTATATGGATTCACACAACACAGATTCCCCCGATGGAGCAGACACACATAGCAAATATGGCAATAATTCTAGGAGTCTATTTAGTCTAGATGCAAATGTACGTGTCACAAATGATTGTGTTGATCCAGAGTCAATTAATACAAAGGCATCCTGATTACATATTAAAATAGTACTTGAGACAACGGCATTGGCATTCCGTGTATCGCTCGGAACAAGCGCAAAAACGCTCCCCTGTCTCACTGTATCCCCAATAGTAGCAGATCTTAAAGTATTTCCCGGCTTTGGAACTGATGCAGTTGAACTAGCTGCTAGTTTTCCACTGTTCTGATTACATTCTCGGGCTATGTGCCCTTGCTTCCCACATTTGAAACAGGCTCCTGATGCATGGTAACAGACTCCACGGTGCCTTTTGCTACAAATGTTGCACATGGGAGTTGTGTCTCGGGAAGAACTTGAAGTAGTTGAGGAGCCCATGTTTTGCTTTTTCAGAAATTTCTTCTTTGAAAAGAAGCCTTGCCTTTTGTTGCCTTTCCATTCTGTTGTTGGCTTAGCTTGTCTAGCTATGTTAGCCTCTGATATGATGGCCCTATCAGGCACCCCAATGTAGGTCTCCAACTTCAGGACATTCACTCTCTCTAGGATGTCACTTCAGAGCCCACCCTCAAAATGTCTTGCCTTCTTATAATCAGTGTCAATTACATGTGGTGAAAACCTGGCCAATTCAGTGAATTTGGCCTCATACTCAGCTACAGTCATGCTTTCATGCTTGAGTTCCATGAACTCGGCTACCTTCCTATCCCGAACACATTGCGGGAAGTACTTGTCATAAAAGATCTCCAGAAATTTTACCCAATCAACCTCTTTATGATTCTCACGCATTAGCATCCACCATCTTCGGGCCTCGTCTTCTAGCATAAAAGTGGCTAGAAGCACTTTCTGTGTCTCTGAACAGGGGAACACTTCAAATAATTTCTCAATGCTGAGGACCCACGCTTCGGCTTTCAACGGATCTAATCCCCCGTGGAACTGTGGTAGTTTCATTTTCTTAAATTCCTTGGTGAGAGCTATTATCCGGTCATCATTTTGATTATCTGGCACGGGTGGTGCCGGAGGTGGAGGTGGCGGGTGTGGTTGCTGCCACTGTTGTTGCCACTACTGTTGCTACCTTAAAGCCTCTGCCATTTCCTGAATCAGTCTTTCCATTCTGTCCAGTCTGGCAGCAGGAGATTCCTCTATCTCATCACCTCTGGTTCTCACCATCTGATTAAACTTGCATTATATTTCATACAAAAGGTACACAAGTATGTATACACTAAGAAGTACATATTTCCAGATGATTTGCAATGCAAGTAGTTCACAACTTACACATATAATTGTTCATATCAAAACATTTAAGCATATAATCGATGCTTCCTAATTCATATTTATCACATGAATACATCCTACATCTTATCTAGACGCTTATTGCTCTTTTTGGACAAGTGTGCGAGTTATTAACTCGTGCTCTGTTACCACTCTGTCATGACCCGAACCCACCCTTATGGGTTAAGGACATAACCGGCCAGTAATCCTGAGATTACCTACGACCTCAAACCAAAATCAGACATAACTCAACAGAGTAAAGGGCCAAACGGAAGCAATAATTAAAAAACTTTGTCCATAGAGCCGTGCTTATATGCATTTTAAAACAAATCATACACATGTACGTTAATAACCCACATCAAAATACATTACCATAAAATCCTTTACAGACAGGCTCATCCAAACCGAGTCAACCCATAACAAAACTATATACAGATATACACAAAGTCCTTGCCAACAAGACAAAATATAAATACATAACAAAGTGGAAAGGATGGGTCTCGTGCGCGAGACACAAGGGCTGACCCTCCAAAACTTTTGTTGTTCCCGACAGACTTCACTGGGGCTGGGTTTGGACTTCTCTTGGCTCACCTACAAACACATGAATGAGCGTGAGCAATAGCCCAGTGAATAATATCAAATACAGAGGTTACATAATAATATGTAGAACAACATGCTCCAAACGGCCTTGGGCCCAACTCATACTTCTATTTAACAGATATATAACTATACGAAATTCAAATCAAGTGACTGTAGTTCCAAACATTCTGGCCTTTGGCCTATTCAGATTTCCCGTTCATGAAAAAACGGCCTTCGGCCCATTCACTTATGTCAAAATGGCCTTCGGCCCACTCATTTCTGTCAAAATGGCCTTCGGCCCATTCATTTATGTCAAAACGGCCTTTGGCCCGCTCGTTCATGTCAAAACGGCCTTCGGCCCACTCATTCATGTCAAAATGACCTTAGGTCCATTCCTTTATGTCGAAACGACCTTCGATCCACTCATTTCTATCAAAACGACCTTCGGTCCATTCATTTTTGTCAAAACGACCTTCGGTCCATTCATTTCTATCAAAACGACCTTCGGTCCATTCATCTATTCATGTCAGACTTTTGTCCACAATCCCAATTAGCAACTCATAAAGTTTATAAGGGAATAAACAATTGAACATTGACAAGATTTCGATTATTGATATTACTCACAGTGATCGGCTTGCGGATTTGCCCTGGAGCTTGACCCTACACATTTCATGAACACAAAAGGGTCACTAATAGTTAAATCCGTTCTTTAATTCACATATTCCTCTTTAGGCTTTATTCTTATCTCATTAACTCATTTACAACGTTTAACACATGCCTAAGAGTGATTACAAGTGAAAGAGAACGGAATACGAAACATAGAACGCATGAACAGAATTTCATAAAACAGGGTCCCCGCTCGAGCGTGGACTTCCCCGCTCGAGCGAACCCAAAAGGCCTGCAAAAGTACTGGTTACTTCAAAATTACGCTCGAGCGTGAGTTAAGGCGCTCGAGTGGAAGGCCTGTCTACAAAAGCTCCTCGCTCGAGCGTGAAATATCCCGCTCGAGCGGACATCCAACTCTGCAAAAAGTGCTGGGAGCACGATTTTCCCGCTCGAGCGGCAATCACCCCGCTCGAGCGGACATAAAAAATCTAGGTTTTCCAGATTAAGTTCTTGAGCTTCAATTTGATTTTTAACCAACAAATCATGCATGTTATGGCCCAATTCTCAAATATAATCATACTAACATGATGTAGACCCCAAATCACAACCCAATGGAGCTCAATTCACAAATAATTCACATGCATGCCCCAATCTCCCATCAAACTCATTCTAACATAACAATTTCATACATTCAAGTTCATATCTTCATAAATTGTACATGCATGTGATGAATTGCCACATTCTCAACTTAGACAACACAAATGGTGATCAAAACATGAGTTTTAACCAAAACTCTACATGAATCATGTGTTTCAAGCTCAAACATGCAAATTCAAAGTAATTTCCTACATGCATGAGTTCTAAGACTTCAAACTTAACAAAATCAACTCATTGCATGCTCTTGATCACAAACAACCCTTGAACTTACAAGATCACAATTTTAAACTTATGAATTCAAGATCAAATACTTACCTAGAGGCTCAATCTTCCAAACTATAGCAATTTCTTGAGTTTAATCCTTTAATTCTTCACAAATTTTAGCCAAACACCCAACTCTCCTCTTTTCCCTCTCTCTACCCGACTCCCTTCTCTATTTCTTGAGTTTAATTCAGCCAAGAAGAATAACAAAGAGGGTATTTGAGTGTATAGTACCCCACTAAGTCATAATATAATAATATAGAGTAATTGGGCACTAATTCATCAATTTAATCAGCTTAACCTGGTCTGAATCAATTTTTCAATTAAACTTCACCGTAGGCTCTAAAAATTACGCTATTCACAATGGTGTAATCAATTTCGGGTTCCGTGGCCGATAAGGTCTTCAATTTAATTTCCAAAGCAGATTATTCAGACAGCTATTCCTACGGTGAACAGATAGAAACCCAAAATTACATACATTCACATAATGGCATACAAAATCATGTTAAACACATAATCATATTCAAATTAAGGACCAATTAGCATATTACGGAACAGGGGTATCACATGTATTATTTCTGCGAAAGACATAGTTTTGCATGTGCTGGCATCCCTTTTACGTTAAAACATGGTTCTGTTATGTGTAAGCACCCATGCTGTGCTGAGGCCAGTATTGAGGGTGTAGGCACTTAGCCTGTGTTAGGCGTCTATGTCCACTTATTTTCTATATAAAACGTAGTTTGCTTTTGCATCCCCATTTCTTTATATTCGTGTGCTTCACACTGCTTGTGGTTTGATTATTTCGTTATATTGTGTATCATTTTGCATTCTGGCCCTGAACTACGCTGGCTTGATTCCTTGCAACGGGATACGTAGGCAACCCTTAGGTTCAACAAACTGCATCAGCATTTTGTTTGTTTGCCCAAGTCTTACGGCCTTATCAAATGGGTCATCTTTAGGCTTTGATATTCACTCACGTCATTTCATGACTTCGAGCACTGTCAAAGAGGGTTAACTGTAGACATTCCATTTTTTACCGCACTTAAGACTTTGGCGCCTCAGGTTGAACACTCGATGATGAAAAGTTATGCTATGCAATCATTCAAATTCTTTAGCAAAAGGCTTTGGTTTTTGAGCTTCTAATCCCAACCTTACACCCCATTTTGACCAAAACTATTTTAGACCTTAAACCCTCTTTTTCAAAATATTTTTTTAAATGTTTCTCCGATGTTCCGAGGCTCACATTTCATTTAAAATATTGCACTTTTTGGTAAACTGAGTAAGGACAAAGTAGAAATAAACGGAAGGGAGGTGAACTCTTTGAAAAATATTTAAAAACATCTTATTTATAGGTTTGATGTTGAAGGAAATATGAGGGGATGGAATAAAACTAGTTGGGGAAAAGGTCAGGCATCAATCTGTTAAGAAAGAAATGACCAGCCTTCACTAAATTAGGCATATTTCTTTGTGCACTTAGAATTTATATGTGAGGCCACCATCATTGGAAAGAAGACTTCTGGGACTTCAATTTAGACTCAATAATCACCTAAAACAGAGTCTGGATAAGGGAGATATGGCCATTTGAAGTTGGACATCAATCTGTTAAGAAAGAAATAAGCAGCCTTCACTAAATTAGGCATATCTCTTTGAACACTTAGCATTTAGATGTGAGAATGAACCATTGGAAGTTATATTTCCGGGGCTTCAATTTAAACTAAAGAATCACCTAAAATTAAGTCCGAATGAAGGAGATATGCCCGTTTGAAGTCGGGCTTGAGAGTAGTTTTTTGTGGCTGGACATCCCCCACCTGGCCGACCGGCCAGGTGTCCTGATAGGCAGATATTTTATTGCTAGTTGTCCCCTCCTCTCCCCCCATGTGCATGCTTGCACCAACTATCTCTATATAGATATTTCCAACTAGAGAAGCTGTTTTTCTATAAATACAAGTCCACCCCTCTTGATTTTAGGTTGGAAAAATTTGTGAAGACTCCAAAACTTGCTAAGCACCCTTTGTCTCTATCTTTTAATACACATACACACTACATACACTTCCTAAACCAAAAGTTTGTGTTTTCTTCCTGAGGTTCTTGAGCTAAAATTTCAGTCCTTGTGAAAGCCTTGTGGTTTGTGAACAAAAGTGTAACCTCACTTCAAGAGGTATAACTTTGGCCATCTTTACACTATTTTTTTCATCTCTTTTGTTGTTGTTTTTGTATTATTTTTAAACTATTTTTATGGGCTAAAACTTGTTACTTAAAGCTACCAAAGGTAGAGGGGTTAACCACCCTTCTTTGAACCTTGTGCTCTAAGATTTTGTCCTTGTGTTTCCCACTTCTTTCTAAACTTTTGGCCACTGATTTTTAGAGTTTTTCAAAGGCTGAATATGTGGTTTTGAAGTCCCAAAAATGGAGAGGTTAGCAACCCCTCCTTAGGCTTGTTTACTAGCTTTATTTTTCTTTTTTTTTAGCTCACTTTTTCTAGCTTTTCATAGTAATTCCAGTAATGTTTTTGTGAGTTTTAGGACTGTTTTAGTGTGTTTACTTTATTCATGCTTTGTATAGTATGCTTGTAGTGTTGTAGTCCTCATAGGTTTGGTGGTTTAGGCCTTAGACACCAACCTATTTGAGTTGATAGCTTTTATTTTCATAGCTTTCATGCATATACTTCCACTTGTACTAATCATCTCTGCAACCTCCCTCTTTTCTTAGTTTTATTTGTTTGAGAGTTGTTTCAAACGAGTGTTATTTAAGGCATAAGAAAGAGACCCTTTCATGCTTAATGGTTTAATCTCTTCGGAAGTTCATTACCATGGCATTACATCTCTCTCATGCCAAAAACAACTTCCTGTTTAACGATTCTCTTTATTTAGTGGACATAACTCTCATTTTAGGACTAAAATGATTAAATAATGGAAAGGTAATTGAAAGGAATAATAAAATTAGACTAAAAGAAGCAAGAGAATAAAATCAAGTCAGGCTCAATCGGACGTTAATTGAACCTATTGCATCTCAAGTCATTACATACTCATTAGTGATGTTAATGTCTTAAGAAGCGATGTCTACCCCTTCTCTAGAGAGGTAACTCCATGATAGGGAGGAGGTTTCGTTGGTCTTTTATTTCCATTTATTGAGACTTTGTCCCGCCGATTCATAGATCATCATGCAACAAGTTTGCATTAATTGATGGTTTGCAAATCCAGTCTACCCCTCCCTTAAACTGTTTCATGATAAAGAGAGGCAGAAAGGACAAACATCCCTTGAAAATACTCTGTTTGTGCTTTGTTTCTTTTCTATTGCAGCAGGGCAGAACCCCAAAATAGTGGCGACCGACCACCTAACCATCTGGCCGACCACTTTTTTTGGCCGGCCAGCCACTTCATTTTACATAGGCAGTGCCATTTTCATGGCAGAACAGAGTAGAGGCTGGGGCTAAAATAGATCATTTTTTCTGACTCAAAACAAAACAGTTATGGTAACAAAATAGAGGTGTTTTCAGGTGGATATTCCCGTTCATGCATGCACACTCCTTTACTACCCGTGGCTCGTAAAATTAGTGCTTTAATAGTGGTGTGTTGTAATTAATTACTTAGATTCCTTTGAACTTGTAATAATTAGTTAATCTAGCCTATTCATTCATTTGGTATTGTAATAGTTAGTTAAAATTCGAACACTTAAATATTCGGACCCTCTTGTGCGAGGGAAAATATGTAATAATGTGTGTATGTCTTCCTATCTCCATTTCTTTCTCTCTTTTATTTACTCGCTTATAATGGTAACATCATGTTTTACATTTTTATGTCATTGTCATGACTTATATCCACTTTTGCATGCATAAGGGTTTAGCTCATCATACTACTCATTGTCAATTTCAAATTCCTTATTTGAATACGTGCTTTGTCGCTTGCCTTGAATTGACTCACATGCCATGCTAGTAGCTGAGCCTAATAGTTGCATTTTTTAAATTTTATTTCTTTTGGCTTGCCTCGGAGTACTAGGTGAGCATTTCTTACTTTAGCATATTGCATGTATGTTCGTGTTGCCATATCAAGCATACTACCATGAGGCTAAGTGCTTATTCGATATACCTGTTTGAATGTCTATGGATGAAGGCTTTTCGCTTGAGTTGGGATGATTTGATTACTGTACATATGAGATCACTTTTTCAAGTGGTACATATTCAAAACACTTTTCAAAAACAAACATGAAATCAAAGCATTCCAAATTTTATGAATTAGTCTATACTTGTGTGCATCACATAGTAATGATAACATAATAGTGTAGATAAAAATTACATCATGATTAGTAGAGGTCGATCTTTGATTACGTAAGTGAGGTGCTCAATTCATGACCTTCCTCTCTCATACCTAAGTTCCCTGAGCTAAGACACTATGGTAATGACGGACTAATGGCCTTTGGCCCGAGTCACGGGTTTCTTAAATTTTCTAAAAATATTTAGGTGGTGTAGACACCCCATTTTTGACCGTCCTCAAGACTTGGCTGTCTAAGCTCTCAAACCCTAACAAGGGTAAGAATCTCACCCCTTTTTACCCCATTTTTGCATTGTATTTCTACCTATCTTAAATTCGTTTTTAAGCTTAGTGTATAATACAAAAAAGTTCTGTTTTTAAGCCCTCTTGGTTGTTTGTTAAGAGTGTTTTGTGGTTTGGGTAAGTTTGAATACCCTTAGGCCTTGAAAGGCCTCATTTTGTGCCCTTTTGTGTGAACTCCGGGATTTTGGTGTTGGGGTCTCTTCACCACTGAAATCTTGAGGGATTTCAGTGGTGAAGGTGATGCCTTGAAGTCCCAAGAAGGAGAGGGCCACCCCCTCTCCTTGGTGTCCTTGAAAAGGGCATGTTTTGGCCTCTTGAGGGAGCACCATGTTAGAGGGTGTATTGACCATGACTTGGCTACTTTTTATGCTTAATATGTCATATTATGCCTCTGTTTTTACTTGGTTTTGGTACTCCATGCATGCTTAGCATAGTTGCCATGTAATGCCTTGTTATGCCTTAACATGTCTTAGGTTGTGTGCCTTTGTTTCTAGCATGTTTTAGGCTTACATTTGTGAAGATTTTGTGCTTATCTTGACATGTTTTAGGTCTGTCCATAAGTGTTTGGGTTGATTTTGGCATGCTTGGTATAGCTCCTTTGTATTTGGGCTTGTTGGCCTTGAGCATGTGAATGTATAGCATGACATCTTTGCATTGATTTGGTGATTTGGGATCATCCACCATGTCATTTCAGTCCTATTTGCATGCCTATATGTTTACCTTGGATGCATCTTTAATGCCTCATAAGCTTGTGTAGCAATGCTTCATGTTTTGGTGTTCATGCATGCCTTTGTTTTTGAGTCATTTGGATGCCATCTAAGTGGTCCTTGGGCCTTGTATTAATGTCCCAAAACTTTGTTTTTGGTCA
This sequence comes from Camellia sinensis, assembly GCF_055761805.1. Classification (NCBI taxonomy): domain Eukaryota; kingdom Viridiplantae; phylum Streptophyta; class Magnoliopsida; order Ericales; family Theaceae; genus Camellia; species Camellia sinensis. The sequence goes on from NC_138974.1 coordinate 116,073,433, forward strand.
ACGAGTCCATGCCATGTTTGGTCTTGCTAAGTGTAGTTCAATACTCTATTGGTTTGCTTTGAGCATTTAGGCCATTTGGTGCATACTTGGCTTGATTTATTGCTTGGTTTGGCACCATGTTTTAGCATGATTTTAATGCTTATGTTGCATGCTAATTAGTCCATGATTCCCCCTTTCAAATGTGTTTGAGGGTTGTTCAATTTGTGCTTAAGTGTTAGCCTTTCAACATATGTATGTGTGCATGTGTGTTTGGTCCCTCATTGTGGTACTTTGGCCCTTGTTTTAGGCCTTATTGGGGCTGCCTAAACCATGCCTAAGCCCACCTTTTCATTGGCTAGCATTGCCGCATGTTTGCTTGCATGCTTGCATAAGTGTATCGCCATGCCATGTTGCATCCTTAGCTTGCATGCTTAGGTTGCATTGCATCTTGCATGCATGCCTTGTTCCTTGAATTGGTGATAGGAATTGGGCCTTGTTTGGTTTGATTTGGTTTGCATGCATTTGAAATCAAAGTTGCATACTTGGTTCTTTGGGCCATCATGCATGGAAATGCGTGATTGGTGGTCCGAGAATCGAGGCACATGCCCCTTTGAGTCATTATCATGATAAGGGACATGGTTGGTGCATATATGTCTTGAATTGTGCTGCCATGCTTTGCCTTGCCCTCTGTTGCTGTCATTTGCAGATTCTGCAGGAACACTCTGCCGACCGGCAGTGTAAGGTGCCGACCTGCAATCATTTCCCTGCCGATAGCTTTGTTTTGTGCCGGTGGCCACACCACACTGCCGGTGGAAATTCCATGCAGCCGGTGATGTCTCTCAGCATCCAAGGAAGCAGCCCTGAGGTTTTGGCAACCTCCAGAGGAGTAAAAAAGGGAAAACAGAGGCAGCCTATGCATGGCGGCGCGTTTCCCGAGGCGATTTTCTGTTTTCCTTAGTTTTAGTTAATTTGCTTAGTTGATTAGGCAATTTGTAATATTTAATTAGCTTGCGTAGTTAATTAATTTGTAATATTTATTTAGTCCCTCCGAGTGAGAGCAAATCTGTAATAAGTATGTGTGGGTGGTGTGTATGTCTTCCAATCCCCACTTCTTTCTTCCCTTTTATTTACCTGCTTATGATGGTAGATTAGGGCATGCTTAATTTAGCATACCTTATGCTATGCATGCGTGCATTCATGCATTTGTACTGCATGCATTAGGCTCGGTACATCACGCTAACTGCATCTGTACTTCAATTCACAAATTGAATATGTGCTGATTGATCGCATTTCATATGCCATGTTTAGGGTTAGCCGAGCCTGCCTAGATTGCATTTTTGCATGTGATGCATTAGCCATTTTTTAACATGAACTAAGACATGCATGTTTGCTAACTAGTTTACTGTTTTGGCACGGAGTACGATGTAAGTATTTACGCTTTAGCATCCCGCATGCGTGTGAGTGTTGCCATGACAGTATGCCTGCCATGCGGCTATATGCTTATGTGTTAAATTGTTTGAATGCCTGTGGGTGGAGGTTGGATTGTTTGAGTTGGAAAAACTCATTGAAATCCGTGTTTTAGCCTACTTGCGAGTAGCAAATTCCAAAGCATTTTCAAAACAAACGGATATGCAATGTTTCTTTCCAAATTAGGCAATCTAGTCTATACTTGTTTGCTGCGCGCATAACATAGTAATTCTAGGCTAATAAATGGAATAAGAACACATAACGTTTTCCAAATCGGATATCATGGTTAGTAGAGGCCGGTCTTCGGACCGGGCGAAAGGGGGTGCTCATAGCTGACCTTCCCCGATCGTACCCAAGCTCCCGAGCCGAGACAACTCCGGTGATGACGGACATGTGGCCTTCGGCACCGAGTCAGGGTTTCCTAAATTTCCCCATTTTAAAAATATTTAGGTGGCGACTCTGTATCTGGCAAAGCAGTCCATGTTTGGCACTACTTTTTCAAAAATCTGTTTCTCAAAATGATTTGCCAGATTTGGACTCTTTGGTTCAGATTAAGAACCGCGACAACAAAAATCGCGAGTCCGAACTGTAGTAGCACGAGGCCCCTCCGCGGGCGCGCCTACAGGTGGCGACTCTAAAATCTAGCAATGTAGTCCATTTTGGGCATCTTTGATTCAAAATCGATTTTCTAAAAGATTTGCCAGATTTAGACTCTTTTATGTTTTCACTGTTTCACATTGCACTTGTGAAATCAAATTCAGAAACACGGAAGTCCAAACTGTAGGGCTACCGTACCCGAGGAGACTAAACCCCTCCGAAAAGCACAAAAAGCAAGCTACAAAAGCACTAGTGGTTACTTTACACGTTAAGAATTTTGATATCATGAGGATCTTGATCGATCAAGGGAGTTCATGTGAGATTATGTATTATGAGACATTCAAGCAATTAAAGTTAGATGACAAAGACGCGTCTCCCTTAGTGGGTTTCAACTTTATACCAGAATGGCCAATTGGCAAGATTATTCTACCGGTCAAAGCTACTTTGATGGTCAAACAAGTGGAGTTTTGGGTTTTAAAAGCCCCATCCACTTACAACATCATTCTTGGGAGAGCATGGTTGCATGCCATGTGAGCCGTCGCGTCAACTTACCATCAAGTAATGTGGTTTCCAAATGAAGCCGAAATGATCGAGGAGGTCTTAGAAGACCAAATCATGTCCAAGCAATGCTTTGTGACAATGAACTACAACCTCACTGCCAAAGGATTTGTGCAGATGGTAGAGGAGTTTGAGAAAAAAGAAATGTTTGAAGACGTTGGTAAAGTGGCCAAATAGAAGGCCGTGGAAGAACTGGTGGAAGTAAGGATTGACACTAATGACCCAAAGAAATTCTTCTTGCTCGACTCATCTTTGTCCAGCATCGAGAGAAAGGAGATCATGGATTTTTTTTATCTCCAATCTCGAAGTGTTTGCTTGGACGCCATACGACATGCATGACATTGATCCAAACTTTATCTGCCATCAACTCAATGTCAACCCTATCGCCAGACCAGTTATATAAAGAACTCACAAATTAGCTTTTCACCATGCCGAAGTTGTGGCCAAAGAAGGGGGAACTTATTGAAAGCAGGAGCAATTAGAGAAATCCATTATCTTAAGTGGATTTCAAACACAGTGGTCATGCTTAAAAAGAATGACAAATGGTGCATTTGTGTCGACTATAATACAGTCAACGAGATGTGCCCAAATGACAACTTTCCTATGATACCCCTATTCCGTAATATGCTAATTGGTCCTTAATTTGAATATGATAATGTGTTTAACATGATTTTGTATGCCATTATGTGAATGTATGTGATTTTGGGATTCTATCTGTTCACCGTAGGAATATCTGTCTGAATAATCTGCTTTGAAAATTAAATTGAAGGCCTTATCGGCCACAGAATCCGAAATTGATTATGCCATTGTGAATAGCGTAATTTTTAGAGCCTACGGTGAAGTTTAATTGAAAAATTGATTCGAACCAGATTAAGCTGATTAAATTGATGAATTAGTGTCCAATTACTCTATATTATTATATTATGACTTAGTGGGGTACTATACACTCAAATACCCTCTTTGTTATTCTTATTGGCTGAATTAAACTCAAGAAATAGAGAAGGGAGTCGGGTAGAGAGAGGGAAAAGAGGAGAGTTGGGTGTTTGGGTAAAATTTGTGAAGAATTAAAGGATTAAACTCAAGAAATTGCTATAGTTTGGAAGATTGAGCCTCTAGGTAAGCATTTGGTCTTGAATTCATAAGTTTGAAATTGTGATCTTGTAAGTTCAAGGGTTGTTTGTGATCAAGAGCATGCAATGAGTTGATTTTGTTAAGTTTGAAGTCTTAGAACTCATGCATGTAGGAAATTACTTTGAATTTGCGTGTTTGAGCTTGAAACACATTATTCATGTATAGTTTTGGTTAAAACTCATGTTTTGATCACCATTTGTGTTGTCTAAGTTGAGAATGTGGTAATTCATTACATGCATGTACAATTTATGAAGATATGAACTTGAATGTATGAAATTGTTATGTCATAATGAGTTTGATGGGAGATTGGGGCATGCATGTGAATTATTTGTGAATTGAGCTCCATTGGGTTGTGATTTGGGGTCTACATCATGTTAGTATGATTATATTTGAGAATTGGGCCATAACATGCATGATTTGTTGGTTAAAAATCGAAGTGGAGCTCAAGAACTTAATCTGGAAAACCCAGATTTTTTTATGTCCGCTCGAGCGGGGTGACTGCCGCTCGAGCAAGAAAATCGTGCTCCCAGCACTTTTTGCAGAGTTGGATGTCCGCTCGAGCGGGATATTTCACGCTCGAGCGAGGAGCTTTTGTAGACAGACCGTCCGCTCGAGCGCTCTAACTCACGCTCAAGCGTAATTTTGAAGTAACCAGTACTTTTGCAGGCCTTTTGGGTTCGCTCAAGCGGGGACCCTGTTTTCTAAAATTTTGTTCATGCGTTCTGTGTTTCGTTTTCCGTTCTCTTTCACTTGTAATCACTCTTAGGCGTGTGTTAAACGTTGTAAATGAGTTAATGAGATAAGAATAAAGCCTAAAGAGGAATATGTGAATCAAAGAACGGATTTAACTGTTAGTGACCCTTTTGTGTTCATGAAATGTGTAGGGTCAAGCTCCAAGGCAAATCCTCAAGCCGATCACTGTGAGTAATATCAATATTCGAAAGCTTGTCAATGTCCAAGTGTTTATTCTCTTATAAACTTTATGAGTTGCTAATTGGGATTGTGGACAAAAGTCTGACATGAATAAATGAATGGACCAAAGGTCGTTTTGACAGAGATGAATGGACCGAAGGTCGTTTCGATAGAAATGAATGGACCGAAGGTCGTTTTGACAGAAATGAACGGACCGAAGGTCGTTTTGATAGAAATGAGTGGACCGAAGGTCGTTTTGACATAAATGAATGGACCTAAGGTCGTTTCGACATGAATGAGTGGGCCGAAGGCCGTTTTGACATGAATGAGTGGGCCAAAGGCCGTTTTGACATAAATGAATGGGCCGAAGGCCATTTTGACAGAAATGAATGGGCCGAAGGCCGTTTTGACATAAGTGAATGGGCCGAAGGCCATTTTGTCATGAATGGGAAATCTGAATGGGCTAAAGGCCAGAATGTTTGGAACTACAGTCACTTGATTTGAATTTCGTATAGTTATATATCTGTTAAATAGAAGTATGAATTGGGCCCAAGGTCGTTTGGAGCATGTTGTTCTACATATTATTATGTAACCTCTGTAATTGATATTATTTATTGGGCTATCGCTCACGCTCATTCATGTGTTTGTAGGTGAGCCAAGAGAAGTCCAAACCCAGCCCCAGTGAAGTCTGTCGGGAACAACAAAAGTTTTGGAGGGTCAGCCCTTGTGTCTCACGCACGAGACCCATCCTTGCCACTTCGTTATGTATTTATATTTTGTCTTGTTGGCAAGGACTTTGTGTATATCTGTATATAGCTTTGTTATGAGTTGACTTAGTTTGGATGATCCTGTCTGTAAAGGATTTTATGATACTGTATTTTGTTGTGGGTTATTAACGTATATGCGTATGGTTTGTTTTAAAGTGCATATAAGCATGGCTCTATGGACAAAGTTTTTAATTATTGCTTCCGTTTGGCCCCTTCTCTCTAATGAGTTATGTCTGTTTTGGTTTGAGGCCGTAGGTAATCTCAGGATTACTAGCCGGTTATGTCCTTAACCCATAGGGCCGGGTTCGGATCATGACAGAGTGGTATCAGAGCACGAGTTAATAACTCACACACTTGTCCAAAAAGAGCAATAAGTGTCAAGATAAGATCTAGGAGGCATTCATGTGATAAATATGAATTTGGAAGCATTGATTATATGCTTAAATGTTTTGATATGAACAATTATATGCGTAAGTTGTGAGCTACTTGCATTGCAAATTATCTGGAAATTTGTGCTTCTTAGTGTATGCATACTTGTGTACCTTTTGTTTGAAATATAATGCAAGTTTAATCAGATGGTGAGAACCAGAGGTGATAAGATAGAGGAATCTTCTACTGCCAGACTGGACAGAATGGAAAGACTGATTCAGGAAATGGCAGAGGCTTTGAGACAGCAATAGGAGTGGCAACAACAGTGGCAGCAACCACACCCGCCACCTCCACCTCCACCTCCGACACCACCCATGCTAGATAATCAAAATGATGACCGGATAATAGCTCTCACCAAGGAATTCAAGAAAATGAAACCACCACAGTTCCACGGGGGATTAGATTCGTTGAAAGTTGAAGCGTGGGTCCTCGGCATTGAGAAATTATTTGAAGTGTTCCCCTGTTCAGAGACACAGAAAGTGCTTCTAGCCACTTTTATGCTAGAAGACGAGGCCCGAAGATGGTAGATGCTAATGCGTGAGAATCATAAAGAGGTGGACTGGGTAAAATTTCTAGAGATCTTTTATGACAAGTACTTCCCGCAATGTGTTCAAGATAGGAAGGTAGCCGAGTTCATGGAACTCAAGCAAGACAGCATGACTGTAGCTGAGCATGAAGCCAAATTCACTGAATTGGCCAGGTTTGCACCACATGTAATTGACACTGATTATAAGAAGGCAAGACATTTTGAGGGTGGGCTCCGAAGTGACATCCTAGAGAGAGTGAATGTCTTGAAGTTGGAGACCTACATTGGGGTGCTTGACAGGGCCATCATATCAGAGGCTAACATAGCTAGACAAGCTAAGCCAACAACAGAATGGAAAGGCAACAAAAGGAAAGGCTTCTTTTCGAAGAAGAAATTTATGAAAAAGCAAAACACGGGCTCCTCAACTACTTCAAGTTCTTCCCAAGACACAGCTCCCATGTGCAACATTTGTAGCAAAAGGCACCGTGGAGTCTGTTACCATGCATCAGGAGCCTGTTTCAAATGTGGGAAGCAAGGGCACATAGCCCGAGAATGTAATCAGAACAGTGGAAAACTAGCAGCTAGTTCAACTGCATCAGTTCCAAAGCCGGGAAATACTTTGACATCTGCTACTACTGGGGATACAGTGAGACAGAGGAGAGTTTTTTCGCTTGTTCCGGGCGATACACGGAATGCCAATGCCATTGTCTCAAGTGCTATTTCAATATGTAATCAGGATGCCTTTGTATTAATTGACTCTGGATCAACACACTCATTTGTGACACGTACATTTGCATCTAGACTAAATAGACCCCTAGAATTATTGTCATATTTGCTATGTGTGTCTGCTCCATCGGGGGAATCTGTGTTGTGTGAATCTATATACCGGTTTCGTGAAATGTGTGTTGAGGATGCTATCCTGTATGTAGATTTGTTACCCTTGAATTTTAGACATTTTGATGTAATTTTGGGCATGGATTGGTTAACCAAGTATTGTGCCACCATTGATTGTGTAACAAAACGGGTCGTGTTTAAACCACCAGAACATAAGGAGATTGTGTTTGTGGGTAATGGGGTAGTGCCTCCACCTTATTTAATATCTGCAATGAAAGCATGTAAACTGATCAGGAAAGGGTACCAGGGTTATTTGTACTATGTGTTGTCTGAACAATCTGAGAATGTTGAATTGAATAATATTCCTATTGTTAGAGAATTTTCAGATGTGTGGGAAGGATTTACCAGGGGAATTGGTAGACGGGGAGATAGAGTTTACCATTGAAACTGTACCGAGCACCCAGCCCATTTCTAAAAACCCCTACAGAATGGCTACTGCTGAAATGGAGGAATTGAAAGAACAGTTGCAAGACCTGCTTGATAAGGGATTTATCCGACCTAGCACTTCATCTTGGGGTGCACCAGTGCTATTTGTGAAAAAGAATGATGGTACTTTGCGTTTGTGCATCGATTACCGGGAACTGAATAAGGTAACAATAAAGAACAAGTACCCCCTACCCCATATTGATGATTTATGTGATCAGTTGCAGGGATCACAAGTGTTTTCCAAGATTGATTTGAGGTCCGAGTACCATCAGTTGAAAGTAAAGGCAGAGGATGTTGAGAAAACCGCGTTTAGAACAAGGTATGGTCATTTTGAGTTTCTTGTTATGCCGTTTGGAGTGACTAATGCTCCGGCAACATTTTTGGACTTAATGAATAGAATTTTTAAAACCTACCTTGATGAGTTTGTTGTAGTCTTCATCGATGATATTTTGATATACTCTAAAGATAGACTTGAACATGAGCATCATTTGAGAACTGTTTTACAAATACTTCGGGAAAGAAAATTATTTGCTAAACTAAAGAAATGTGAGTTTTGGTTGGATGAAGTTGTTTTCTTAGGGCATGTGATTAACAAGGAAGGAATTTCAGTGGACCCGCAGAAAATAGAGGCAATTGTGAATTGGCCTACACTGACAAATGTGACAGAAGTTCGCAATTTCATGGGCTTGGCTGGGTACTACAGGAGGTTTGTGAAGGACTTTTCGAAATTAGCTGTGCCTCTTACCCAATTGATGCGTAAAGAGCAACCATTTGAGTGGAACAGTGAAAGAGAATCAGCCTTTCATGAATTGAAAACAAGATTGACTACTGCACCAATTTTGACACTACCTTCAGGTACGGAAAATTTTGTGATTTTCAGTGATGCATCTTTTAAAGGTTTGGGTTGCGTATTAATGCAGAATGGAAAAGTTATTGCTTACGCCTCCAGGCAGTTGAGGCCACATGAGAAGAACTATCCAACACATGACCTAGAATTGGCCACAGTCGTTTTTGCCTTGAAAATTTGGCGGCATTATCTGTATGGAGCAAAATGTGAAGTCTACACAGATCATAATAGCCTGAAATACTTCTTCATGCAGAAAGAGTTGAATATGCGTCAAAAAAGATGGCTGGAACTGATAAAAGATTACGATCTGGAGATTCAGTATCACCCCGAGAAAGCTAATACAGTGGCTGATGCCTTGAGTAGAAAATCAACGGGGAGTATGGCTTGTTTGCTTACCGAACAGAAAGAGATCTTGCAAGATTTTGAGAAGTCTGAAATTGAAGTGGTAATGTGTGAACAGGGTGGGTTGATAGCCGCTATTACCGCCAAGCTGGCAATTGTTGATGAAATCAAGCAGAAACAGAAAGAGGATGAGTTCCTCCGAAAGGTAATAGATGAATTTGAGACGAGTTCAAAAGCAAAATTTAGCATTGAAAATGAAATGTTGAAATTCCGGAACCAAATATGTGTCCCTAATATCCCGGAACTAAAGAAGAGGGTCTTAGATGAAGCTCACAGATCCGTATTTGCTATGCATCCGGGCAACAATAAAATGTATCGAGATTTGAAACAAACCTATTGGTGGCCTAAAATGAAGAAAGAGATTGCAGAATATGTGTCCAAGTGTCTTCAATGTCAGCAAGTTAAGGCTGAACATCAGAAACCAGGCGGTCTACTTCAACCTCTCCTTATTCTTGAATAGAAGTGGGAACATGTGACTATGGATTTCGTTGTTGGCCTACCTTGGACTTCTCGAGGTATGGATTCTGTTTGGGTTATAGTTGATAGACTGACTAAATCTGTACATTTTCTGCCTATCAAAACTACATTTACTACTTACAGATTAGCTACCATTTATGTTGATGAGATTGTCCGTTTACACGAAGTTCCGGTATCTATTGTGTCGGATAGAGATTTGAAATTTGTATCTAGTTGTGGAAGAGTTTGCAGGAAGCTATGGGAACAGAACTAAGGTTCAGTACTGCATTCCACCCACAGACAGATGGGCAGTCAGAACGAACGATACAAACTTTGGAAGATATGCTTCGCATGTGTGCTTTGGATTTTCAGGGGAGTTGGGAGGATTATTTGCCACTTGCAGAATTTTCTTATAATAACAGCTTCCACTCCAGCATCGGTATGGCACCATACGAGGCTTTGTATGGTAGGAGGTGTAGATCACCTATTTGCTGGACAGAGGTCGGGGATAGAGCCTTGTTGGGGCTTGAAATTGTGCAAGACACCTCTGAGAAAATCAAAGTTATTCGTCAAAGGCTCAAAACAGCTCAGGACCGACAAAAGAATTATGCAGACATTCGGAGAAGACCTCTTGAGTATGAGGTTGGTGACCATGTGTTCATCCGTGTTTCTCGGATGAAAGGCCAAGTCAGATTTGGGAAAAAGGACAAGTTGTCGCCCCGTTACATTGGGCCGTTTCAGATTTTGGAGAGGCTTGATCCAGTTGCCTACAGGATTGCTTTGCCACCGGGATTCGAGTAAATCCATAATGTGTTTCATGTGTCGAGGTTGAGGGGTTACCTCCAAGACCCGTTACATGTGATTGATTATCACCGGGTTACTGTTGATGAAAATATGGAATATGCTGAATGACCGGAACGAATTGTTGATCAGCAAGTGAAGCAATTGAGAAACAAGTCCATCCCAATGGTGAAAATGGAATGGAAAGAACACTATGGGACGGATGCTACATGGGAAAAAGAGGAGGAAATGCGACTACGCTATCCACATTTGTTTCCCGACGAAGGTAACTTAAGTTTGGAGGACCAAACTTCCTAAAGGGAGGAAAACTGTGATACCCCCGTTCCGTAATATGCTAATTGGTCCTTAATTTGAATATGATTATGTGTTTAACATGATTTTGTATGCCATTATGTGAATGTATGTGATTTTGGGATTCTATCTGTTCACCGTAGGAATATCTGTCTGAATAATCTACTTTGAAAATTAAATTGAAGGCCTTATCGGCTACAGAACCCGAAATCGATTACGCCATTGTGATTGGCATAATTTTTAGAGCTTACGGTGAAATTTAATTGAAAAATTGATTCGGACTAGATTAAGTTGATTAAATTGATGAATTAGTGCCCAATTACTCTATATTATTATAATATGACTTAGTGGGGCCCTATATACTCAAATACCCTCTTTGTTATTCTTCTTGGCTGAATTAAACTCAAGAAATAGAAAAGAGAGTCGGCTAGAGAGAGGGAAAAGAGGAGAGTTGGGTGTTTGGATAAAAATTGTGAAGAATTGGAGGATTAAACTCAAGAAATTGCTATAGTTTGGAAGATTGAGCCTCTAGGTAAGCATTTGGTCTTGAATTCATAAATTTGAAATTGTGATCTTGTAAGTTCAAGGGTTGTTTGTGATCAAGAGCATGCAATGAGTTGATTTTGTTAAGTTTGAAGTCTTAGAACTCTTGCATGTAGGAAATTACTTTGAATTTTGTTGTCTAAGTTGAGAATGTAGCAATTCATCACATGCATGTACAATTTATGAAGATATGAACTTGAATGTATGAAATTGTTATGTTAGAATGAGTTTGATGGGAGATTGGGGCATGCATGTGAATTATTTGTGAATTGAGCTCCATTGGGTTGTGATTTGGGGTCTACATCATGTTAGTATGATTATATTTGAGAATTGGGCCATAACATGCATGATTTGTTGGTTAAAAATCGAAGTGGAGCTCAAGAACTTAATCTGGAAAACCCAGATTTTTTTATGTCCGCTCGAGGGGGGTAATTGCCGCTCGAGCGAGAAAATCGTGCTCCCAGCACTTTTTGCAGAGTTGGATGTCCGCTCGAGCGGGATATTTCACGCTCGAGCGGGGAGCTTTTGTAGACAGGCCTTCCGCTCGAGCGCCCTAACTCACGTTCGAGCGTAATTTTGAAGTAACCAGTACTTTTTCAGGCCTTTTGGGTTCGCTCGAGCGGGGAAGTCCACGCTCGAGCGGGGACCCTATTTTCTGAAATTTTGTTCATGCGTTCTGTGTTTCGTTTTCCGTTCTCTTTCACTTGTAATCACTTTTAGGCGTGTGTTAAACGTTGTAAATGAGTTAATGAGATAAGAATAAAGCCTAAAGAGGAATATGTGAATCAAAGAACGGATTTAACTGTTAGTGACCCTTTTGTGTTCATGAAATGTGTAGGGTCAAGCTCCAAGGCAAATCCTCAAGCCGATCACTGTGAGTAATATCAATATTCGAAAGCTTGTCAATGTCCAAGTGTTTATTCCCTTATAAACTTTATGAGTTGCTAATTGGGATTGTGGACAAAAGTCTAACATGAATAAATGAATGGACCAAAGGTCATTTTGACAGAGATGAATGGACCGAAGGTCGTTTCGATAGAAATGAATGGACCGAAGGTCGTTTTGACAGAAATGAATGGACCGAAGGTCGTTTTGATAGAAATGAGTGGACCGAAGGTCATTTTGACATAAATGAATGGACCTAAGGTCGTTTCGACATGAATGAGTGGGCCGAAGGCCGTTTTGACATGAACGAGTGGGCCAAAGGCCGTTTTGACATAAATGAATGGGCCGAAGGCTGTTTTGACAAAAATGAATGGGTCGAAGGCCGTTTTGACATAAGTGAATGGGTCGAAGGCCGTTTTGTCATGAATGGGAAATCTGAATGGGCCAAAGGCCAGAATGTTTGGAACTACAGTCACTTGATTTGAATTTTGTATAGTTATATATCTGTTAAGTAGAAGTATGAATTGGGCCCAAGGCCGTTTGGAGCATGTTGTTCTACATATTATTATGTAACCTCTGTAATTGATATTATTTATTGGGCTATCGCTCACGCTCATTCATGTGTTTGTAGGTGAGTTAAGAGAAGTCCAAACCCAGCCCCAGTGAAGTCTGTCGGGAACAACAAAAGTTTTGGAGGGTCAGCCCTTGTGTCTCACGCACGAGACCCATCCTTGCCACTTTGTTATGTATTTATATTTTGTCTTGTTGGCAAGGACTTTTTGTATATCTGTATATAGCTTTGTTATGAGTTGACTCAGTTTGGATGATCCTGTCTGTAAAGGATTTTATGATACTGTATTTTGTTGTGGGTTATTAACGTATATGCGTATGGTTTGTTTTAAAGTGCATATAAGCACGGCTCTATGGACAAAGTTCTTAATTATTGCTTTCGTTTGGCCCCTTCTCTCTGATGAGTTATGTCTGTTTTGGTTTGAGGCCGTAGGTAATCTCAGGATTACTGGCCGGTTATGTCCTTAACCCATAGGGGCGGGTTCAGGTCACGACATTTCCTTTGCCAAGGATTGATCAATTAGTGGACCTAGCAGCAACCCACACTTGACTCAGCTTTCTGGATGTATACCGTGGATATTACCAGATCGCTATGTACAAGTCGGATCAGGAGGTCACTTCTTTCACAACTCTAAGGGGGTTGTATTACTACAAGGTCATGCCCTTTGACCCAAAAAATGTAGGGGTAACATTTCAACGAATGGTCACCAAGATATTTACGCCATTGTTAGGCAGAACAATAGAGGCTTACATTGACAACATGGTGTAACAACCACCTCCTTAATTAATTGTTAATCCTGTGATTTGCCTTGTGTAGCTGATTTTTTCTGCTCCACAGAGGGGTTTAGTCTCCTCGGGTACGGTAGCCCTACAGTTTGGACTATCATGGTTCTGAATTTGGTTTCACAAGTGCAATGTGAAACAGAAAACAAATGAGAGTCCAAATCCAACAAATCTTAGAAAATCCATTAATCATCAGAGATGCCAAAAATGGATTGCATTTTCCAAATTTTAGAGTCACAACCTAAATATTTTTGAGAAATTTAGGAAACCTGTGACTCATGCCAAAGGCCACTTGTCCGTCGTAACCAAAGTTGTCTCAGTTCGGGAACTTAGGTATGAGAGGGGAAGGTCATGAATTGAGCACTCCCCTCATCTGATAAAAGACCGGTCTCTACTAATCATGATTTCTATTTTATCAACGTTATATGCTCTTGCTCTGATTATTAATATGCTAACTTACTATGTGAGACACACAAGTATAGACTATTTTCGCATGCTTTGGAAACGACTTGATTTTATGTGATTTGTTGTTTTTAAAGAGTTTTGAGTGCACACAACTTAAAAGGAAAAATATGAGCTCGTACATACATTTGATCAAAATCATCCCGAATGCAAGTAAAATAACCTTCATACACTGGCATTCAAACAGTTCATTTCGAGTAAGCACGTAGCGTCATGGTAATATGCTAAGCATGGCAACAATCACACATATGAATATGCTAAAGCAAAAAATGCTTACCTAGTACTCTGAGGTAAGCCAAAAAAAAAGAAAGCAATTAAAAAAATGCATGATCCTAACAATGCACGCGATTAATGCAACACATACAAGAATTTAACTATTAGGTTCGGCTTATTAACATGTCATATGGATTGACTCAAAGCATGCGGTAGCACATGTATTCAAGCAAGTAGGAAATGACAATAATATTCAAAAATGATGAATCGAACCTTAATGCATGCACAAATGGATGCAAAACATGGTAATGATATGAAATGAAAACATGATACTACATACAACCATGATAAGTATATAAATAAAAGGGAGAAAGAAATAGGGATTGGAAGACATACATCAAATGTTACAAATTTTCCCTTGCACAAGAGGGTCCAAATGGCCTAATTAACTGACTATTACAAATCTGAATGAGTGAACCAATTAATTATTATAAGTTCGAATGAAAGCAACTAATTAATTACATAATATGAATCTCAAAGCTAATCTAATGGACTTGAATGAGCGGAGAGTCACATGCGTACAAGCAAGAACATCCTCCGGAAACCTCTCTGTTTACTACCAGAAGTTGCTCTATTTACAGTCAGAAAATAAGTCTGTTTTGTTCTAAAAAATCTTCTCTATTTTGCTGGAAAATGCCACTGCCGTACAACATCCTTGGCCGGCTAGCCTGATGAGATGGTCGGTTGTACAGAGTAATGGCCAGCCAGCCACTATTTTTGAGGAATCCACTGCTGCAACAAAATTGGAACAGAGCAAAACAGAGGGCTTCCAAAAGATATTCATCCTTCCTATTCCCTCTTGTCATGTAAATTGTTAATGAGGGAGTAGGTTTGCTTTCTAATCATCAATCATAGCAAGGTTGCTACATGATGATCTTGAAAGCAATAGGAGAAGACTTAGCCAGACTCAAAAAAAGTCCTATGTTCGTTACCTCCTTCCTATCATGAACTTAGTCAAGGAAGAGGTAGGCATGCTTCACTCACAAATCATCAAGTCACGAGATAGCACATGATGATCACAGAGCAACCAAAATGAACAAAAGTAACAACTCAAAAAGTGTTGTCAACCCATCTCCCTACTCATGCAATAAGGTTGAAACATCCTTTTCCATACTTCAAAGTGGAACTAGGAGAGTTTTCAACACTTGTCAATAAATAGCTCTCTAGGAGCAACAAAGCAAGTAAGAAAAAAAAAAGAAAAAAAGAGAGACAAAAAGCAAGCTATCTATCAAAGCTTAAACACACAACTTGCCAAAGTTGTTGACAACTCCTCTTTTTCATGGAACAAGGATGAGACATCCATTTCCATGTTACGAAATTGATCGAAAAAAGAGTTTTTTAACACTTTGAGCACGGAAGCTATTACCTAGTTTCAAGGTGAACAACAATAATATGAAAGTAAGAAATTTACACTAGATAAGTAAACTTGTAGTGGGGTGGCTAAGCCTAAGCTCTTATTCTCTCATGACCACAAGGTTCCAAGAAACATAATGAAAGCTAAAAACGATCAACTCAATGGATTGGCCATTATGTCCTAAACACACGAAATCCGAGAGAACTTATAACAACACAAATATGATATTTAAAGCATAGGAAGTAAGAGCACAAGTAGCGGAGAGGACTAGGACCCTGTTATAAGTAAGCCCATATTCAATTCATATCACATACAAACAACCTAAACCTAATGCTAAAAGGTACTGAATTTAACCAAAACAAGTGAAAAGAAGGTAAAAAAAATGAAAAAAAGATAAAGAGGTGCACAACAAATGAACTAGCCAATGAAAGGATGGCTAGTTTACTCACTTTTAACGCAGTTTTAATTACATTTTAAGCTTAAAAACAACTTTGAAATCAGTATGAAAGTACAAAAAAAAGAGAGAGAAAAAAGATGGCTGAAGGGTTCAAAGGCTACCTCTTGAAAGAGATGATGTTCTTCTTAGTTCACAAACCATAAACCAAGCACTCTCAAAGAGCTGAAATTGTATTTAAAATTTCAGCAAAAGGCTTCAAGTTCAAGCTTATAAGGTGTATCTATAGTGTATGTATATTACAAAAGAGTAAAAAAGATGGTTGTGCAAGCTATAGGCTCTTGGAAATTTTTTAACCCCAAACCATGAAGGGGGTGTTGTATTTATAAAAAAATAACTTCTCACATCAGAAATATTTGTAAAAGAGACAGCGGGCCCAAAGCATGTGCATGGGAGTAGCTAGCAGCTGTCAAAATATCTGTTATGCTGAACATGGCCGGCCGGCCATGAGGGTGTACGGTAGCCCAATGAAAATGGCCTGTTGGCCAGCTATTCTCTGAGTGGTTGGGCTAGAAAAAATAAGGTTTTAGTCCAAATGAGGTGCAAGGTTTAGGTTTTAAAGCCTGAAACTGAATCCTTTCGCTGAAGATTTTGAACGATTGCACAACGTAACATTTCATCATCGAGTGTTAGAGTGAGGCGCTCAAGTCTTAAGGGCAGTCAAAATGGGGTGTCTACACCTTGCTTATGTGTTTATCTATTCAATATGTGCCAAGTGTTATTTGTATTGTGATCATGTGAACAGATATATAGAGAATGGGAATTAAACCTATCTGAATTAGTAAACCATAATACTAAAATAAAGAGCTCGAGATATCTTTTCTTCATATTGTCTTCCCTTTCCCAAGTTGCATAAATGCCACAGTGATTTTGCCAATCTACTTTTACTAACAGGATATCCTCGTTCCTTAACTTCTTGATCTTAACAATCTAAATAGGTCGTTCTTCACATGTATAATCATCACTCAAAAGCACGTGGGTAGGTTCAATGACATGAAAAAGATCCTGGAGATATTCTTGTAACATTGAAATATGAAATACATTGTGCATGTGTTCCATATCAGAAGGAAGAGCTACCCGATATGCCACTAGGTTAATTTTCTCAATGATCTCATACGGTCCAATATACCGAGGTGCTAACTTGCTTTTGGTTCCAAAATAAGTCTGCCCTTTCATCGGTGTTACTTTAATAAAAGCATGATCGCCCACTTCATATTCTCTATCCCGTCTACAAACATCTGCGTAGCTTTTCTGTCGGCTTTGTGCTGTTTTCAATCGTTGATGAATTAACCTTACTTTTTTCGTTGTTTCTTGCAAAATTTCGAGTCCAAGCAAAGGTCTGTCTCTAACTTCAACCCAACAAATCAATAACTAACATTTCTTGCCATATAAAGCCTTGAATACCAAGGCTTGAATGGAAACTACTGTTGTAAGCAAATTCAGCTAGAGGTAAATGGATTTCTCAATTTCCTTGAAAGTCTAGTACACACATACGCAACATATCCTCCAGAGTCTATATTGTCCTTTCTGATTGGCCATCTGTCTCCAAGTGTCTTCCCTCTAGAGTCTTCTAGCTTTTTATGTTGAATAGGCTTAAAGAGTGTAATTAATCACTAAAAGGTTTTTAAGCCTTAATTAATTCTAAGTTTAATTTCATAAATCAAATTCACTTAAATAACTCATTCTCATCATAATCTAATTTACTCCAAACTAAACTAAGCTTAATTGAACTCGTGTGAATTAGGCTCTAATTCCCTATAAAGTTCTGTTTTGTTCATTTAAGTCTTCACAGCTCATTGGACATTATATTTTATTATTTATTGGCTTCTACCAACCCCTATTATGGCATTATCTCGAATTACTGGCCGGTCACTTCTCTAATCCCTTGGGGCAAGGGTTGGGTTGTGACACATGGTGAACAAGAGCAAGGATGAGTTAAACTATCTCAACAACCTAGTACAGATATTCCAAATCTTGAAGACTCATAAGCTACGGCTAAATGCATCTAAGTGTGTATTGGGTGTGGGATTAGGCAAATTTCTAGGCTTCTTGGTGACCAACCAAGGAATAAAAGCATATCCTTCCCAAATAAAGGCCATTCAAGAGCTTAAAAGGCTAAATACCTTTAAGGCGTTATAGCATTTAATGGGGTTAGCAGCCGCGTTGAACAGGTTCATAAGTCGGTTGTCGGACCGGTGCAAACCATTCTTCCAAGCATTTAAGTCGAAGTTAAAGTGAGACGAAGAGTGTGACCGAGCTTTGGAAAGCTTGAAGGAGTACTTGTCTTCTCCATCACTTTTAGTGACCCCAGTACCTAGAGAAGAGCTATACCTGTACCTTGTAGTTTCCCAGTACGCCATTAATGCGGTGTTAGTGTGTGTAGAAGGAATACAACACTTGCACATCTTTTATGTGAGCAAGACAATGCTAGGAGTTGAAACGAGATACTTGCTATTAGAGAAGCCTGCCTTAGCTTTAATGGTGACATCTAGGAAGTTGATGCACTATTTCTATGCCAATATTGTTGTGGTGTTGACCTCATTTCCTTTGAAGGCCCTATTTGAAAGGGCGGCCTTTTTTTGGAAAGATACTAAAGTGGGCAGTAGAGTTGGAATAGTTTGACATCAGGTTTCAACCTAGAACAACAATAAAGGCCCAAGCATTAGCAGATTTTGTGGCTGAGTTCACTCCAGAAAGTCCTTCTGTTTGCTCGATTGACCTGACTAAGGAAACTGAACAAATAGGGGAAATACCGCAAGATTAGCGCAACCCCCACTACCCAGCAACAAGTTGAATTACCACCTCAAGTAGAGGAATTGTGCAATGTGCCATTGAGCTTGGCAATGATTGCACCACCCACTGTGGTCAATGATACATTGCTAGGGGGTGATAAGGTAAGCCGCACAATGGCAAGCTCAATTTGTGATGACATGCTTGAAAAAGAAATGGTAGGGCAACCGAGCAATGAGATTGACGAACAAATGGCGGACAAAGACTTGGAGGAAATAATTGATGTACCAGACCCAAGACATCTTCAAACCTATTCACTTGTTGAAAGTTGTTCGTGGGATAGATGTGAAAGCTTTTCATGGATGGAGCTTCTAATAGGCATAAAACTGGACTGGGAATAGTTCTTATCTCGCCAGATGGTCTAACCATTGAACAGGTGATCAGACTTGGGATTCTAGCGTCCAATAATGAAGCAGAGTATGAAGCACTATTGGCTGGTCTAAAATCTACCTTTCGGATGAAGGCTAATGAGTTAATAGTGTACAGCGACTCCCAATTAATGGTTAATCAAATATTTGGCGAGTACGAAGCGAAGGGTGATAGGATGGCCAAGTATTAGGAGCTGGTCAGAACAGAGATTAAGAAGTTTGAAGTGGTCAGGATAGAACAAATCGTTTGGGATGAAAAAAGCGTTGGCCGATTTTGCGTTGATGTTAGACACTTCCATTCCAAACCCTTTACTGATTGACTTTCTTCCAAGGCCAAGCATTGAAAAACCTGAAGCGGTAGAGTATTGTACGTTGAGCCAGGACCTTCTTGGATAGACTTCATCATCACTTTTTTTGAAAGACAAGATTTTTCTAGAAGACAAGAAGTAGGCGAACAAAATTCAAGTGAAGTCATAATGGTTTTGGCTTTCCTTATCTCTGGCATTGTGTAAAAAATCTTTCACAAGGCCTTACTTAAAGTGTGTCCACCTTAGCAAATTGAGGCATTTTTTATCGAAATTCATGAACGAATATGTGGAAGTCATCAAGGAGGAAGGTCTCTAGCCTACTGAGCTATTTCACAAGGATATTGGTGGCCCTACATACAGGCAGATGCATAAAAGTATGTCAGAAAATACGAAAAGTGCCAGAAGTTTGCATACCAAATCCACCAATCGATCAGAGAAGACTAGCCCTTGGCCTTTTGCAATGTGGGGTTTAGACATAGTGGGACCACTCCCAATCGTACCGGGCAATAGGAAATTCTTCATCGCGATAACGAACTACTTCACCAAGTGGGTTAAAGCAAAAGCACTTGCATCCATTAAACAGAAAGACATGAAGAAGTTTGTCTGGCAGAACATTATTACTCGGTTTGAAATTCTAAAGGCTTTGATATCAGACAATAGCACTTAATTCGACGGGAGATTCTTTAGAGGTTTTTGTGAAGAGCACAAGATAAAATTCTACAACTCCATACTGGCATATCCTCAGGCCAATGGTTAAGCGAAAGCATCTAACAAAGTGATCTTGGACGGGTTAAAAAATAGGCTAGAGAAGGTGAAAAGGAAGTGGGTTGAGAAACTGCCCTATATCTTGTGGGCCTACCAAACTACCCCACAACAATCGATTGGGGAGACACCATGAATGCCTTTGCTTACGACATGCAGGCTGTCATCCCTTTAGAGATTGATCTTTCCACTATCAGAAGTGAAAACTTTGACCCAGATTGAATGACGAAGCAATAGCCTTAGAACTTGACCTTGCTGAAGAAAGAAGAGAGAGAGCCCTGATTCATATAACGTCATATCAGCAAGAGTTGTACAGAAAGTATAACAAGGCAGTACATCCAAGGAAATTCAAGGTAAGAGATTGGGTTCTACACAAAGTTATAGGGAATACATTAGTGCCTGGTGATGACAAATTGGGACAAACTGGGAAGGACCGTACAAAGTGGTGGGGTTGGCAGGAAATGAAGCTTACCACTTGAAAAATGTGGACGGCCAAGTTGTTCCAAGACCATGGAACACAGCCAACTTGAAGTTATTTTATTTTTAGCTACAATACTTGTAACTTTTTCCAACTTTTTGCTTGGCATTAATAAAATAAGTAGACAGTTTTCTTTTCAGACTTTACCTTGTGGTAGTTTTACAATGTAATTGTAATACTTTAGTCAGAACTATGAAAAATCTTTGACCGAGCTAGTTAGCTCAACAAAGTAGGTTAGTAGGATTGACCAACTTTGTAAAATCTTTGACCGAGTTGGTTCGCTTGGCAAAGTAGGTTGGCAAGATTGACCAACTGTGGAAAACTTTAACCGAGCTGGTTAGCTTGGAAAAGTAAGCATTTAAGTTTAAGTGAAACATAAAAGCAAGCTGGGTGAGTAAAAAGTTATAGAATTTTCATTGATGTTTGAAGTCATTACAAAAGGTGGGGCGGGTAGCCTGGTTACATTAAAAGAAAAGAAGAAGAAAAATAAGAAAATGAAAAGCCAAGTCATTACGCGGTCATAGCACAAGGTCATCTTGCTTGGTTGTAGCGCCAGTTTCACCCTCAGCTAGCACGACACCAGCACCATCTTCAATGGTCAGATCAATGACACCCTCTTCAGTGGCAACACTCGGCTGAGTCTGGCTGGCAATCTCTTGCCGAGTTGAAACATCTGTCTGCCGTGCTGGATTAGTGGTTGGCAAGGCTAGAGTGGCATTTGTCGTCTAGTAATTTTCTTCATCTACCTTAAGCAATTTTTGTTGCACAGCATTGGCATACCTCGCCATGTAACTTGAGATAAAATAAGGAGAGGGTTCATGAGACCTCTGAATCTGTGGCCTGGCTGAGCTTCTCTGCAGCCGCACTTGAAAAAGATATCTTTGGCAGCCTCCCACTGCTGAACATAAGCCTCCTTGCTGTTCGTATAACCTCGATCCTTGGCGTATTCCACTTATTTTTTCTAGCGTCATGATCTTGGCGTATTTAGCATCCTTGAGCTTCTTTAACTTACACAAGTATCTGTTCTTCTTGTCTACCAGGGTCTTCTACTAACTTTCATCAGTCGTGTGAACTTGTTTAGCTAACTGGTCTCGCTCGATACTCAGCTTGTCCAGTTGAGCCTTTAGTTCTTTTAGCTTGACGTCGTTCGCATTGTTATTAGCAATGGCCACTTTTGCAGTCTTTCTCAAGTCCAGCACACGTTGATATGCCACTTGACTTTTTTGCATGGCCTGTGAAACATGTTGGATGATAAAAAATAGAGCAAATAGTTGAAATAGAAAAGAGAACAACTAAGGATGGATGACTCACCAACACCAGCGACTTAGTGGCCAAGCTGATGACTTTCAGGTCGGTGAGTTGCTCATGCCTTTCCATGTCGGCAAGTAAGCAAAGACTCTTAGTCAACTTGAAGGCCAGTTGGTTATCTTTGTCACCATAGACCGAGTCTGCTGTGGTCACAGCTCAGCCCTTGTAGGTCATAGCCGGTGCCCACACCGAGAGGGTAGGGGGGTTAGCCTACTCGGTCTGGTTTTCCTTTAGTGGAATGTCCAAATCAAATTACTTAGTGGTTTATAATTCGGTCTTCTCTTCGTCCATCAAGTGTTGCTCGACAGGCGTAGTTTGGGCTCTTTTGCTGAAATGAAGAAGTCCTGGTCGTTGAAAGGGAAACAACAACCGCCTTCATTTATTTGGTGGGCTGTTGCTCGGTCTGGGCATCAGCGGGCGCTAAAGAGGTTTGTTCAGTGATGAGGGCCCTAAGTGCTCTTCTCTTGGCCATATCTTCTTCTTCGGGTAAGGGAATAAGGTTGATTTCAGGCAATATGGGATTTAGTTCAGGTGAAGGCTCAAGGAGGAAGTCAGTGACCTTGCTTTTTCGTTTTGTCACTATATCAATAGGTCGGCTCAAAGTTCAGCAGGTCGGTCCAATCCTTATTTCGGTATCTTAGCACGACGTTAAGAGCTTCTTGGTTTGCATTTGCAAAATGAAAGAAAAAAGAAGACCTTGGTATTCACACTCGCTGATCCTTTTTTTGTGGTTAATATACCAGCTTGGCCCTAAGGCCTTAATGTCTTCGTAATTGCCTGAGATCTAGTCGTTATCGTACAAGTCTTTGGTCGGCATTCTTTTGACGATCTTCTCACGACCACTTTTTACTTTTAAATAGTAGCACCAGCCATTGTTTATCTGCCCTAAAGTGTATTGGTGGAATAGCTCAACTAAGCCTTAATTGATGTCTAAGTGGTGGTTTAGCTCAGTCATGCCATTTATTATCCTATATGTGTTTGTGGAAAGTTGTGTTGGGCAAAGTCTTGGACCGGGAAATGTAGTCCACCCTCCATTATGGATATCACGGTGAAGGGGCAGAACCCTATTCAGTCTCAGGGCAGTATGTCTTGTTTGGCCAGTTCAAAATGTGCATCATCTGGAATGTCATAGTCTTTGTGGAATTCAGCTATAGCACCTGGGGAGCTCACCATGAAGTAGTACTTGCCCATGGAGATGGAGGTTAATAAATTAAGGGTTTGTTTGGCTTCTCAGGGCGGCCGCAGGATGGTGTATGTTTGCTCGACCAATTGGCATCGCCAAGGAGCAATTGTGAAAGCATGCCTGGCAAATCCTAGTTAAGTCTGCACGATCGAAAATGAATTGTGTTATGCTCAAATGTTGATTGAGCTAAAATAGTTGTGTAACTTGATTAAGTATAGAGTGTAATGAAGTGCTAAGCAAGTTACTCGGTTGAGAGAACATGCAAATGTTGGTCTTGGCTCGGTCATTGAGTTAGGTGTGTTGAGCTGTGGTAGCTCGGTCTCATGAATGAGTAAGGTTTTAGCTCATTTCAAAATATGAGCAAGGTTTTGGCTCACCAGAGTTTCAAGTTTTAGCTTGGTTCAGGGTATTAGCAGGGTTTTAGCTTGATCTCTCACGCTAGCAAGGTTTTAGCTCGGCCGTAGTGTCGGCAAGGTTATTAGCTCGGTCAATTTCGTAAAGATACCACAAACATGAAGTTTGCTTGGTTATGGAGTGATTTCGGATCAAACTCATGGTTCTTAATTGGTTTTTCCCAAATCAGTATGTTCATTACAAAGAATAGAAGACTAAGGGTCGTCTGAAAGCCTAATTTGATTTCAAGACTGATTTTACCCATATTACAGTAATTATGAGTGTTTCAATGTGGATTATGGGCATGGGTATCAAAATAACAACATACATGCACAAAAAATGAGAAGAACAGTATGAATTTCAATAGCATATACCAAAAATGGTAGAAAACTTACTAATTTGGGCTCGAAATCAGATTCCAATTGGTAGAACAGTGTCTTCATGCGATTCTGAGCTTACTGTTACAATGGATGTGCTTCGATTTGAGGCTAAAATGCAAAAATCTAAATAGTTAGGGCTCTGGCTTTGGAGTTACAGGTGAAGAAGATGAACGGTAAAAGGAATGGCTGCGTATGAAGGAGTTATATATGTAGAAGGCAAAAAGGCGAGACAATTCCAAATTTTAGGGGATGTGCGTGATGACTATAATAGTGCACGGGCATAATCGGGGCTAGCCACATGTCCCAGAAAGGACATCGCGTTATAGTGGTTGGTGAATGTGTTGTACGACTGATGAGACCACTTCAGACCGAACGGGTTTTAAGACCGAGCAGTCTTGGTTAGCTCAGTATGATTAAGTCTTCTAGCTCGGCAGTAAGGAATAATCCCAATCATACACTGCAGATGGAATTAAGGGGCAATTGAGAGAGCAATTTGTGTAGCGAAATTGAGTTGAGCTAGTTGGAAGTGGCTTCAAGGCTTGGGTCGCATAATGGGCCGAGCTATGTCTTGGTGATAGCCTGGTTTTGGGCCGAGCAAAGGCTAGGCCGGTCAAAGATGTTTGACCGAACTAGTAAATACCCATATTCTTGGACCTAGCTACTTCTTAGAGGCAATCAATGCTTTGATTGCGCTACAAGGGAAGACAGTCAAACGGAGCTAAGAATGAAGGTTTGACCGAGCTAGGAGAAGAGCTGCGCAATGTCAGCATAGTGGCGCGCCGTGCAAGCTGTGCACGACTAAGTCAGTAGCGGATAGAGTAAAGTAGTTTGATTGCTCGGCGGGAAGCCATGCAAAGAGTTATGTCATCTCACTTGGCTTGCAGAAATGTGATTCGTAGGAGGACTTTGCAAAGGAAAGTTAGAGTACCACTAGAATTGTACCATGCAGAACTTACAAAAGCTCAAACCATACCCTAATTTCAGGTATTGCAATTATTATTCTCGAATTTACAGAGCTTTTATCTCCTTGGTCTATTTGTTGACTTAGGCATCGGAGGGGTCTACAGCACACACACGCCAGCCAGCTCACATTTGTGATTTCAAGTGTTACGATGATGTTTGAAGGAGCACAAACTTGATTAACAAGATTATACGAGTGAAAATTATTTCATACTCATACAATGGTATATGGTATGTATTTTTGTGGTGAATGTTACATATTTTTTTGATAAAATTACGATAAATTTGTAATTCAAAAATAAAGTTACATATTTTGTGATAATGCTATACATTTTTATAGTAATATTATATATTTTGTGGTTAAAAAATGTTTGGATAAAAAAAAATATGTAACATTACTTAAAAAAATAGGTAATATTATCACAAAATGAGTAATTTTATTTTTAAATCACAAATTACTATAATTTTATTAAAATATTACATAATATTTATTATAAAAATATGTAACAAATATCACAAAAATATATAAATGGTGTATATAATACACCATTTAAAAAGCGTGTATCATAAAATTTCTAATAAAACATTACTCCAAATGGCACCATTAAGACCACCAAACAAAAAAAAAACCTAAGCTAGCCCTATTTGGAACCGGGTTGGAGAGCTTTATAAGTTAAAATAATAAATAAATATAAAATAAATTAAAATAGTTAATAAAATAAAAATGACACATTTAAAATATAATTATTTTACTTTTTTTCTCCCAATTATTAAATCACTTATAAAAAATTAAAAAAAAAAAATTTAAAAAAAATAGTTATTACTTCAAACATAATTTTTTTAATCAAATTTAAAATAATTAAAAAATAAAAAAATAAACAAAACTAATCAACTTCTCAAACCACTAACGTAACGTCCAAAGAAACTCTATGCGTTCGTCTCTACCGACCATTCCAACAGTTTTCTGTCCAATGTCAATTGGTCAGCCATTTAGTTAAATTCTGGTACTTTCCACTTATTTTAGATTCCGACGTATGGCCCTGAACACGAGATAACCTTTTTGGCCGTAGGACCGAGTGGCAAAAAATATATATATATATATTAGAAATTTTAAATATTTTATTAAGGTTAAGTTTGACAATTTAAAAATAATTTATCTTTTTATCTTTTTATCATCACATCACTTCTTTATTTTTTTACACATCTTTTCGTAAAAATACAAAAAGTACACTTATTTAAGTCATCCCAAATAACCCTAAATATCTTATACGAATGTGAGGTTCATATCATATGGATTGTATATAAGTCTCATATTCATATGAGACATTTGATAAAAATATTAATAAAATATAAGAGATCTCTATCATTACTCGCACACAAAACACCTGCCTTCACAATTTTTGTTAGGTCTCGAATCCCATTTGACAATTGCATGTTTTAATTAAAAAGTTTAAAAATTATTATAAATTATTATATCACTATTTTAATTTTATCACATCTTTTTATAAAAAATTAAAAAATTATTAAAATAATTTATTCTCAAACGAGTAACCTCACTCTTACATCGTCCGCTAAATTGTACGTGCTCTTTCTGCTGTCGCTTACTCCCCTATCAAACTCCAAAAATTATTTTGATCCAAAAAAAAAAAAAAAAAAAAATTCCAAAAAATTATTAATAAAATTACAATTCAGTGAATTGATCAAAAGTAATTATAGATGGTGAGGGTGTAACTATTCTTTTGTTTTTGTTTTTGTTTTTGTTTTTGTTTTTGTGAATTTCTTACATGAAAAGAGTTGTAGCTTCATGTTTTTGTAATTAGTTTTGATTTATTACATTGAATTGTAATTTTTTAAAAATTATTTGGTATTTATAAAAATAAAAATAAAAAATTATTTTGTGATTCAAAGACACCAAGGCTTTTGTTTGGTTTGACTTTGGGAGATAAGTTTTCAAAAAATATTTTACAACAATGGTTGGTGGCCCGAAATTCAGTGGCTCGAATGGCTTGAAACTGTCAAAACGACGTCGTTTTGGGCGCAAAACAAGCCAAAACGGCGTGCAATTTCGAGCCATTTGAACTACTGATTTTGTGGCCCTCAAACATTTTTCAATATTTTAAGAAGAGAGTTTAGAAATTTTTGTAGTTTGTTTGATTGTATATTTTGAAAATAGTTTTGGAGTTTGGGAGTTTGAGATAATTTGATATTTTATTTTAATTGAGTAGATGTATGTGAAAGAAATAATGATTGAAAAAGAGAGAAGAGAGAGAAAAAGTGATTGATTGATATGTATGAAAAAGAAAGTGATTTTGAAAAAAAATTAAGAAAAATTACAAACCAAACAAAATTTTTAAAAATTTTCACCAGAATCTTTTTTCCACAGCCAAACCAAACAAAGCCCAGTGTTTTTATCCCCTTACTATCACCAAATGTCCAGTCTCCCTATTATTTTATAATATTCAACAACACAAAATCGTATATACTTTTCTCCTTTGCCAATCACTTAATGCTACAGCTTCTCGTTTATAAGAGATTTGCATCAATGCTTCAATAAGCCTTGATGAGCTCGTAGCATTTTAGGAATGAATCACGTCTAACTATTCATAGTTTTAAAATCAACCAAGTAGGTTAGGCTGGTAAATATGGATCGGATTAGACAAATCCTAATCCTAATTTTACAAAAAAAAACTCTAATTTTTTACTAAATAAATCATATTTTATAATACAAAAAATTAATTTTTTAATTAAATAATGTTGTGCGAGGATTATGCTTCTTTTTTTTTATATTAAAAAAAATGAAAAGTGTCCTTAACAAATTTTAATATTTTATTTATTGAATAAATAAATAATATGTAATTGTCCGGCTGCTCGGTATCAATCCGCACCTCAACCAATTCCTCAACAGCCTTATCTTCAGCCTTGGTGCCCACATCATCCAAGACACCCTGGTCCTCCGGTCCCTCAATCATTTGAACGAATCCTTTGGCAGCCCGGCTTCCGTTGACCGCCACGAAGCACTGCTTGGACATGACCTGATCGCCCCAAATCTCCTCGATTGCCCCCATAGCCGAGGGGAATCTCATTACTTGGTGAAAAGTTGATGTCACGGCTTGCATGGCGTGTAGCCATCCCCTTCCAAGGATAAGGTTGTACGTCAAAGGCACTTGCAGCACCCAAAACTCAACTTGTTTGACCACGGATCCCGCTTTGACCGGCAGGATAATCTTTCCCAAAGGCCACTCTGGTTGCGAGTTGAATCCAACTAGTGGCGAAGTTGCCGGAGCCAAGTCTGTCTCGCGGAGTTTAAGCTGCTTGAACGCATCATAATACATGATCTCGACCGAGCTTCCCTGATCGATCAAGATCCGCTTAACATCAAAGTCCTTGACGCGTAGTGTTACTACTAGGGCATCGTTGTGCAGCTTCTGGATACGCTCTAGATCCCTTGAGGTGAAACTAATCACGTCTTTTTCTCCTGTCTTCCCCCTTTTGATGGCAGGCTGTACCGACAAAACTTCCCTCATATGTTCTGCCTTCTTTATCATGCCCCGGAGTTCGCAGACACGCTCCGATTCCACGATGCCGTGGATGACATTAATAACTCCTTGCGGTGGTGCGTCTCGGTCATCCTGTCCCCTGGGATCGACCAGAGCCTGATTTGGCTTCACGCCACCATCAATGTAAAGGTCTAGATGCCCGGCCGCAACCAGTTCTTTCAAGTGTTGCCGCAAAGGCAAACAATCCTCAGTCCGGTGGCCTCTCTCCCGGTGGAACGTGTAACGATACCGCGGATTATAGCCCTTTTGTCCATCACCCAACTTAGCAGGAAATCGGACATACTCCTCGTCTCAGATTTCACTAAGTATGCGATAGATTGGAATCTTGAAGACCGTGGTTATGCCAATCCTTGCCTTCATCCTTCTGTTTGCGTCTGTTACATCATCTCGGGGGTAGTCATCCCGATCATTGCGGCGTCCTCTTCCCCAGTTTTTACGGTTAGTGCCACGGTCCGATTCCTCTGCTCGGTCACTTGAGCGGCTGGACTCTTGCCCAACTGCGTGCACTTTGCCTGCTGTCTTCTTGTCCGTTACTACCGGAGTGGCCTTCACGGTAGAAGCTGACGCGTCATCCTCTACTCGGATGTGCTCATTGATGCGCTGCATGAGCTGGCCCATGGAGGTCGGCTGGTGCATGGTAAGCGAGTCTCGCAGTCTATGTCCGACCGGGAGACCACGCTTATATTGCGTGATTGCAAGGTTGATCGGGCAATCCAAGATCTCGTTGAAGGTTTCCCAATACCTTGAATTGTACGCCTTTAGTGTGTCGCACGATTCCATCTTGACACTTAGCAAGTGATCGACTTCCTTTGGTGTTTTTATGTTGGTTTTGAAGCGTGTAACAAACGCCTCGGCCAACTGATGCCACCTTTGTATGCTCCCTTCCGGCAACCGCTCGAACCACTTTAAGCCCAGCTCGCCCAAACTTGACGGGAAGATTAGGCACATAAGTCCGTCATTCCGCCTTTGTCCGGCCATAACCTGTCGGAAGTGACTCACATGCATGTAAGGATCGGTTTTTCCGTCGTAGAGTGTGAACTTAGGTTGGTGGAAGCCTGCCGGAAGTGGTGTTGTTTCAATTTCCAGGGAAAAATGAGTGGCACTCTGCCTGGCCAAGTCCATATCTTCAAGGAGTGGCACTGCTTGGCGGGGTGGAGGCATTCCGACCTCCCCGCTGGCGTGAACCCCGTAGGATAGCCGCTAGAAAGCAGGTATTCTCTGAGCTTCGCGCCGGCGGGCCCGCTCCTTTAAGACCGCCTGTAAATCCTCTGACTGAGCGGAGTAAGAGTACCTCGACGTCGTCGCCGGACGTGAGGGTTTGTAGGTACTGTCTTGCGCGCTAGACTTTTCTGCATGCACGTCGGAATCACCAACCTGGTAACTTCTGGTAATGGATATGGACTGAGTATGTCGTTGACTCTGACCGCCTGAACGGCGGGATGGGGTGCGCTCACTGTGGTCTCCCACTCCAACTACACCCTTCCCTTTGACATGCCGCTTGAGATCTTCCATCTCCGCCGTGATTCGCCGGATGACAGCATCTTGGTCCCTCAACTTGCTTTCCAGTCGCCTGTGTAGATGCGCCCGCGGAGGGGGCCTCGCTACTATAGTTCGGACTCGCGATTTTTGTTGTCGCGGTTCTTAATCTGAACCAAAGAGTCCAAATCTGGCAAATCATTTTGAGAAACAGATTTTTGAAAAAGTAGTGCCAAACATGGACTGCTTTGCCAGATACAGAGTCGCCACCTAAATATTTTTTTTAAAAATGGGGAAATTTAGGAAACCCTGACTCGGTGCCGAAGGCCACATGTCCGTCATCACCGGAGTTGTCTCGGCTCGGGAGCTTGGGTACGATCGGGGAAGGTCAGCTATGAGCACCCCCTTTCGCCCGGTCCGAAGACCGGCCTCTACTAACTATGATATCCGATTTTGAAAACGTTATGTGTTCTTATTCCATTTATTAGCCTAGAATTACTATGTCATGCGCGCAGCAAACAAGTATAGACTAGATTGCCTAATTTGGAAATAAGCATTGCATATCCGTTTGTTTTGGAAATTGTTTTGGACTTTGCTACTCGCAAGTAGGCTAAAACACGGATTTCAATGAGTTTTTCCAACTCAAACAATCCAACCTTCACCCACAGGCATTCAAAACATTTTATCACATAAGCACTTAGCCGCATGGCAGGCATACTGTCATGGCAACACTCACACGCATGCGGGATGCTAAAGCATAAATATTTACATCGTACTCCGTGCCAAAACAGTAAACTAGTTAGCAAACATGCATGTCCTAGTTCATGTTAAAAATGGCTAATGCATCACATGCAAAAATGCAATCTAGGCAGGCTCGGCTAACCCTAAACATGGCATGTGAAATGCGATCAACTACCACATATTCAATTTGTGAATTGAAGTACAGATGCAGTTAGCGTGATGTACCGAGCCTAATGTATGTAATACAAATGTATGGGTGCACGCATGCATAGCATAAGGTATGCTAATTTCAAAAATGCCCTAATCTACCATCATAAGCAGGTAAATAAAAGGGAAAAAAGAAATGGGGATTGGAAGACATACACATACTCACCCACACTTATTACATCATTGCCCTCACTCGGAGGGTCCAAATAAATATTACAGTCCCAAATAATAAATGAATAAAATTATTACAAAGTTTCTAATTAATTAAAAGGGAGGAATACAAAAGAAAGAAGAGGGTGGCCGCAGCCTTTGCCTCGGGATGCGCGAATGATGCGTGCTCGAAAGCCGTCTCGCCTAAAAAAAAAAAACGTACCATATCTCCGCCACCTCTGTTTACACTGCCCTGTCTCTCTGAAAATTGCCAAAGTCCTGGAACAGGTTCCTCACACATTGCAGGGCACCACCGGCCAGACAGAATTCCCACCGGCACTCCATAATTTCCACCGGCTGTTGAATTGATAATCGGCACTTAAAATATTGCCGGCCGGCTCTGAATTCTGCCGGTCGGCAGAAACTTCCTGCAGAGACAGTTTTGACAGCAAACAGAGAATAGACAATGCATGGCATGGGGTTTTCAGGCACATGTAAGCATAGTCATATTTCCTATCATGCTTTGAACTCAAGGAAGCATGTCCCTCGATCCCCGAACCATCAATGGTGCATGGTGGCTCAAAGAATCAAATTTGCCATTTGATATAAAGATGCATGCAACAAACAAAATGAGAACCGAAACCTTATCAAGTTGGAGTCAAAGGCCCCGGTGACCGGGAATCGAGGCACATTACATCACTTGAAGTATGAATGTACCTTGATTCCCACACTTGGTTTGACACCCCAAACCAAGCAAATGCAATGCATGTTATGCAAACATGATTCAAAATGCAATATGATACCAAGATGCAAGATACAACAAGTACTATGCAACCAACATGACAAATGTGTAATGCCAAGCATACAAGGTGCAAATGTGGTGCAAACATGGACCAATTTGGGAATGGGATTAACATGCTACAAGGCTTAATGAAGCAACCATGCGACAAACATGGAACAAGCATGCAATGGGGCCTTAAGCCATAAAGGGACAGACCTTAATCCGCCCCAAAACAGTGACCAAAAGATGTCTAAAAGGTGGGCCAATACTCATGCTAACAAGCAAACTAATGGTCCCAAGGTTAAGGCACAAAAAGAAGACATTTTACCCCTCACCAACATGACCTCTCATGGCATGATTAAAACAAGTAAAAAACAGAATTTTACAGACCAAGATAGGACTCGAAACCCTCCTAATATGGCAGCTAAGGTGACTCCCAAGAGGCATATGCACCAAGCCTCATTCCTAGGCATAAGAGGGTACACCCTCAAGGCATAAAAGAGGTCATGCGCGCACACATACAAACATGATTCTTGGACTAACATGTGGTCCTAAATGATGTTAAATCATGAGGGTGATCACAACCATGCATGCTAGAGGTCAATATGCTCAAAGCTTTCAAGCCAAAATACATAGCACTCATAACAAACATGTCAAGCATGACCAAATGGATGACCAACAGACTTTAAGCATGGAAAAACAATACTAAAAGCTTCATGGAACTAAGCCAACACACGCAAGAATCATGGCCTAATCATGAGATGCACTTCTAAGCAAAATGGAGCAATACAAAGCAAGTACTACAAGCATATAAGGAGGCACAAATCCGGCCAAAAACAGAGGTTACCTATGACCTAAAACGCCTAAAAACTTCTGAAATAAGGCCAAGAATGATCAAGCACACATGCTATCCTTTTAAGTTAAAAAGCAAGGAAACAAAACAATGAAGGGAGAGGGGTGTCCCTCCCCTATGCAAGACTTCAAACCACCTTTTTTTAACACTAAAAATTAACTAGTTTTTAGTGGTGAAAGGACTAAAACACTGAAGTGAACAAAGCCTTACCAAAGAGGCACCAAAATGGACCAAACAAGGCCTAGAAGGGTGAGTTTGCACTCAAACCACAAAACGACCTTAATGAAAGTTCTAAAGCATGAAAATACAAGCCCTTTTTATGTTATACACAAGAGCTAAAACAGCAAGCAAGATAGGTAAAAAACTATTGCAAGTTTGGGGAATATAAAGCAAGATGCTCACCCTTGAACAACCCTTGAAGAGCAAATGGTCTAGCCCTCTTCTTTTGATCAAAACCAGTCCAAAAACTCAAGAATCAACCCCCCAAGTTCCTAAATCTCGGAGTAAGGTGTAATAGTGTGTGTAATGGTGCAAAAGTAAGGTAAAATCCACCTTTAGGCCAAGGAAACACACACAAAGGAGGGGAGAGAGGGAGATATAGAGATAGAGTGTATCTATATCTCAAAGCTCTGGTTTTTGGTTCCAAAATTCTAACCTAGATCAAAGAGGAAGACCCTCCCTCTTATAAGACTCCCTCTTGCAAAGCTTATACAACAAGCTTGCTTAGAGGGAGATCCCTCTATACACGTGTATGGAGGGAGGCAGAGTTGGTGCCAGCTATCACAGCTGGCACAAAATATCTCCATAAAGTGGATGAACAGTGGTCGGCTGCCCAAAAATGTCATTTCGACAAAAAAAAGTGCCGACCGGCAACAAAATATGCCGACCGTCAATAAAATGTGCCGACCGGCTACAAATAGTGCCGATGGCAGAAAAAGACCAGCTGGTGGCCTCTAGCCACTACCGGTGGTGTGTGGGGATGCCTTACAAGGCCTTCCCTGCCCCTCCAAGGCAAAACATAAGTGTTCGGTGTGAAACCAGACACTAAACGGTCAAGTTCGGAGATCCTGAGGCAGGGCGCGCGAGCCGGGACTTCCGGGAACTCCAAACGAACACAAACATGGATAATCACCGAGTGTTCAAACGGTGACGTCCAAGTCTTGAGAACGGTCAAAAATGGGGTGTCTACAGCCTGGCGTGCGAGTCTCTCCTCTGCCGGTGACCGTCTGGACTCCGTGAATGTCCATGACTTCGTCCGCGCTTGTCCCGCGCGTCTCCTGACTGTCTGCCAGTGGGCGTTCCCAAGTCAGCCATTGAGTGGACAGCAGGAGGTCCCTCTCTCCTTCGGGTATACTCCGGGATGGCTCCGTCGATGGCGGACAACGGAAACTCGTCATTGTTCGCCATGGACGGCGATCAGATGAACCTGGAAGACAAGGTTTTGTCTGTCAAGATTCCCACAGACGGCGCCAATTGTCCGGCTGCTTGGTATCAATCCGCACCTCAACTAATTCCTCAACAGCCTTATCTTCGGCCTTGGTGCCCACATCATCTAAGACACCCTGGTCCTCCGGTCCCACAGCGCCACTGGATTGACCGGCGACAGGTGAACGAGTTACAACGCTCGGCAGCTCGGCGGATGTGGCGGTGAGCAGGTTCTTGATTCTGCTGCGCTTGGCCATCTCTTGTTCCTCGGTCAGGCGAATGAGGGGAACGTCTGGCAGAGTAGGATCCGGTGGAGGTGTTGGAGCTCGGAGGAAGTCAGTAACCTTACTCCGGCGGGGAGCGGAGTATCTATATGTGGGACTGTAGCCGAGCAGTTGGTTACAATCTCGATCGCGGTAGCGAAGCGCGGTCCTGATTGCCTCTACGTTGGGGAAATTGTAGTTGGCTTGCAAGGCTTGGATGGCTGCAAAAGAAACAAGAGAATGATTAATTTACAGAAACATCAAGTGTATAAACCGAGATAATTTGCGCGGCTTACATGTGCTCCCAAAATTTTTGCTAATCATCCAGCCCGGTACCTCGGCTGTCTCGTAGTTACCAGACACCTAGAAGAAATCATCATCGTGAAGATCCTTGTCTGGTATGCCGGTCACGATTTTCTCTCTGCCCGGTCTAATCTTGAGGTAATAGGCGAAACCGTCGCCGGTGTGGCCCAAGGTGTATTGGCGTAGGACCTCGGCTAGACCTAGGCTAATGCCTAACCGATTGTTTAGCTCATGAACGCCGTTTATTATCCGGTAAGTGTTGGTGGACACTTGGGTTGGTGCTAGCCCGGTTCGGCGCAAGAACTCGGTTATCAGTGGATTAAGTGGGAAACGAAGGCCCCCTTCAACAATGGATAGCACGGTGAAGGGGCATTCCTCCCTACCCCAAGGCGTTGTCTCCTCTTCTGCCAGCTCGAGATGGACGTCGGCCGGGATGCCGTACTCCTCTCTGAAAGCGGCTAGCGCGGCCGGAGTATCCACTAGGAAGCGGAATTTCCCCATTTGTGGCCGGCTTACTATAGCCCGGTTGAGGGGTTGGGCACGGTGGTAATTGGTTGCTGCTCGGTCCTGAGAGCCTCAGGAATGACAGTGGTCCCCTTGAACTCTGCAGGAAAAGGATGGCAAGTGTAAGAGAGCGCGGTTGCGCAAAAGGAGCTAGACTTCAGCTCGGTCATTAAGAGTGCCAAACCACCTCGGTTGTCTAACTAAGGAGCTCAGTCGCCCAAGCAGACCTAATGTTAGCCCGGTTGAGCGACCAAGTCCTTTTGTTATCTCGGTTTTTGCTGTGGTTGAGACAAACATGTTGTTTGCCCGGTTTGATTGGTTTTTTGGATCGAAAGAAGACCAAGAGCCCGGTTCGCCCCAGTTCTTCAGTGTTCTTCAGGAAGACGAAAACACCAAGAACAGTGGGAGGTTTGGGACGTTTTCTATGGCCTATGCCCTAAGAGCTACGTTCTTGTGCCCTAATGTGTATAATATGAAAGAAAATAGTAACTATAGATGGGTTGAAGGTCTTACCTGTGAAAGGCAGAAACTGCTCCTACTGTTTACTGTTACTGTTACTGTTACAGAGATCTCTGTCGGTTCCCTCGTGGAACCACTACTGTTTACTGACTGATGGCCATCATTACTGTTCGGTCTTTTAAGACCTACTGTCACTGTTATGCTAATGGATGTACCACATATGACTGTTTACTGTACTGAACAACTGAAATACTGATTGAATTGAACTGTTTTCATTACTGTAAGGACATTCATTCTAAACCCCTTTACGCTTTATGTTGTTCACTGGGCTTTAGCTCACTGCTCATATATATATGTAGGTGTACAGGCACCAGATCGGAGCTAGGAGCGTCAGGGTAACTCCAGTTTTGTCAAGCCAGCCTTTGTGCCTCACTGCGAGGTTCCGAGTTGCCATGCTATGGCTTGGGGGTGTTTTGTTTGTTTTCCCCCGCCTGTCTTCATACTGTCTAACTGTTCTGTATAGACTGAATGTTTACCGTACTGTTATCAAGGGATTAGGTCCCGGTACTGTGTGACTGTAAATTCTGTATAGACTGTACTGTTTGTGTATGTATGAATGTATGAAAAATCTTTTTGGCATGCAGACCGTCGCAGCTCATTGGACATTGTTTAATTACTATTTTGGCTTCCGCCAGGCCCTGTACTCTGTTTTACTGTATTGCTGTTCAGCAGGCCTTCGGTAATCTCGGATTACTGGCCGGTTACGGTGCTAAACCCATAGGGCCGGGTTTGGGTCGTGACAGAGTGGTATCAGAGCGATACTTACCACGAGTTATACCGCACACACGTGTCCAAATGAGCTATAGGGTGTCCTAGAAAAGTTATTAGGGCATCTCATGAGCATGATAAGTGTGTGGTTATGTTATGACTGAATACATGCTAATGTGGTAAACTGTTAAACAAATGACTGCTTATGTTTAAAACTGTTATAACTGCTTATAGTGAAATGGACAATGCAAATGAACCTGAGTCCTCATCTACTGAGGCAAGAATGGAAAGAATGGAAAGAATGATGGAACTGATAACTGCTAGACTTGAACAACAGAACCAACAGCCTCCTCCTCCTCCGGTACAGCCGGAACCTAATGTGAATGTGAATGATGGGGATATAATTGCTCTGACCCAGAAGTTCAGCAAAATGAAACCGCCATCCTTTCAGGGAGGCCTTGAACCGTTAAAAGCTGAAGCTTGGGTTCTGGAAACAGAAAAATTATTTGAAGTGTTTCCGTGCTCAGAAACGAACAAAGTATTGCTTGCTACCTTCACCCTACAAGAAGAAGCTAGAAGGTGGTGGATGTTGATCCGCGATACAAGCACTGTTATGACTTGGGCTCAGTTCAAGGAGTCCTTCTTTGAAAAGTACTTCCCTCAGTGTGTCAGGGATAGAAAAGTGACTGAATTCGAACAGCTGAAGCAGGGCACAATGTCCGTTGTAGAGTATGAAACCAAATTTACTGAACTTGCCCGTTATGCACCGCACATGGTGGATACTGAATATAAGAAGGCCAGAAAATTTGAAGGTGGCCTTAATGTGGCAATACTTGACCGGATAAATGTTTTGAAACTACCGACTTTTGTGGGTGTTCTCGACCGGGCATTGATGGCCGAGTCGAACATTGCAGCAGTGAACAATCTGAAACACCAACAACTGAATGGCATGGTAAAAGGCAGGGTTTCAAATTCAAGAAAGGCAAGCACAACCCGGCCAACAAGAAACAGAACACGGGGTCGACGACTAGCCCCAGCCAAGGGAGTGGGTTCATACCACCCTGTCCTGAGTGTGGCAAGAAGCACAAGGGGGTCTGCTACAGAATATCTGGAGCCTGTTACAGGTGTGGCAAGGTGGGCCACATGGTTAAAGACTGCCCCTCTGCTCCACAAGCCAGTAGTAAAGCTGCACCAAGCGCAGCAGCATCAACTGTAGCACCAAAGCCTAACCCCAAAGCTACCGGGAAGGAGCCCATGAGGCAGGGCCGAGTGTTCGCCCTAGTACCGGGAGACGTGCAAAATACTGAAACCGTTGTGTCAGGTATCCTCTCTATTTGTGCACAAAATGCATATGTATTAATTGATTCGGGGTCTACGCATTCTTATGTATCGCATGCTTTCTCGCGGAAATTGAATAGACCCTTAGAACCCATGAACTATCTGCTAGCCGTATCATCACCTGTAGGAGGGTCCATGACATGTGCTTATATGTACCCCGCATGTGAAATCATTGTTGGGGATATGCATCTGTTTATTGATTTACTGCCATTGAACATTGATCATTTTGACATAATATTGGGGATGGATTGGTTACAAAAATATCATGCCACTATTGACTGTGTGACCAAGCAAGTTGTTTTCCGTCCACCTGGTTTGCCTGAATTTGTGTTTAATGGGAGTGGAGTAGTACCTCCTCCGTATCTGATTTCATCTGTGAAAGCTGTTAAATTAGTTAGAAAGGGGTGCAAAGGATATCTGTGTTCTGTACAGACTGTACCTACTGATGATAATGCTAACGTGAACTGTATTCCTATAGTCAGGGAATTCCCAGATGTATTTCCAGATGATCTGCCAAGGGATTTAATTGACAGGGACATTGAATTTACCATTGATGTGATTCCGGGTACGCAGCCGATATCGAAAGCTCCTTACAGAATGGCCCCAACTGAACTGAAAGAACTGAAAGTGCAACTGCAGGAACTGCTGGATAAGAAGTTTATCAGGCCTAGCACTTCGCCATGGGGCGCTCCTGTTTTGTTTGTAAAGAAGAAAGATGGCTCGCTAAGACTGTGCATTTATTACCGTGAATTGAACAAGGTAACTGTGAAAAATAAATACCCATTGCCGCGCATTGATGATTTATTTGATCAGTTACAGGGTGCACAAGTGTTTTCTAAAATTGATCTCAGATCGGGGTATCATCAACTGAAGGTTAAACCGGAAGACATTGATAAAACTGCTTTCAGAACGAGGTATGGCCATTATGAATTTTTAGTTATGCCATTCGGCGTCACGAATGCCCCTGCTGCATTTATGGACCTTATGAACCGAATTTTTAAACCATACCTTGACAATTTTATTGTCGTATTTATTGATGACATATTGATTTACTCCAAGAGTATAGAAGAACATGAACATCATCTGAGACTTGCCCTACAAACCTTAAGAGAACAAAAACTGTATGCTAAACTGTCTAAATGTGAATTTTGGCTTGACCATGTTATGTTTTTGGGGCATGTTGTTAGCAAAAATGGGATTTCTGTTGATCCGCAGAAAATTGAAGCTGTAGTGAACTGGCCTAGACCAACAAATGTGACTGAAGTCCGAAGTTTTTGGGATTGGCTGGATATTACAGAAGATTTGTCAAAGATTTCGCCAAAATTGCCCTACCACTGACTCAGTTAACTCAGAAGGGGACATCATTTGACTGGACTGACCAAAGGGAATCAGCATTCCAAGAGTTGAAAACTCGACTTGTGACTGCACCGGTTTTGACTCTACCTTCGGGTACGGATGGTTACACTGTATTTAGTGATGCTTCTCATAAGGGTTTGGGGTGTGTGTTAATGCAGAATGGGAAAGTTATTGCTTATGCTTCCCGTCAACTGAGACCGCATGAAAAGAACTACCCGACCCATGATCTGGAACTTGCTGCAGTAGTATTTGCACTGAAAATCTGGCGTCACTATCTGTACGGGGTGACATGTGAAGTATACACCGACCACAAGAGTTTAAAATATTTCTTCACACAGAAAGAACTGAACATGAGACAGCGGAGATGGCTAGAACTGATTAAAGATTATGACCTACAAATATTGTACCATCCGGGAAAAGCCAATACCGTTGCCGATGCATTGAGCCGGAAATCGATTGGAAACTTAGCCTGTTTGCTTACAGGACAGAAAGAGTTGCTTTGTGACCTTGAAAAATCTGAAATCGAAATTGTTTTACGAGAACAAGGTGGAATCTTAGCTGCTATTTCTGCTCAACCGGCGCTGATTGGGGAGATTAAAGAGAAACAGCAACTGGATGACTTCTTGAAAAAGATCATCGAAGAAAGAGAATCTAAACCGAGACCGGGATTCAAATTTGAGAATAATGTACTGAAATTTCAAGAAAGACTGTGTGTACCAAATGATACTGAACTGAAAAGAAGAGTTCTGCAAGAAGGCCACAATTCGAAATTGTCTATCCATCCGGGGAATACGAAAATGTACCAAGATCTGAAACAGAATTTCTGGTGGCCGGGAATGAAGAAAGAAATTGCTGACTTTGTGTCCAAATGTCTTCGTTGCCAACAGGTCAAAGCTGAACATCAACGACCCGCAGGCTTATTGCAGCCCTTATCCATACCAGAGTGGAAATGGGAGCATATCACCATGGATTTTATTGTGGGATTACCTCGCTCCAGAAAAGGTATGGATTCAATTTGGGTTATTGTTGATAGACTAACCAAATCTGCTCACTTCTTACCTGTCAAGACGATTTATAATGCGGACAAATTGGCTGTTATCTATATTGATGAAATTGTTAGACTACATGGAGTGCCTGTGTCTATTGTTTCTGACAGGGATTCGAAGTTTACATCGAGGTTTTGGCAAAGCCTACAAACTGCACTGGGTACTGAACTGAGACTGAGTAGTGCCTATCATCCTCAGACAGATGGCCAATCAGAAAGGACCATCCAAACTCTGGAGGATTTACTGAGAATGTGTGTCCTTGATTTTCAGGGAGACTGGGAAAGTCATCTGTCATTAGTTGAATTCGCCTACAACAATAGCTACCATTCGAGTATTGGTATGGCGCCTTTCGAGGCATTGTATGGCAGAAAATGTAGATCTCCGATTTGCTGGGCAGAAGTCGGAGATGGGCCTTTGCTTGGGCCCGAGATTGTGTATGAAACAACTGAAAAAGTGAAACTGATACAACAGAGACTGAAAACTGCACAGAGTAGACAGAAAAACTATGCAGATGTTAGAAGACGAGACAGAGAGTATGAAGTGGGTGATCACGTGTTTGTGAAAGTGACACCAATGAAAGGCCAGACTCGTTTTGGAGTCAAAGGCAAGTTAGCACCAAGATACGTCGGACCGTATGAGATTATTGAGAAAATTAATCCGGTGGCGTATCAAGTTGCGCTCCCTCCTGAAATGGAGCATATGCATAACGTCTTCCACATTTCCATGTTGAGTGACTACCTCCGGGATCCCTTCCATGTGATTGAGCCTACTCGGATAGTGTTGAGTGATGACTACACTTACGAGGAACGGCCTATACAGATTGTAAACCGACGGATCAAGAAACTGAGAAACAAAGAGATCCCGCTAGTAAAAGTTGACTGGCAGAACCACGGTGGCGTGTATGCCACTTGGGAAAGGGAAGATGACATGGCCAAAAGATATCCTGAACTGTTTCCACTGAATCCTGTTTTCATCCAGAATGAAGGTAACTCGAGTTTAGAGGACTAAACTCTTTATAAGGAGGGGAGACTGTAACAACCCTCATACTGTTTACCGATTAAAGACTGATTGATTACCGATAACCATCGATTACCGTTAAACTGAATTGATTATGATCGATAATTGAATTGATTAAAGTACTGAACTGACTGACTGAAAACTGGAACTGGATTGAATGAGTACATCTGTTTGAATTGCATTTTATCTGTTGACTGTTTGTTTGATCTGTTCGTATTTTAGTGTTTAAACTGCTAATTGAAGGCCTTATCAACGGCCGAACCTGAAATTGATTGATGTTTTTATGATCGTCATAATTAATGAGATTTTATGGTATAATTATCCGAAAACTGATTAGGTATGCTTACATTAGATTAAATAAGCTAATTTAAGAGTTGGACTTAATTACCGTTTTGCCCTTGAGTGGGCCACTACCTCTACACCTTGAGCTCACTATACTTGAGCCAAAAACATTTTCCTCAGCCTTCTTCTTGTTCTTGCCGACCTTGAGGGAGAGAGGGAGAGAATAGAATTGTTCTTGGGGGTTTGGCTTAGTCAACTTGAAGAATTGCTTGAAATTGAAGTGTATCTGCCTATTTGAGCTCCCTCACTTCTAATTCTACACCTAAGGTAGATCATTCATCATCTTAATGGTGTCTTTGAGTTATTCTTGCATGATTCATGCTTCATTGTAGAACTAAGTCATGAATTGGTTCATTGTTGTTGAATTGAAACTTAATTGTTGCATGCATGTACATATATTGAAGTTTTGAGGTTGTAGTCCATGTTTCCTCACATGCATGTCCATCTTTTGGTCATACTCCATGAGTTCATCTTGTTTTTGAAGGTTTGAGCTCTTTTGAAACAGCATTAAAGCTTTGAAAATGATTTGAGATCATGCATGTTGCATGTTCATATTGTTCCTGAAATTGATTTGAAATTGGGTTTGAATAAAACACCCTTGGTCTTTGATTTTTCAAATTGAGTTTTGAACCATGTTTAACTATGAGTTTACATGTGTTTTCTGGAAATTTAGCCCAAGAGGTCGAGTTTTGATGCTTTTGAACTTGGTTTTGAGCTTGGAGGTGCAATCTGGGTTTTCCAGATTTCGCACTTCCGCTCGAGCGGGGGAAATGCCGCTGGAGCGTGGAATCCGAGCATCCAGCATCTCTCTGCACTGTTTTACAGTCCGCTCGAGCGGAGTATTGGGCGCTCGAGCGGAGTCTTGTCTCAAGCTCGAGCGGGCGTCGAGCGGAGATTTCACCCATCCAGTACTTTTACAGTACGCTCGAGCGGGTAAGTTTACGCTCGAGCGTGTACCTTTGTTGCGTGACCGCTCGAGCGGGGAAACATGCGCTCGAGCGGGACCCTATTTTTCTGAAAATGCTTTTAATGTACATCTTTGCATCCTCATCCCATTCTAGGCATTCTTAGGCCTAGTTTAAGGCATCTTGTTGAGGATATAGATGTAGAACACACCGAGGCATTAGGAATTAAGTTATTACCGTTCCCAATTGGGTAGCTTAGTGTGTGTTCAATCTGTTAACTGTGTAGGGTTGGTGACTGGGGAGGCACGCTCTAGCATACTGTAGCCCAAACTCTGTGAGTAACAATTGTGTAAAGATATGTTCAACTGATATCTTTTGAATACTGAACTGAACTGTTTACTGAACTGGTATTACTGAATGAATGTATGTCCTTTATTTCTGAACTGTACTGTGGCATCCTTAGTACCTACTGTTTACTGTTACTGTTACTGTTACAGAGATCTCTGTCGGTTCTCTCGTGGAACCACTACTGTTTACTGACTGATGGCCATCATTACTGTTCGGTCTTTTAAGACCTACTGTCACTGTTATGCTAATGGATGTACCACATATGACTGTTTACTGTACTGAACAACTGAAATACTGATTGAATTGAACTGTTTTCATTACTGTAAGGACATTCATTCTAAACCCCTTTACGCTTTATGTTGTTCACTGGGCTTTAGCTCACTGCTCATATATATATGTAGGTGTACAGGCACCAGATCGGAGCTAGGAGCGTCAGGGTAACTCCAGTTTTTTCAAGCCAGCCTTTGTGCCTCACTGCGAGGTTCCGAGTTGTCATGCTATGGCTTGGGGGTGTTTTGTTTGTTTTCCCCCGCCTGTCTTCATACTGTCTAACTGTTCTGTATAGACTGAATGTTTACCGTACTGTTATCAAGGGATTAGGTCCCGGTACTGTGTGACTGTAAATTCTGTATAGACTGTACTGTTTGTGTATGTATGAATGCATGAAAAATCTTTTTGGCATGCAGACCGTCGCAGCTCATTGGACATTGTTTAATTACTGTTTTGGCTTCCGCCAGGCCCTGTACTCTGTTTTACTGTATTGCTGTTCAGCAGGCCTTCGGTAATCTCGGATTACTGGCCGGTTACGGTGCTAAACCCATAGGGCCGGGTTTGGGTCGTGACAGCAGTTCGGCTGCCGGGCTCCAGCTGTGATGGCGGGCAGTTGAGATTAGGCGATGTTCAGCAAGGTCTATGCTGACAGATGGGATAAGCGGAGCCACGTGTCGGGAGACGACTGGGAGTAGATATGGGCCACAGAGGGTATATAAGCATGTCTGCGCCCCCCATACGGGGCACACGAACATCTCTGTAAGGGATTCTTACACTCAAACACTCTCTCCCTTCTCTCTATCCATCCTAAGGTGTGTGCTAACTTGATCGTCGGAGGGTTTTTCCGGCCACACACCGCCGGGTAGCTCACCGTTACTTGCTCGCAGGTGATCGGACATCGACGGAGCTCGGAAGAAAGGAGTACGGGCTTGCCGGAATATTTGCTCCCCGGACAGTAATATATCAATATTTACGAAAAATTCTTAATTCCATGTAGTCAAGTCAAGTTTTTCAAATTGAAACTTGTATATCCGTCACCTGATTAAGACTTGACTCGCAGTGGCATGTTTCTAGCTTGAAATATGACTGGAGCGTGCTATTAGGCCTATTACGGAGCCCGCATCTATGATCTGAACCATTAAAGCATGTCGAGTACTTTGTCCTTACAAAAAATCACATTGATTGAATATTGATAATCATTTGATCAGATTAAATTTGTGTCAACGATAATTATAATTTTAAAAATAAATTGTTTACACAAATATGATTTGATTAAATAGCTATTGATATTCGATCAACATAATTTTTTATAAAAATAAAATAGTCGAT
Source organism: Camellia sinensis (assembly GCF_055761805.1). Classification (NCBI taxonomy): domain Eukaryota; kingdom Viridiplantae; phylum Streptophyta; class Magnoliopsida; order Ericales; family Theaceae; genus Camellia; species Camellia sinensis. The sequence goes on from NC_138974.1 coordinate 116,117,608, forward strand.
GAATTTTACACATTAAATAATTTAGATTTTCAAAACGGACCTAAAATGCCCCATTAAACCGTCCAATTAAACTAACCAGCAGAGTACCATCCAAGACCTTTGTAAAATTACTAGATCTACATCCGTTCACTCATTACTTTAAAAATCGCCCATTTAAAATCAAATTATGTCAGATTATATGAATTAAGCAGGTGAATTAATATTTGCCCAGCCGTACTTGGAGCAATATCCCAAAATTGTTAAACTACTTTTTGACTTGTAATCAACCGTCCCTTTCCTTTGACAAGTCAATTTGGCCATATAACACTGCAATCACGGGGTTGTTATGGAATTGGGATCCTCCCCTTCATTTCGGTCCTTCATTCTCTCCTTGCAGGGTCTTCGGGCCCATTTTGAGATTTAATTTTGATAATCTGAACCGTTCATATTTTTAGATTTATTCAATATATCATACCTATAAAAAATCAAGTTAGTCAAATATTATAAAGTATGTGTTCGGAAAACTGTTTATTAAAAAATAGTTTGTAGTCCCAATTTTCTGAACGCCTACTTTCTGATATCCGATCAACTTGATTTTTTACAGGTATAATATACTGAATAAATCTAAAAATATGAACGGTTCAGATTATCAAAATTGAGCCTCAAAGTGGACCCGAAAGCTCCTGTAGGGAGGGAATAAAGGAGGGCGCTCAAGGAGGGGATCAGGACTCGTTGTTATGGGGTGAGGGTGCCTCAATTCGCTTTTTGACTTATTTGATTAAATAAATTAAAAAAATTAAAAGTCTGTTTGTCATTAATTTTAAAAATAAGAGTCACTTTCAAATTTACTAACTTTTTTAAATTTAAAAAAAATAAATTGTTTGGTTTACTATTTTTTCTGAAAATTAAAATTTTATTTTTCTATAATATTTTATATATTTTTTCTTTTACATACACCTAATCTAACACATTTAAAAAGTATAATATTTGTAATTTTTTTTTAAATTTCACTAAATACAAAAAAATTCAATATATTTTCGTATTTTGTTGTATTTAATGATTTTTTTTAAAGATTTTTGTATAAAATTTATAATTTTTAAGTGTATTAAGATTAAGTACGTCTACAAAGTAAAAACAATGGATTAAAATATTTTTAAAAATCACTAAAAATATGAATTAAAAACTTAAAAAATTATTTTTGAAAACTCCAAACCAAACAGAATTAATTTTTTTAAATCAGTGAAAAATTCAACCCAAATGACCTATAAATTAGCACAAATCCTCTCTTCTCCAAAATTTTTTGAGCTTGGTTGTTGTAGTTTATTGTAAGTTAAAAATTCATAATTAGAAAATAAAAGTTAAAAGAATCATTTCTTCTAACTTTTAAATAATCAACTTATTTAAATTATTTTCAGCTTATAAATTATAAGCAGAAATTATACCAAAAAAAAGTCTGGCACAAACTTCCAAATATATATATATATATAAATAGTTTGGATAACCTGTACAAAACAACACCAATATTCTCCTAATTAAATCACATAAAAATTTTAAATCATACAAAATTTAAAACATTGCTTAGGCCAAAAGTCCATATCTGAATTTGTTTTGCCCAAAGATCCACATGCAAAACTATTCCGTTCATCAGGACATAATTTTACAAGATGACCAAACTACCCATCCTAGTCCTAGACTTTATTTGCCTTCTGTTGAAAACAAACTCACTTCACAGATCAAAACAAACCTACTTTCTCTCTTTATTTTTCTCTCTCTTCCTAAACCAAACCCTCTCTTTCTCTCTCTCTCTAACCAAGCCACTACCAACAGACTACTACCGCCGACGGCCTTGGCCACTATCTCTTTGCGTCGTCTCTAATTTAAGATCTACGTTGCATTTGTGATGCCTAGTTGACGTCGGCGATCCTCTATCATTTATGACCATCGCTGATCTTAGATCTGTGACCATCTTCTTCTTCTCCGCTACCATTGCCATCGGCGATGGAAGCAATTTATCATCCACCGCCTCTCCCTCTACTCCTCCAACGCGGCCTTCTTCATCACTTCCCGCGTCCTCATCGTCGACCTCCTCACTTTTCGCCTTCTCACATTCTCTCTCTCCAGCCTCATCATCGTCAACGCCCATTCCCTCTTCGACACCCTCACGTTGAATAAATACGGAAATTTTTTGAACAAATACGAAAAAAAATTTGTATTGATAGTCAAGGAAAATTAAAAAATAAAAACAAAGTTAATAGATAAATTAAAGGATAAAATTGAAAACAAAATATTCTTCAAAACTAACAAAATGATTTCTTACCAAACAATTTCACAAAAGGTGGACATCTCACTAATAAAAAAACATCCAAATCTAATGCCTTGTACTCTCCTTAGCTTAAAACTTTTTAACAATGTACTCAATTTAAAATATATTTAATAGTTTTTTTTTTTTTGAAAAGTACAAGACTTGATACATTCCACATATGACAATAAGTCATCTAATAAAGTACATCAAAGTATATATAAGAAATTACATACTAGCGGTGTGTTGGAATAAAATTTACAAAAAAAAATGATAAACTTTATAAGTATTAATAATTAAAATCATAAAACTTTTTCACTAATGTGTAATAATTTTTCAAAACTCCTCATGAGTAGTAATTTTCCCAAGTATAAATTAGGTCCCAAAAGATATAAAGAGAATCCCTACGTAGGAAAGATGCAAGTGTTCATATAGGGAGAAAAATAAATCTCTACAGAAGAAGAAAAAAACCTTTATGAAAGGATGAAACCTCTACACAGGGAAACATTATGAAACACAAAAAATATATCAAAATAAAAAATCAAAATAGTCACCACCAAACAAATATTACCAATCACTTTCGTGATCCATTCATCGCCACAATTGATAATTGTGGAATGTTAATCTCTGCCTCTATATTAGAAAATAAAATATTTTGAATATGAAATGATCGCCTAAATCTGAGTTTAGATTTGAAAACTTTGATGATTTAGATAGGAGAAGCAGTGGTAGCTAGCACATGTTGATGAATAAGAAAAATAAAAGATATGGAAGAAACAGCATAAGAAGAAACGAAGAGGCGAAAAAGATTAGGAATACCACCCTCTCATTACAAGAATTTGCACTTTTAGCGATCACTTTTCGCGATCAATATAAAAGTTGGTAGCTAAAAGTTACTTTTTGGCGACCAAATATTAATTAGTTGCGAATGATCATTATTTTTGGCGACCAAATATTATTGGTCGCAGAAGGTTATATTTTGGCGACTGAAAAATGAGTTGGTCGCAAAAAGTGGTATGCTTTTGGCGACTAATTACAAATTTGGTGGCAGAAGATCAAAAATAAGTTGGTTGTGGAATTGGGGACCAAAATTTTAGTCGCCAAAAACTTATTTTTCCCGACCAAAAATATTTTAGTTGCCGTATATTGAGTTTTGGCTACTAAAACAATTTAGTTGCCGAATGAAAAATAATTTTTTTTTTCTTTGGCGACCAAAAACTTATTTTCAGCAACAAAAAAAAATTAGTCGCCAAATTAATACTTTTAGCAACTTATATTTTAGTCGCCGTTGATTGAGATTTGGCAACTAAAAAAGTTTGTCAGCGAAGGTATCTTTTCTACGACTAATATGGTCTTTTCGTCGGCAAAAGTTTGGGAAGGAAATTTGAAATGTGGAGGTGGGAATTGAAATTTTTTTGCGACAAAAAAATTTGGTCACCAATTTTAAAACGACGTCATTTTGTACCAGGAAAATAGAGAAAAAAAATTAAAAAAAAACCCTAATCTCCCTTGTCTCTGGCTCGCTCTTTGTGTCTCTCTATGTTGGTCTGCCCTCTCCCTCTCTCTATGTTCTTTCTCTCAATCGGTGCCCACTCTCTCTAGCTCATCGAAGTCCCTCACCGCCGTTGCTCACGTCCGTCGCACATCGCCACCGCCGCAAATCTCCATCGCCCTGTGTCTTTCTCTCATACAGAGGGAGCGATTGCCGGGTATTCGCTGCTATGGTTGTTGATGTGGGCCACCAGGATGGGTTTGTTGATCCAGCCATTTTCGGCGAGGATCGCTATCGCCACGGGGAGGCACTTGACGGAACCGTATAAGGAAGAGTATCCATATTGGGTTGGGTTGTTGTTGTGGTTCTTGGCGGAGCTTGCTTTGATTGGGGCTAATATTCAGGAGGTGATTGTGAGTGCAATTGCTATCAAGATTCTCAGCAACGGGTTTTTTCCTATCTGGGCTGGTATTGTTATAACCACTTCTGACTGGTTAGTTTTCGAGGAATTTGTTTTCTGGTGATTGGTTACTGAGAAAAGATTGGGAAAATTAATTTGGTTTTTTTAATTGTTTTTTAGGATTTGAATTGTGATTATTGATCTGTTTATTGTTTAGAGCCTGAAAGAACAAATAGCTCTTCACTTTAAGCAATTGAAATTGAAAATTTCTTTTTTAGATACCAGAATAGCAAATTGACACCAAAATTGTTTGATTTATACTAATAATAATTGTTGCCCTGTTCTGTTGTTGTTAATTTCACATCATATAGTAGTTATTGGGTTGTCTATATTATTTTTTATGCTCAAAATGTCTCATTTGCTATTTTTTTTCTTGAATTTAAATCTTTTAAGACACTGTTAATTTGTCAGTTAATTGAAATGTGCTTTCTTGTTTCTTGGCCTTATTACATTGGATCTCATTAAATGTTTGCCTTTTTTCTAATAATTTACTGCTACTGATTCTGAATTTAAGCTATTGCTTCACAAAAATGAAAATTGTGCTCTGCTGACTGGCTTTGTTTTGTTTTATTGTCGTGAACAGTTTCATCTTTTTATTTTTGGAAAACCATGGAGTGAGGAAATTAGGAGCTGTTTTTGCAGTTCTCATCTCAACTATGGCATTATCGTCTAATGGAAAAGAACTTATCGTAGGTGAGAAACGTGCTTTGTTTCTACCTTCAAGAAATTTTTAAAGAAAATATTGGGGATCGTTTTAAATTGCTAGGCATAAATTCCAAGGGTATTTATTAATGTTTTCTTGTAACACTGAGATTGCCATGTTCAGATTGGCAATGCTCATGAGTTATTGAGCATAATTGTGGCATACTCTGAAAAGCTTAATCGTGAATTTGTCAGCACAAGGCCAAGTGGCTGAGTCTTTTACCTCTTTGTACTGCAAGTATGATATACTAACAGATAGTAGCATGGACTAGTGCATGTATGGATAGCACTATGCTCACTGCATCCATCTTAGCTCTTCTCTTGGAATGGACAATGCTTGTTGGTAAACCTCTAGAAGGGAAATAATAGGTGGTGGAAGATTCAAAATTTTCTAATGGGGCAAATCAGAGGACATAAAATTATTGATTTAAAACATTTGGGGTTGATGACAATTTACCCCGTGACTTGGTGTGTAAATCGCAGTTCCGGACAGCATTAGAAGACTAGAAAATCCAGTTTATGAAGACTTTCTTTAGCATGCTTTATAACACAGATTTAGTAGGGTGGTCAGAGTTTTGGTTTTGGGAGTTTCTAAGAATGTAATGTTTTCTGATCATTCCTTCTACCCAAATTTGGGTGGTTTTAGTGGTTCTGGGGAGGTATTTGTAAAGTAGGGCCCCTCCTAAGGTTGTTTTTTTTGCTTGGACTATAACTCTTGAGGCTAGTTTGGAAGTTGATAACTGTAGGATGAGGCACAGAATATTGATTGAGTAGTGTTGCATGTGTAAGTAGGCACGGGAAATTGTTAATCATCTCCTTCTTCACTGTTTGGTGGGCAGGAATTTGTGGAATTTGATTTGTTCCATGTTCAGGGTCCCATGAGTGGTCATGTTGTTCTACATAGGAGAGTGATACTGTTCCATTCTCAGACTCTTCTTTTGTCTAGTTTTAGGTGATCTGCACATGCCTATGGATGTGTAGATTTTGGGCTTTAGCCGATTGAGTATACAAGTTTTTCCGCCTCACATGTTTTTTTGTCTTTTACAATGTTACTTGTCCAAAAAAATAATACAACAAAAAAATTAAAAAGAACAACAAATTTATGTTGTAGATACTTTGCATTGTTCTCATAACCCATTCTTTAATATAAATCCTGAAATTTGTTGTTTTCAAATATGTTCCCTTCAGATTTCAAGGGAGGTTCTGGATGTAGCTGCTCGTGTTATTTAACCTAGTGTGACTACTGATGAAATTGATGAAGTGGTTCATGAAGCAACAATTGCATCTGGTAATGTTGACTCCATCAATGAGCCAGTAATCTGGCCATTTGTTTTGTGACTACTAGAGGTTGGATTTGCTAACTATTTGTTTGATTTTACCTGCTTCAGGAGGATATCCGTCTCTAGTAAAATATAACTTTTTCCCAAAGTCATTCTGCACGTAGGTACTTTTTTATGTTCACTGCATAGTCTGATATAGATTAAGTAAATATGTTATGTTCTTCCTATGTGTTACAGTTTAGTTAATGAAGTAATCTGCCATGTTCTTCCTAGAGGTTGGTGCCTTTCAAATTTATTTATTTATTTATTATTGTTTTTAATGAAAATAAAATTCCTCTCTTAAGTTTTTCTAATGTACAAACACTCACTAGTCTGATATAATAAAAATTCCGCCTATTTTCTAAAACTTATGCTTTTGGGACAATTGGTGATGCAAAAATTTGATCTTTGTTCTTTTTGTCATCAATCTTTCAAGGTCTATGAGAGATCTCTGCCAGGTTCTGGTGCTGGCCCAAATGCAACTGCTGCTGCTGCTCAGTTTGTGAGAGCTGAAATGCTTCCAAGTGCCGATTTCATTTGGCCATGCAAGGGTGGAGGGTTAATTATCCATAAAGTTGATATGTTAGTTTGGATCAGCTGCCAAGCAAGTTGATATGTTAAATCATTAAAGAATGTGAAAGGCTTCAAGTTTTGTGTCATGTTGGACTTCAAAGAGGATATAACTTTTGAGAAGACATGCTTACTATATTCAATTTGACTTGAATATGCTCTGTGCTGCACTACAGTTATATATTTTCATCTTTATTTTAAATGGAATTCAATTATTGTTTGATGATTTTGTGAAATTCTAAGAAAGGAAATTTGTTAATTATTGTTCCTAAGCTTTTTTCTTTTTCAAATGTTATTGTTCCTTAATTGTGGTTGAGTTGAATGAATTTTATTTAATATTGGATTGAATGTTTATAAACAAAAATTGATTGTTCTAAAAAAAAAGAAAAAAAAAGGAGGAGATTTGGCGACTAAAAAATTGGTCGGCAAATTCTACACTTTTGTGACTAAAATCATTGGTCGGCAATTTCTTACCTTTTGGCAACTAAATTGTTGGTCGGCGATTTCTCGACTTTTAGCGACTAATTTGTTTGGTCGTAGAATGTGACAATTGGCGACCAATATATTTGGTCGGGAAAATATCACTTTTTGCGACCAAAGTGTTTTACTGACAAAATAGATTAGTCGCAGTAATGATATATTTAGCGACCAAAAATTTAGTCGGCGAATCTAACTTTTTTCGACCAACAAAAATTTTGGTCGCGAATTACTTTTGCCGACCCTCAATTGGCGACCAAAATAGCGACAAAAAAAATTGGTCGCTGATAACTTTTATCGACTAAAAATGAGCTTTTAGCGACCAATTTTTTGATCGACAAATGTGTTATTTCTTGTAGTGTTTCTTTCCTTAAGAGTAGAGAAAAAGAAAAAAATTTAGGGTTCATTAAAGAGAAAGGAGTTAGAGTTTCTAAATATATTTAAAGTTAAGCGTAACAAGGGAGTATGAAAAATAAAAATTTAAAGATAGAATTTAGGTGTCATTTGGGATGTAATTTTTTTTTGATTTTATAGCTAAATTAGTTATAAAAAGATAAAATATATTAAAAAATTAATAAGGCCAAGTTTGGCAACATTAAAATAATTCATTTTTTTATCTTTTTATCTTTTTTTCATCACATCACCTCTCTATTTTTTTGCACATCTTTTCGTAAAAAGATAAAAAGTGCACTTATTTAAGTCATCCCAAACAACTCTAAAATATTACATTTTGTCATAATAATTTTACTTTTTCTCTCACAAAAGTTAAAAAAATCAATCCAAACGAACATTTTAGTAAGAGCTAAAATAATCAATAAATCAAAAATTTAAAAAGTCAACCTCACTTTTGAAACGAAACTTTAATGCCGAATCAAATCTCACTCTATTGTAAATTTCTAATTACACATATTTAATGTTTTCTTTATAATGATTACATTTATATTTATGTATATTAAAGGGTTGATCATACGATGTTGGTGTTTATAGTGTGTGGGGTCCATAAAATTGCAGACCCCACACCCATGTGAGACATTTGATCATTTGTTTAGTAGAAAATTTGATATCCCTACCATTACCCAAAAATATATATCGAAGAGTTTTACGATCATTTATTTCATAAAACATTTGGTAGATTTCTTTGAATTCTTAGGTCTCGTTTAAAAATAGGTTATTTTTATAATATTTAAATTTTTCATAAAAAAATATGTAAAAAAATTTTAAAAAAAATAATGAGACAATTTATAGTGACTTTAACTTTTCAACTAAAACATCTAGTCTCCAAACAATGCCTTACCATTACTCATTTTTTAATAGACTATTAAATTTAAACATGTATACTGCGAGGTCTTTTCACCATATTTCAAGAGATTCTAAATATAAATATATTTCATTTGCTTACTATTGTCTTCTAACTTTTGTTAAATGTATCATTCTTATAATGTATGTGCTATTGTCTTATTAAATTTTTATCAAATTTGTCATTCTTAAAATGTGACAATACTATTATCTTATTACATTTTCAAATATTGGTATATTTCATTTGTAATATTTTAATGTGAGATAAGACTTATAGGCCATGTTTGTTTGGGTGGATATGAGCTTGGGATTGGACTAATAGTCCAATAAAATTATTAATCCGATGTTTGGTTCAACAATTGAAGTACGGACTAATTATTTTAAACTTGACTATTAGTTAAGATAAGATACAAAATCCAACGAATTTGTAATCCTAGGACTATTAGTCATGAGAATGCTAATCCAGTCCGCCCAAATAAACATGGCCATAGATTCATAAGTCATGGATATAATAGTAAATGAAATAAGTTATGAAAACTCAATCAAATTTTTATATAATTTATTTTTATGCAACATGACTTGGATAGTTTTTTATTTTGGAAGTAAATTGAGAAACATTCCAAACATTAAAAGCCAAAGTGAAAAGAGAAAATATTTTAAGAATGAAATGAAAAAATTATGAAACTTAAGAGAACAAAATATAACTTATTCATTTTTATGCTACTTGGTTATCCACATGGCGCCATGCGACTGCTAAACGGGGTTTAAAATTAGGAAAATGAGTGAGAGTATTAATTAGTGTCATCACTAATGATGTGGCAGTGGGTCCCACCATGAATGATTTGATGTTTTGACCTTGGTGTTGTATTTTTTTTTTTTTTATTGAGTGTCATGTCATTAGTGGTCTTTTTAGAGTTCCAAAATTAGTGGTCTCTATCATTGTTGTTAAAATTATATGAAAGTTTGTTTTGAGACTTCACTTGAAAAGTTAGGTTTATAATTAAAAAATTAAAAAATTATTATAAATTATTATTTTATTTTTTTATTTTTTGTGTATATTTTTAATAAAAAGTCAAAAAAAATTAACTAAAATAATCAATTCTTAAACATATTAAAAAAAATTAAACAGAAGCAAAGTGAGAAAAGAAAATTTAAGAGTTAAAATATAAAAAAAAATTAAAAATTTAAAGGACAAAGTATAATTTATTTATTTATGTATTGGTCTTATAAAGTGGGAGTATGACAATGTATTAATGAGAAAAGAGATGACGTAATCACAGTTGTGTATTATTTTATGTGTACGTATGACATAAATATAAATATAATTATTGTAATATTATATTATACTATAAACATCAACATAATTATTATAATATTATATTATACTATAAAGGGTAAATTTCACTGACACTCTCTAAGGTTTATATTTATTACAGTTTTTTTTTTACTTTTTGAAAATTACATCTCTCTCTTGAGGTTTAAAGTTTTATTACAGATTTTCCGTCAGTAATTTAATTTTTTTAAATACCAATTTGCCTTCATTGGATAAATTACATTAACACCCCCTCACATTTTAGAAATTACAATTCCTTACCTAAGGTTTAAAGTAGCATTATCAATTGTCTCTCGATTAGTATTAGTTGGAAAAAAAATTAATTGAAAAAAAAAATTATTTGAAAAAATATTTTGTTAGTAAAATTTTTAAATTTCTGTTTAAAAACCAACGTAAACTCATTTTTTAAATTTATGTTTTTTTTTTCAAATTTACAAACTGAGACAACTATTTATAAACCAAAAAAATTATCAAATAGGTTTTTATGACATTTTTTAAAAATTTTGTAAATATAAATTGAGAACTGAAAACGAAATAGTTACCAAATAGACCTCAGATGGTAGAAATGTCATAAAATTAACAAATAATTAAATAAGTTACCAACGTAAGAAATGACTTATCAAAAGATTCTTAGGCTATGTATGGTTTGATTTTTAGAAAAAAAAATTTAAAATTTAAAAATTAATTTGGTTAAGAAATAAAAAATAAAAAATAAGTATCATTTAAGGGTAAAAAATAATTATCATTTTAATTTTTGGGCAAGTTATATATACGTATGGCTTCTTTAATTTAATTTGTAAAAAATTATTTCTAACCACTCGAAAGATAAAAATTATATAAAAATGATAAATATTTTTTATTTTTTATTTCTTAACCAGATTAATTTTTAATTTTTTTTAAAAAAATTTTAAAAATCAAATCATGCATAGCCTAAGAATCTTTTGATAATCATTTCTTATGTTGGTAACTTATTTAATTATTTGTTAATTTTATGACATTTTTATTATCTGAAACTTGTTTGGTAACCATTTCGTTTTCAGTTTTCAATTTATATTTACAAAAATTTAAAAACTATCATAAAAACTTGTTTGATAATTTTTTTGGTTCATAAATGGTTGTCTCAGTTTGTAAATTTAAAAAAAAAACGTAAATTCAAAAAATGAGTTTATGTTGGTTTTTAAACAGAAATTTAAAAATTTTACTAACAAAATTTTTTTCAATTTATTTTTTTCCAATTAATTTTTTTTTCAATAAATTTTTTTTCCAACTAATACTAACTAAGGAGGCATTTGATAATGCTACTTTAAGTTTTTGGAAAGAGATTGAAATTTCTAAAATGCGAGGAGTGTCAATGTAATTTACCTAGTGAGGGCAAAATATGTATTTAAAAAAATTAAATTATTAAAAAGAAATTTATAATGAAACTTTAAACCTCAAGACAGATGTTATATTAAAAAAAAAAATTATAATAAATATAAAACTCAAAGGGTGTTAGTGTAATTTACCCTACTATAAACATCAACATCGGATGATCAACCGTTTAACATAATTATTATAATATTATATTATACTATAACACCAACATGGGATGATCAACCCTTTAACATAATTATTATAAGGGTAATGTTAGGGATACCAAATTTTCTACTAAACAAATGACCAAATGTCTCACATGGGTGTGGGGTCTGCAATTTTGTGGATCCCACACCCATGTGAGACATTTGGTCATTTATTTAGTAGAAAATTTGAGACCTCTAACATTTTTCTATATTTTTTGAGAAAAGACTTCTAAATAAATTTTTTTTAAAAAATGATAGAAATGGGTGTAGAAAATTAATTAATGGGTGTAGTGAGAAACTCCCCACTATGCCATGTTTTCTTCTGGATCTCGCCCACCGCCAACTTCCAAACAAAGCTTCCAACAACCCGTCCATCCATAGATGGCCACGTGTGACACCTTTTCACTCTTTTTCTACACCACTCACCATCGATCCACCTCGGCGCATGTTAACCCACCCCGCTGCATAACTCCAACATCCATCTGGCCTTCTTAGACGGACATTTCAAAGACGGAGCTTACAAAATGCACTCTCTCTTTCCGTCGGCAAATTATTCAATATTGTTAGAATATTACGGGGTGTTTTGGGAAATTCGTAAAAAATTAATTTTTTGATTTTTTTTACAAAAGTTTAGGTTGTTTTGGATAAAAAAATTAATTTTTTTGACTAAAAAAATTAAAAAAATCAAAAAATTGATTTTTTTAACTTCTTTCCAAAATGCCCTGCATATCTATATTTTTTAACTAATCATTATTTAGTATCTACCAATATTTTTTAATTTAACTAATCATTATTTAGTATCTACTAATATTTTTTAATTAAGTAGCATAAATGTGGTTTGAAATGATCTAAATAAATATACTTTTTGATTTTTTATAAAATATGGGTCGGATATGGATTGAGTTTGAAGTAACGTGATAGAGAAATGATGTAACTTAAATAAGATGACGTGACTCAAATAGAATAATGACTTTTTGACTTTTTTAGATTATGACAAATAAGGCCATAATACCTCATCTACCCATCTTCTTCACTAATCATAATACTATAAAATATAACGTGTCTATACTCTAAGGCCCTGTTTGTTTTCAAAGGTATAATGAAGGGGATTGATAGTGAGAGAATTAATAGTGAGAGAATTGTTAGTGAGGGGATTAAGTAAAATTGTGTTTATTTTGATGATAGTTGTTAGTGTAGGAATTGTTAAATTATTTTTATATAAAATAAATATAAAATAATAAAACAAATACAAAAACATTAAACACTAATGTTTTAAAAAAAATGCCCAACATGTAAAAAATTTTAAAAAATAAAAAAAAATAAAAATATTTTCAAAAAAAATAAAAAAATAAAAAAAATAATTTTTACTTAACAAAAAATACAAAAAATTAAATATTAATGTTCAAAAAAAAAAATGCTCAACATGTAAAAAATAAATAAAAATAAAAAATTTCTAACCCGTCGGACTATTTTTTTAATATTAAATTCTGAAAACCTATCTGAATCTCGTCTGCAAGGCTTATCTTAAGCCTTTCAACTTAATAGCCTCTTCCTTAACTCTACAAACAAACAGCATATTAAATGAAACCCATCGTTATCTAATCGTAATCCCCCTCTCATACTTCGAAACTAACGGGGCCTAAGATTACTCAACAATTACCCCCTCTCTCTCTCTTGCAAATTGTATATTCCAAAACCACACTTGCCGTTGGATCATGTTTTAACGGCCCAGATTTATTCTTCCCTTTTCGCTTATAAAATGCCCCTAGATTTCTTCATAATCTCCATTTCTGCCCCTCCCCGCACCACAAAATGCTTCTTTGAAATACATACAGATCTTCAAATCTTCACTCTCTCTCTCTCTCTCTCTAACAACGCCATTACAGCGATGGCGTCCCTACCTCTCACCTCCTCTGTCAATCTGGGTTTTCGATCTCTGCCCACTTGTAGAACTCGGTCTTCAAAGTCATCATCATCGTCATCATCATCACCAACTCTCAATCTCAAATCCAACACTCAAAATCAAAGAAACCACTCAAAACGACACTCACTGATCACAAACCCATATATTGGAACAAGCTTCACATTTAAGTCCGTCACCAAGACCCACACCACCTACAATTCTTCAGTTCCGACCCGAAATCTCACTGTCAAAGCCTCGGCTGCTGCTTTTCCGGCGAAGCCGCCGCCGCCGCAGCCATGGCAGGGGGCGGCGATGAAGCCCTTAATTGCTTCCCTCGCCACCGGAATCATCCTCTGGTTCGTTCCTCAACCCGCCGGAGTTTCCCGAAACGCCTGGCAATTGTTGTCCATCTTCTTAGCCACCATCATCGGAATCATCACTCAGCCGCTTCCTCTCGGCGCGGTGGCTCTAATGGGTCTCGGCGCTTGCGTCCTCACCAAAACCTTAACCTTCGCCGCCGCCTTCTCCGCCTTCGGCGACCCGATTCCATGGCTAATCGCTCTCGCCTTCTTCTTCGCCAGAGGGTTCATCAAGACTGGTCTCGGCAACAGAATCGCTTACCAATTCGTTTCTTTATTCGGTAGTTCTTCACTAGGGTTAGGGTACAGTTTAGTTTTCAGCGAAGCCTTGTTAGCTCCGGCAATTCCATCAGTCTCTGCTCGAGCCGGTGGAATTTTTTTGCCATTGGTGAAATCATTGTGCGTTGCGTGTGGTAGCAATGTGGGAGATGGGACAGAGCACAAGTTGGGTTCGTGGTTGATGTTGACTTGCTTTCAGACTTCGGTGATTTCGTCGGCGATGTTCTTGACAGCCATGGCTGCGAATCCTCTGAGTGCGAATTTGGCATTGAATGCGATTAATCAGACAATTGGGTGGATGGATTGGGCCAAGGCTGCGATAGTGCCTGGATTGGTGTCTCTGATTGTTGTACCTTTCCTTTTGTATCTGATCTATCCGCCGTCGGTGAAGAGCAGTCCCGATGCGCCCAAACTCGCCAAAGAGAGCTTGGCGAAGATGGGGCCGATGTCACGGAATGAGATTATAATGGCTGGAACTCTGCTTCTTACGGTATAACACTTTTAAAAACTTCAACTTGCTCTTGGTTGTTTAATTATTGGTTTTGATCTGTTATTTCTATTTAATGGAAGTTGTGATGAATTTTGTGCAAGTTTTATAATGGTATGTACCAATTGTTGTTTATATTTGAAGATCCTGCTAGTTTCAGAATGAATTGATATGTATATCAATTCTATTAGGGAAAGATCATGAGTTCATCCTAGCTCCAAGGGAAAGTGATCCTTAGATGCCATACATTATTTGAAAGAATCAATTTGATGGAACAATGCGATGCATTGGCAAGTAAGATGCAGAAAATTAGTGTTGCTTATACCAGAATGTGATAAGACAGGGCTAGCCTTAGATATATGAAGATATGGATAATGCATTGCTCAAGTAGAATTGAGAACCTGAAAAGATAGTCCTAGATCTCTACAAAATAAACATGTTTTTTTTAATTTTTAATTTGCATAACTTAATTGTTCTGGAATTTAGATATAAAACAACTATGTTGTTGAGTTGTGCTACTGCTGCTATAACACCTTCTTTTTGGTGTGTACCATATACACATACCACTTTTGGGCACTATATTGAGACATATGGTACACACTCTGCTGTAGACTTGGACGCTGTTACTACTTGTTTGTTTCTGGTTTGCTTTGGCTTCATATCGTGTGATCATTGTTGTGCCTTTTTGTCCCAAAATTTGCATTTTATATGAATGTGTGTATATGTACTTCTGTGTATGAGTGAAGTGCTATTACTAGAAGAATGCACCAAGCGAAAAACTTCAGGTTATGTTAGTTTTGATTCATTACTTTCTATGCTGCCCAATGAAAACTGGGGAGAAAGAGCTGTAAATTTTATAGTTGACATGTCTAGCATTTTGGATCAAAGGTGCATTAATTTTCGTGTTCACCTTGATATGATTGGAAATTTGACTGACCTAAATTGTCCTCTCTCTTCACAAAATATGAATTTCTAATCAATAGGCATCTTCTGGCACTCATAGTTTTCAGTGCTCATGAGCATTCCTAGGGAATAATCTCAGCTAATGTGTATTAGATGTCCTTTTCTAACCAAAAAAAAAAAAAAAAAAGAACTGGTTGTGATGATTAAAATTATGAAACAACAATACATGTGGAGTTTTGAATTTCAACAACATCTTTCTACTTCACTGTTGTCTCCTCTTTCTTGTAAGCTTCTTTTCATAAGTATTAGTATTTTTTTTTTAATAATGAATATTTATGTATATATACACTTGAGCAAGTATTGATCATATTGTATGCTGTTCAGACAAATCAGACAGTTACAGTCTTACACTATATGTGTCATCATTAAACAATTTGTAAATAAATGAACTGTTTAAGATTTCAATTATATTGTTTGATTTGTTTTTATTTTGGAGTCCTCAAACCCAAGAAGCACAGACAGTTCTAGGGAGAAAGCATGTCGTGTTGGACACCGACACTTTCGGATACTTCTAAAAACGTGTTTGACACTTGTTCAATGTGTCTTAAAAAAAATCATATTTCTATTATTGCAATCTTTAAACCTTCGAACATGTCCTATGTGATAAATCAGTTCATAATAACAATGTTTTGCATCCTCCAAAACACAACTTATGTACTCTAAATTTATAAGATGAACACATCATGTGTATTATAATGTTTTATAATTTTTTTTTGTATTCTTTAGAATGTAATTCTTATATGAATGATATATTGAGGATTAAATTATGAAATATATGCAAGTTTTTAAAATATATTTAGTGTAATATTACAGATTTTTTTATTATTTTTGAATAAATTATTCAGATATGACATATAATAAATTTGTAAATATATAAAATTTTAACCTGTTCTAAACATTTCATGTCCTGCATTTTTTCAAAATGGGCACTTATTCATAAATCCCTCTTTACCTTCTTATGTTTTATTTAGTTCAAATTATTTTTTTATGTTTCAATAAGTCTTATGGGTAACATAGTTACCAAAATACCCTTAATAATAAGATTCACATTGACAGTGTGAATATTCCGTGATGTGAACATTCACACTGTCAATGTAAATGTTCACATCGTCAATGTGAATATTCACACGTCAATGATAATATTCACATCGTAAAATATGAACGTTCACATCACCAAGTTGCTAATTTTTCAAAAAATATTTGTAAGGGTAAAATTATTTATAAGATATTTTAAATATGAGAATTAGGATTTGGTGGATCAAATTTCTAAATAATTAGATTTATTGGAATACAAGAATATGTTATGGACTAATTGGGTTACAAGTACTTGGAAAAAGATTTACTAATAATCTCCTTTTTCAAAATCAACATGTCAACATGTTCTTGTCATGTCAATGTTGCGTGTCCGTGTCTGTCCTACTTAGCCTCAAACCATTATAGACTAGTCAATCATTTTGTTGCAGTTTAAGTTGAAATCTTTGACTAACCATAATATAGGATGGTGCTAAGTGTACATAAAATTTTTCATAGCGTTATAGCGTGTGGTATAAGACGAGATATGGAGCAAGTCGACGAAACGTGGCACATAGTAGTGGTTAATTTATTTATATTGGAGAAATTCTTAATTTGAAAATCCAAGATCTTTTGATTTTCTAAGTGGAAGCTTTATTGCTTATACTGAGTTAAAATAATTGTTTTCTTCATTACTGTCTGCTGTGCTCTAGATTTTACTGTGGGATAAGTTGATGGATCTGGCAGCTAGAAATTATTGCCTAAAGTTGAGCCTGAGTTTGACATTGTGCAATTAAACATCAATAAAGCTACTGCAACCATTTAAATTTCTTATTTAATCTGCATGCTGCTGGTTATACTTAATTCTAGATAAATTGCTTTTGAAATGTACTAGTTTTTGCAAAATTCCTTTGTTCAATTTAAGCCTTTGAATCCAGTTATTGCTGGTGTTTCACAAGCAGATGTTAGCAGCTGTGGGAGCATTTGTTGACAAATTCATATACTGTTGTGATCTATTGATTACTGTCACTTTGGATACAGTAGTTCCAACTGACATTGTTATTATCTCATTTCATTTGGATCTTTTCGCATGAATCATAGGCAAATGATAATTTTTTTTTTTAAGGTTATATCTGTTTTGGTATTTCGTATTGTATACTTTCTCACTTTTTTCTGTTTTCCATTGTGTCAGGTGGGGCTCTGGGTATTTGGAGGGGTGCTGAATGTGGATGCCGTTACAGCTGCCATCCTTGGGTTAACTGTTCTCTTGATAACCGGGGTTGTGACATGGAAGGAATGCTTAGCTGAATCAGTTGCCTGGGATACTCTCACATGGTTTGCTGCACTCATTGCAATGGCTGGTTATCTCAACAAATATGGTCTTATATCCTGGTTCAGTCAAACTGTTGTTAAGGTTTCTACTCTTACCCCTTTACCAATTGCAAATATTGCCTCTCTCTCTCTCCCCTCTCCTAACTACTTGTCTTACCAAATAGGCTTACACTACATTCCATATCAAAGTGGTTTCTCTAAAACAAATGCCTTTCCTGGATATACCATTTGTGATGATTGTTCAGGCCTGCCTAACCTGTTGAAAACCACAGCTTATTTGATGATGTACTTTAGTTTCATGGTTAAAATGCATAAGGAATTTCCAATCCGTACCCAAATGTTGACTCAAAATCAAATTGGAGAAAAAAACAAAGAAAAAAAAAAAACTCCAAACCCTTCTCCACTCCTTGGCTCAAACTCATACCAAATTAAGTTGTATTCATACTTTTACCCAAATGAAGGGAGACTCAAATCTTGACTCAAATGTCCAACGGCTGTATTGTTTCACTTGAAAATTCATTTATTTACTAAATTGCCATTCTTGAAATATGATGGGAATTTTTAAAAATAATCGGAGTAAAAATTAGTATTTACCATTGGAGTGCTTCATATGAAGTGAAGCCTGTAGTCAATAGAGCCTTTTTTTATTTTGTTTTTGTATTTGTTTTTGTTAGTCATTAGATAGGAATAAAACTTGTCATTTCTTTTCTTTTTTGTTCTTTTTTTTTGTTCTTTTCTTTTTCTGGTTAAGTGAGTAAAACTTGTTTATGACGTGTGTTATTTAAGAAAAATCCTAACTAATTATTGACTAGATGTCAAAACCAACGATCAATGGGTCATCTTGGAGGTTTACGTGAAATAAATTGTGGATGGTTTTTCACTAATAATCCATTATCTAACTATAATATTTCATTGGATATTTTGATTTCTATATTTTCAATAGAGTCCAATGCAGTTCAATTTTTCTTAACGTAGTTACAGGGTACCTTTTGGTGTTGGTCTTGCCCTATCTATATATGCTTTTGTCATATGGCTTCCCTCAGAAACTCATATTCCAAATCTGAGGCTAGAATGCAGCAGTGTATACCTAATAACTTTCTGTTAACTTTGAGATTTGAACATCATTGTTTATAAATGGATAGCCTAGTTTTAATTTCTGATTTGTGAACTTAATGAACTACTTAGCCATTCTCATGAAGTATGCAGTCAACTAAAATTAAATTGTTTACCTATCTTTGCAGTTTGTTGGCGGATTGGGTCTTTCATGGCAGCTGTCTTTCGGCATCTTGGTTCTTCTCTATTTCTATTCTCACTACTTCTTTGCAAGCGGAGCTGCTCATATTGGTGCAATGTTTACAGCATTCTTGTCCGTTGCCAGTGCTTTAGGCACCCCACCCTACTTCGGAGCTATGGTGCTTGCTTTTTTGTCCAACTTGATGGGTGGCCTCACCCACTATGGGATTGGTTCTGCACCCGTCTTCTATGGTGCAAACTACGTTCCCCTGGCCAAATGGTGGGGCTACGGATTCGTCATCTCTGTCGTCAATATTATTATTTGGCTCGGTGTTGGAGGGATTTGGTGGAAGTTCATTGGGTTGTGGTAAAGCGGGTTGGTTTGATTAATTTGCCAACCCAAATTTCAGTACTAAATTGTCTCATTTTTCAACACCCTGTGGTATGATTTTTCTTATTTATTTGTGTTTCAAGCAGGATGTTAATTTTACGTTTTCTTTTGTTGATTCTTTATCGTAGACATATGTTTTTGTTGGCCATTGGCGGAGACCGTGTAGGAAATGGTGGTAAATGTATAAGGTATGTCTCTAACAGAAAGTAGAGATATTTGTACTTGAAAATTTTGACATGGCATCAAAGATGAAATTTATGACAGTGATTAGGTTTTGATCAGTTGATATTGTTGTTTCTTGCCTTTTGTTGGTAATATATGGTGGTCTATCACTCTCATAAATTGGTAGTGTTGTACTTCAAATTTTGCATGGCATTAATTTTAAAATGCACTATTTCGTTTGGAAAGTGGGTTGATTTTTTGGTTTTTTAGTTTTTTTAGTCTGGGATTAAAAAGTTTCGTTTAGGAAGGGTTTTTTTTGTTTTTTTTTTGACTTTTTGTAAAAAAAAAATAATAATTATGAGTTGGATGCGATATTTTGTTTTATTGGATTAAAAAATTTATTTTGATTTTTTATGACTAAAATAATTCCAAATCCAACTCAATCCTTCTTCTCAAACGAAATCATGGATTAGATGTTGGATTTCTCCCCTATGCAAGAGTTAAAAGCCAACATCGCCAATTTGTGTGGAAAGATACCTACATTGGCATTATTATAAAACATCAATTTTATTATCAGGTGAATTAGTTTAATGGTTTCTATAGTTTGACATTTGTGTTATTTTGATTCATGAATTTTAATTGTGATACATTTGACTATGAATTTTGAATTTTATTTTAAATATGAACAATTGAAGACATTATTATTCCATTTCAAAGGTAAAATCGTCAATTTAATAAAACATAAATTAGTTCGACAAAAATAAATGTCAAAAATTATTTCTATCTACGAAAGATAAAATTATATAAAAATGATAAATTTTTTACATTTTTATTTTTTTATTTTTTACCAAATTAATTTTTAGTATGTGTTTGGATGAAAATCATGTAATGGGTGGTTGTTTTTGTTGATATTTTTTTACGATTATCATGTAATAGATAATTGTATTTATTATTAACAGATATTTTTTGGATAGTTATCATGTAATAAATGGTTATTAGGCTTTTAATGTGTAATCGTTTAATATATTAAATGTTTGTAGTTTTGGATTTTTTTGATTTAAAGGATTGGTTTAAGAATAACGTTAAAGTTGTTGTCATGTTTGACTTTTGAAAAAATAGAAGTAAATTAAGGAAAATAAATATAAAAAAAATTATTTTAAAAAATTATTTCTACCCTCTCAAGAGATAAAATTATATAAAAATGATATTTTTTAATTTTTTTTTCACCAATTGAATTTTTAGTTTCTTAGAAATTTAAAAAAAAAAAAAAGATTTTGAAAATCAAACTCAATAGAATTTTATAACTAAAAAAGTTTCAATATTATTAATTAAAAAAAGACAATTATATTTTAAATAACATACAAATTAATTAATACAAAATAAATTATATGACGATTTTGCCATTAAAGTGTCCAATAGACTCAAATCTTCTCGCAAGTGACAAGAAGGCATAAAAATAACACACAACATCTCCAATCCTAAGGTATCAATATATGTATTTAAAATCCCTACAAATTTTCAACTTTTCATACAATAAATTATAGCACATATTCATTTATAACATTACATTAAGAAGAATTAAAAGAATCCATATCTCAAGTTTTGAAAGTGACAGAGAAGAGAAAAAACTCTAAATTTTGAATTTGTCAGATCATCGATTGCTCCGGTCAAAATGTAGCAAATTAAGTTTGGATAAATTATGTAAATGGTCCTTGTAATTTATACGACATGTCAATTTGATCCCTGTTGTTTTAATTTGCTCAATTTGCTCCTTAATTTAACAGATTGTGTCATATTGATATAATAAATAACAGTCGGTAGGTTTAGTAGATAGAAAGTTGTCACATGCTCAAATGATATATCAATTTGGTCATTGTAGTTTATACGATATGTCAATTTGGTCCTTATTGTTTTAATTTGCTCGATTTTGACCAGGATCAAATTGACACATCATGTAAACTACATGGGCCAAATTGATACATCGTTTGAGTTTCCGTCCACCAAACTTAACCGTCGTTATTTATTTGACCAATATGATACAATCTATTAAATTAAGAGGCAAAATCGAACAAATTAAAATAACAAGGACCAAATTAACACATCACATACACTACAAGGATTATTTGCACAATTTAACCATTAAGTTTTATTCATATTTTTACTCAAATGATGGGACACTCAAATCTTGACTGAAATGTCCAAAGGCTATATTTGTTTCATTTGAAAACTCATTTCGTCTTGTTTGGCATTTATTAAAAAAGTTAAAAAGTCAAAAAGTCACTATTCTATTTAAGTCACATCATCTTATTTAACTCAAATTACCTCTCTACGTCACTTCAAATCCAACTCATATTTCATAAAAAATCAAAAAGTGTACTTATTTAGAACATTCCAAACCACTACTAAATTGTCATTTTTGAAATATGGTGGGAATTTTTAAAAAGAAAAGTGAAAATTAGTATTTACCATTCGAGTGCTTCATATGGAGTGAAAACTTTACCCAATAGAGTCTTTTTGTTTCTTTGGTTCTCTTTTTGTTACTCCGATTAGATAAGAGTAAAACTTGTTTATGATGTGTGCTATTTAAGAAAAATCCTAACTAATCATTGAGTAGATGTCAAAACCAACGATCAATGGGTCATCCTGGAGGTTTACATGGAAGGTTTACAGGAAATAAATTGAGGATGATTTTTCACTAATAATCCAGTGTCTAACTATAATATTTCGTTGGATATTTTGATTTCTATGCAGTTCAATTTTCTCAACATTGGTGGTGGCCTTGCCTTATCTATATATATGCTTTTTTCATATGGCTTCCCTCAGAAACTCATTCCAAATATGAGGCTAGAATGCAACAGTGTATACCTATTAACTTTCTGTTAACTTTGAGATTTGAACGTTACTGTTTATAAATGGATGGCCTAGTTTTAATTTTGGACTTGTGAACTTAATGAACTAGTAAGAGCATCTCCAACGTTTCACCTAATTTTTCATTAAATCTGAGTAAAAAAATGACTATTTTCTCAATCTGATACAGAATGCTCCAACGGTTGATTTTCATCAAATCTGTCCCAGGGACAACTGGTTGGTCAACCGGCCGGTCGATCGGCTGGTCGATCGGTAAGGCAAATTTTTTTTTTTGAATTGTTTGAACCTAACTATTTGAACTGTTTGAACCTTTTAGTGGTCGACCGGCTGGTCGATCGGTAAGGCAAAAATATATATATATTTTTTGAATTGTTTGAACCAACCCATTTGAACTGTTTGAACCACTTAGTGGTCGACCGGTTGGTCAACCGGCCGGTTGACAGGTTCCTCTCCTCTAACGGCCACAAACAGTAATTTGTTGAAATCTGTATCCTGTTTTTAGTTTGATGATTTTTTTGTTCATTTCTCAATTTTATACTAGTTTAGTGAAACCGTTGGAGCTTCAAAAAGTGTATTTTTCACCAAATTTTAAATTTGATGCCAGGTTTGGTGAACCGTTGGAGATGTCTAAGCCATTCCCATGAAGTATGCAGTCAACTAAAAATTAAATTGTTTACCTGTCTTTACAGTTTGTTGGCAGATTGGGTCTTTCTTGGCAGCTATCTTTCGGCATCTTGGTTCTTCTCTATTTCTATTCTCACTACTTTGCAAGTGGAGCTGCTCATATTCGTTCAATGTTTACAGCATTCTTGTCCGTTGCCAGTGCTTTAGGCACCCCACCCTACTTCGGAGCCATGGTGCTGGCCTTTTTGTCCAACTTGATGGGTGGCCTCACCCACTATGGGATTGGTTCTGCACCCGTCTTCTATGGTGCAAACTGTGTTCCTCTTGCCAAATGGTGGGGCTACTGATTCCTCATCTCTGTCGTCAATGTCAATGTTACTATTTGGCTCGGTGTTGGAGGGATTTGGTGGAAGCTCATTGGGTTGTGGTAAAGTGGGTTGGTTTGATTAATTTGCCGACCCAAATTTCAGTACTCAATTGTCTCAATTTTCTACAGCCTGTGGTATGATTTTCCTTGTTCATTTGTGTTTCAGGCAGGATGTTAATTTTACTTTTTTTGTTGATTCTTTATGTATTTTTGTTGGCATTGGCGGAGACTGTAGGAAATGGTGGTAAATGTGTGAGGTGAGTCCAACAGAAATTAGAGATATTTGTACTTGAATATTTTGACATGGCATCAAAGATGAAATTTATGATAGTGATTAGGTTTGATCAGTTCATATTGTTGTTTCTTTTCTTTTGTTGGTAATATATGGTTATCTGTTTCTCTCAGAAATTAGAAGTGTTGTACTTCAAATTTTGACATGGCATTAATTTTAAAATGCACTATTAGATGTCTTAGATGTTGGATCCTTTGATGTATACTTTTCAAACCAAATTTAAACTCAAATAAACATCAAAGAAACTAGCAAAGAAGCTCCAGATATAAACCCTAATATCCAAGAAGAAAATCTGGAGCTGTAACCCTAAAATTTGACTGAAACACATATTTATAGACAATCGGGTTGCTCGAGCGAAAGATCTCTCGTTCGAGCGAGGAGACTAAAACGCGTGTTTTTCCAAGTGTCTTCGCTCAAGCCACCAAAGTGTCGCTCAAGTGAGAAATGCAACTTTTTAGTATTTTTACAGTCAATGAAAACTTTTGGGACTAAGTATTCTTTGCTTGAGCGCACATTCCTTCGCTCGAGCGAACAAACAATTTCGACTGCATTTTCGTTTGATTCCCGACATAGTCAGCGAAGTGGCAAACATGAAAGAATAAACTTCTGAAGTATCTCTGCAAAGCACAATTTGGATTGGATTCGCATCTAAAAACTCATAACCTTACTGAAATAAAAGTTGAACAAAATTATAACTGAAACGAGTTTTGTCAAACGGGATTGTCAAGAATAAAAACATAACAGTTTTGTTTGTTGTTGTTGTTGTTGTTTTTTTTTTTTTTTTTTGAGAAACTTTTAATCAATTTTTTTGTGAGAAAATTGGAAAATGAGATACAACTGATCCATTTCATCAAAAAGCAAGTTCTTTTAATTTCATTTTTTTTTCTTTCTGTTTTTGCAATTTTTTGCCTGAACGCACATCACACAAAGTGGGATCAATTGTAAAACATGACTGAAAATTATAAAATTAGTGAAAATAAAATAACCAATTACAAATTCATGGAAATGTAAAATTGGAATTGTAACTTGATACAAGTGAAACCTGATATATGAACTTTTGTATTGGCTATTTTCGTTAATTCACATGCTCAGTTGGCTCCACACAACAAGTTTGGAAGATTTGGTCCATTACCCATCAAGGTAATATTTGCATACATATTCTTACCTTATTGAAAAAGGTTCTGTGAAATTTTTTTTTATTTGTTTTCCAAAACCTTGTTTAAAAATTGTGTGCAAAATATTTTTACCTTAATTGGGCGATTGATCGCATTGGTAAAGCGATCAATCGTAGTTGAAGAGATTGATTGGTTAGCAATTGCTATGTGTTGAAAAGTAGTGGCTTGTGATTGATAGGCGATCAATCCCACTTTGGGCGATCACTCGCCCTAGAGAATGCGATTGATTGATCTTTTGCATATTTTTGTTTCCTAATTCTATTTGTTGAGGGGTTGCTTTTTCTCTATAAAAATACCTTCTTAAACACGAGATTAGGAATCTCAACGATTGTGCTTTCGTAGAAAATTATATTTTCTCTCTAGAGAGTTGAGTTTCAAAAACTCATAAAATACTTTTGTATTCTTGCATCATTTGTTCTATACTCTTGGCTGGTTGGGTAATCGGAGTCGTTCGTTGAACGGAGATCGAAGTTGGAGTTTCGTGGAATCCTGAAGATCAAAAAGGTTGACTGGATCATGTTGTGCTCGTAGGAGTTACTACAAAAATTGTGTTAGGTAAATCTAAGTGAAGATTGTAAGTTCTATCGATTTTGTGTTTGTATTCTTTGAACATATAGTGGATTTTTTCTGAGTGTTGGGACCGTGATTTTTTACCCTGTTGGCTTTTTCACGTAAAATTTAGTGTCCATATGTTGATTGTTTATTCATGATTTAATTTGTTTAATTAATTAAAATTGAACTTAAATCAATAATTTTAATTGGATAGCCTATTCACCCTTTGTAGGCATTGAATATTCGAACTCCAACATAACTCCCACTAATACTTTTACAAATTTCTAATTATTTGTCCACTTACTAATTTGTAATTCCCTTATTTTTATAAGCATCGACAAACTTAAAATGATTACAAGATAAATAAATATTTTTTATAGACTAATGCTATTCAAACATAATTTGTATACACAAAGTTTGGAGAATCATATGGCCTCATTTATGTATGGAAACTTTTGTTTACACACTATTGATCTTCTTAATACACCACTTTGTATGGTGACTAGGAGGAGAGGAGGCGGTGTTGTCCCCGACACTAGCATCGGTGTCGGATGACAATTGTCGGTTGCGGCCAGTTCAGGTTAAAAATTTGAAGATGAGAGTAGTATAGGTGTAGACAATCCCTTTTTGACCAGCCTTAAGATTTGGATGCTCTTTCTTGGATACCCAATGATGAAAGTCGAGATATGTTAGTCCTATGAATCCCTCAGAAAGAAGCTCAAGAGTCAAGTCTTTAAACTAACCAAGCACCTGTTTTGGCCAAAATACTTTTTGACCGGTGGAGAAACCTTTTTCAAAATATGTTTGGTTGCGTAATTCCAAACAATTTTACAATATCCCGAGGCTCATCTTTTCAAAATCAAAATGTTGTATTCTTTCAAATAGACTGAGCAAGGGATATAAGGGGAATGAAAATCCTCTGAAATGCCTGTTCTTCCTTTCAATTTATGCTAACTTTATCTTGTTGATCCAATGATGTATTTTTTGATTGGCTGGACAACGTGTCATGGCCGGCTCAAAACACATCCGGCTGGACACCAAAGGATACGACTGACTAAATTATCCGGGCATAGAGCATTTTTGAGAATTTCAACTTGTTCTACACACTTCCATAAATATCATAGATATTTACATCCGAAACTCTATAAATAGAGCTCGATAGCTCATTTCAAAGGATTGGCAACTTTGCCTAAGGCTCATAACAAGGTTTGAGATCCCTTCCCTCCTTCATCATATTGAACCTACCTAACTTCACTTTCCTTGATCCAAACACCATTAAAGCTTGCTTCTAAGCTCTTTGCTAAGCATCTTGGACACTTTAAGGCATATCTAGGGGATCTTGAGGGTACCAAGAAGGAGTTTGGCAAACCAAAGAACTCACCCTCTTCAAGAGGTGAAGTTTTTGCACTATTCATCATCTTTCTCCATCTTATTCATCATTTTCAGCTCTATTATTGTTCTACACTTGTTATAAACATGTAGGAAGTCCTCATGGATATGGTTGGGGGTAGAAATTAGCCATCCATCCATTGAATTGATACTTTTATTTTTTCTTTCTCTTGATAATTGGTCTATACATTCTTGCTTTCCATAGCTAAAATCCATTGTTGCATATTTTTCGAACCTTATGGATGTGATTGGGAGTAGAAAGTAGCCATCTATTCATAAATTTGATATGTAAAGTATATTTCTTTCTTGTTGCACATTTTCTCCTCACATATCTCATCATCCAAGCATATTAATCCATGTGTCTCAACCTATGCTCAATACTAGTGAGTAATAATGGTTATTACATAGGAATACTTGGATGATTCGTGGGATTACTTGCCCTTATTTACATAGAGATAATGTAAGTTCCCATTTATTTCTTAGGCTTGAATTTGATCTTGTTGTAATCCATTTAGTTTGTTGATTTATCGCAAAATACATATCTGTTATATCTTATTGGTGAGGGTTAAAGCCTTTTTACCTCTTCTCTAAGTGGTCTCTGCAAGTGGGAGAGGTAGAAGGGAGGACCACTCTTTGGAAGTTGTTCTTGAATTCTATTCTGGAGCTCTCTGCACCAAATTGAGTTTCCCTGGAGGAAGTGTTCGGCTGGCCATGCTAGCAGCCAACCGACCCATTTTGTGTCTGGCCGGATGATCTTCCCAAGAACAGAACAGATAGTTTATGGGGAGTGCTCTCCCAGATGGTTCTGGAGCTACTGAGCAAATTCCTTTATTTATTTAATATGATTTGTTAGATTCAATAGTAATTTGGTCGATTCTATTCATTATTGTAATAATTCCTCTAATCCTATGCCCAATCCCACGTCTTTTCTTTTCATTATTATTCATTCAATTGTTGTAATAATTTCTCCCTCCTTTCTCATTTGATTTTTTGTAATAATTTTCCAACCCCACGTTTTTCTATCTCTTTTATTTATATGCTTTCTGTCTAGCATCATATTTATCATATTCATGACTTGCATCTATCCCGAGTTTGGCTCATGTGCATTCGTGGGTTTTATCCTTTTCAAATTGATTATGTGCGCTACCTCATATCTTGAGATGATACATACGTCATATGTTAGTAGACGGACCCTTTAGATGCATCCTGCATATGTATTGCATTAGTTACTTGTATATAGGATCATGCATATATTTTAATATATTCTTTCGGCTTTCCCGAAGTACTAGATGTGCATTGATGCTTTAGTATGTTGTATGTGTATGTTATTTATCATATCCATTGCTATTCCATGAGGCTAAATGCTTAGATAAAATATTTGTATGAATGCCAATAGATGAAGGATGTGTTGTTTGTGTTGAAGTGCAATTGATTCTTATGCTTATGAGTTTATACAAAAAGATTTTTCAAAACACACAAAATTAAAGTATAACCAAAACAAATGATACAATCTATACTTGATTGCCTTAGATAGTAATGTTATCATTATTAAAAAATCGGAATATGAACATATATCGACTATCAAAACCACATCATGACTTAGTAAAGGTCGATCTTTTGATTAGGTGAGTGGGGTGCTCAATTCATGACCTTCCCCTCTCATACCTAAGTTTCCGAACTGAGACACTTTGGTTATGATAGACCGTGGCCTTTGGCATGAGCCACGGGTTTCCTAATTTTTCCAAAGGATTAGGTGGTGACTTTGAGATCTAATGATGTAATCTATTTCTAACATATTTTGCAATAAATGGATTTTCTATAAAAGTTGTTAGATTTGGACTTTCATTTTTGTTTCACATTGCACTAGTGAGACTAGATCAGGAGATCGGGAGTTCGATCTGTTGGGGCGCTTGGTAACCCCAAAGGCATCCCACAATAGGAAGCATGTGGAGTGGATTAAAAAAAATAAAAAATAAAATAAAGATTGAAGATGATGTAAACTTGACGTATTGAGAATAAATGTAATTTTCTTTTATATATCTATTCATTGAAATTAGAAGTTCATCATTGTGGATACTAATTATAAAAATAAAATAATCACGTCATTTTGTATAAGAATTCGACATGTCTTACATTTTTAAAGAATAAACTTGGGACTTCAAAAATTTGTGAAAAGAAGAACTGTCCGCAAATTGGCCCTCTTGCCAAATGGTAAG
Source organism: Camellia sinensis (assembly GCF_055761805.1). Classification (NCBI taxonomy): domain Eukaryota; kingdom Viridiplantae; phylum Streptophyta; class Magnoliopsida; order Ericales; family Theaceae; genus Camellia; species Camellia sinensis. The sequence goes on from NC_138974.1 coordinate 116,146,697, forward strand.
GTAGAGCTACGATTCCTCATGTTTGTTGTGATTATTATTATTATTATTATAGGAGTAAAGATTGACATTTTTAATTTAGGAGCTCTAAAGAGACCCCTAATTAGGTGGTACTCCGCCTCTTCATCCATCTCATTTTTCCACTCACCAAACAATCCCTCTCATCTTTCTACTAATCTCAAGTTTCTTAAATTTCAAAGTAACCCTAAAATTTTAATATAATTTTTATAGTTAGACTTTTAAATTTAGCATAATTTTCAAAAAATTTAGTTTTCACTTGTAAGACATTATGAGTCCCTCTATCTGAGTTTTAATGGTCATCTCTTTCCTAACTTTATTTCATTTTTAGAAGATTTTCTTCATTATCGCCAAAGATATTCATAAAATCAAAATTTCCCCAAAAATTAAAATTTTGAAATGCTTTGTTTATTTAAGATATTTTAGTTTTCCTTTTTGATTGATAGTGTTGTTCTTTTAACTCCGCGACATCAATAGAATAGCTTATTGGTTTTTCAAGCGCTTTTTCTTTTTCATAATTATCTATATATAGATTTAAATATTTTTGATGGGATTATGGTTGGTCAAGTCTTAAGTTATTTGTAGATAAAATTAATATGCACTAGATTGAATTTGGAATTGTTGATTTTGTGAAAGTTGATAGAGAAGATTTGCAACTCTTAAATGAATTTCCAGCAATAGTTAAATATGCTATTACAATTATGGGAGCAAGCTCGATTCTTATTAAGGCACAAATTGTATCCACTTTGGTTGAAAGAACTAAAACTCAATTTTATCAACCATATTAGATCTGGTATCTATACCTAGTAGCCAGTCAAAACCTTTTATACCATGGTAAAAAAGAAAGATCATGGAAGGGATATGATCCTATCATCGACAAAATTGATAGGGTCTTCTTTTTTTCATAATACATTAGAAACTCTTCTCCAACATTCAAAACCAACAATCTTCTATGATGGGAAAAGAGTTGTAGTGGTAAGAAGTGAAAAAATTTTCATCGAATCCTCCAAGCTTAGGAGAAAACAAAGCAAAAGAAATACTCAAAATGCTCTAAGAAGATATAATTGAAGCACCAGACATCTTTGCAACTGTTTGGGAACTCTACAAAATCAAGAGGAGAGCTCAACTTCACTATGAATCAGTGCAAGACATGGACCTCTATAATTTTGAAAAATAAGTAGAAGTTCACATGACAAATCAAGCTAAAAAAGATGGGAACCTTTCAGACAAGTCACATGGAAGACCAAGCCAAACAAGGCTCACATAACAGAAGAATCTAAGACAGAAGAAGCCAAAAGAATGCTCACATGACAGATACATCCAAGGAGACACAATTAAGTGGATCACATGGTGAATGAAGACAAATGAGTCACATGCTAAATAAAACCAAAGTGTTAGAGATACCACTACTAAGATGTTAGTTTCAATAAATTAGAATGGAAAATGTTTATTGTCTTGTTACAAGAACTTATCTTTTAATTTTATGCATTTCAATTCCGAAGTTGAAGTTCATTCTTTGCCTATAAAAGGGTTTGGCTGTGTTTTGTGGAAGTAGAGTCAAGAAGCATAATCTTATAAGTGAGTAAGAGTGTTCTCTGTATCCTTTTTTGTAATCTCTGTAGTTTTTTAAGTATTCATTAAAATTTTTCCATTTCTATATACACTTTGTCTATTGTCTTTTAATTTTCTGGAGGTTTGAGAGTATTGATACAAGTAGAGTAATATTCACCAAGAGTCAGAGATTATGCTTTCGTCTACTCATTGAAATGCTTGAAAAGAATTTGCAGTAGATGAAGCAAGGTGGACATGAAAAACCAAAATGTTAAGGTAATTTTATAAATAATCAGTAATTAATTTCTTTGGTTACAAATATTATCTTTGTGATTGTGATAAAAAAAAAAAAAATCCACGCCATATATAAAAAGTATTATTTTATTTCACATCATCGCCACATCATCGCGCCATGTCATTAGGGACACATCTAGGGAAGGCAAGAATGAGGGATGTATCATCATCACCGTTTTTTAGATTGAAGTCAATATTTTTTGGTTGGGTGTTCAAGGGTTTGATGGAAGGCTATTATGAATATAATGGGAAAAAATGTTGTAAAGTTCATTTTTAGCGATTTATGACATTAGATGTAATGATTGTTTTATTTTGATTGCAAGAATATATTTAATGAAAACATTTTGAGAGAAGGAATTTTTTTGTTTTGAAAGATAATTTTTTATTTTTATTTTTACCCATTGTTGCTAACTGCCGAAAAAATCGCCAAAGGTGGCCACTAGCGTTGGCCGGTGGTGGCAGCCAACGATAGTTGATGGTGGTGGTGATATGGGCAAATTGGAAGATTAGGTGGATAAATTTGTGACACTAGATAGATAGGTGGACAAATAGGTAGATGAATAGGTGATGTGGACAAATAGGTAAAATAGTGGATAAATAAACAGATAGATAGAGATAATATGTTATTTTAAATTGTTATTGTTTTTATGGTTTTAAAAAATTAAAACGTGGAGTTATTAGACAAAAAAAATTTAAAATTAGATTTATGGCCGGATATAATATATGTTTATATAGACAAGAGTCTTTTTATAATCGTCAAAAACAAAAGATAAGAACGATTATAAAAATTAAAAAAAAAGATAAAAAGAAAAACCAAGAAGAATAAAGAAAAAGAGGAAATTAAGAAATGAGTAAAAAGGGAATAAGAGAGAAGTAAAAGTAAGATAATCTTTTTTGACAACGAAAATTAATAAAATTTTTAATCTTTCGAATCGAGTTAGGATTTTTTAGAGTAATCTTTCATAAAGTGATTGTAGGGTAATAAGGTCAGTATAGACACCCCATTTTGACCAACCCTAAAATTCTTTTTTGAACACTCAATGATGAAACCAAGATGTACTAATCATATGAGTTCATTAGCAGGAAACCCGAGAGTTAAGCTTTAAATCTCAACCAAGTACCTGTTTTGGCCAAAATGCTTTTTGACCAATTGAAAACCTTTTTCAAAATATTTTTGGTTGAGCAGTTCTAGACATTTTCACAATGTCTTGAGGCTTACCTTTTCAAAATTCAAAAGTGTTGTCTTCTTTCAAACAGACCGAATAAAGAATATAGTGTGAATGAATAGAAGGGGTGGAATCCTCTGAAATACCTATTTCTCCTTTCAATTCATGCTAACTTTGCCTTATTTATCCAATGATGCATGTTTTAGCTGGTCGGGAAACAATTCATGGCCAGATGCAAATATAGTCAGCTGGATATATAATGGTACGACCGGCTATATTGTTCGAGAACATAGCATTTTTGAGAATTTCAGTCTTTTCTGCGAAGTTTATCTCAAATATTTATGTCCAAAAATTTATAAATAGATGATGAAAGTTCATTTCACGGTGTTACAAAAATTGCCTGAGGTGTAGAGAGAGAGTTGAGACCCCCTTTCCCCTACTTCATCTTCAACCTTCACTTTATCAACTTCAATCATCAAAACACCATTTAAGCTTTACTCCAAGCTTCTTGGTGGGGATCTTGAACATTCTAAGCTACATCTAAATGACCTTGAGGGTGCCAAGAATGAGTTTGGGAACCCAGTTCATCCTCTTTAAAGAGGTGAAACTTTTGAAACTTTTTATCACTTTCTTTCTTGTTCTTCATTTCTAAGCTCAGAATGTCGTTGTTGGCTTGTTGTAATCATGTGATAATTCCTCATGGATGTGGTTGGAGGTAGAAAGTAACCACCCATCCATTAAGTTGATAGTTTTCATTATTATTTTTTTAATAATAGATTTGCTCTCTTTTCTTGCTTTCTAGAGGTATAATCCATTGTTGTTGCACATATTTGGAACCTTGTGGATGTGGTTAGAGGTAGCTAGTAGCCACTCATCCACAAGTTTGTTATGTATAATAAATTCTTTCATTCTTCATACTTTCTCATCACATATCTCATGATTTTAACATATGGGTCCATATGGTTCAATCCATTCTCAATCTAAATGAGTAGAAGTGGTTGTTTCATAGGGCTAGAGGGATTGATCTTTGAGATTTGATGTTGGGAGAGTGGTTAATCTTCATATTTATTGATTTTTCTTGAAAGTAAAGTAATAAATTTTAGATCAAAGATATTGAAAACTCTCTTCTTCATAACTTGTGAACATGGAAAGGGATAAAAACATCCTTCTTCCTGAGTAGAAGTGGAGTCTTCAATAGCCTTTGATTAATTTCTTGCTTTAAAGGAAAAGCTTCTACTAAGAAATAATTGGCATTAACCTACTCTCTCCAATTCATGGCATGGATTTGAGCACTAGCCTACCTTTATTCACAAAGAGATGATTGTAGGTTTCTATCTATTTCTTAGGCTTAAATATCTTCTTGTATAAATTCATTTAATTTGATGAATTATTGTAGAATATCTATTGTACATAGTTATTTGTGTGATTGCTAAGGGTTGGGGTCTATCTATCTTCTCCTAGGTGTTCTCTGCAAGAGGAAGAGGTAAAAAGGATGAGTACCCCTTGAAAAATATGCTTTGTTTCTGTTCTGGACATTTTTGCACCAAAAATAGTTTTTCTTGGAGGATATGTTTAGTCGGACATCTTTTAAGTCATCTGGATGAATTTGTGGCCGGCCAAATGAATTCTTTAGATCAGAATAGTACAACTTCTGGGGAGTGTTTTCCTGTGCATTCTAGAGTTGTTGTGTACAATTCCTTATTTATTTTAGTATGATTTGTTAGATTCAGCAGTAATTTGGCTGAATCAACTCGTTTGTTGTAATAATCTCTCTAACCCCATGTCTTATTCATTCATTTGTTGTAATAACTTCCAACCCCACGTCTTTCTATCCGTTTTATTTATATGCTTTCCGTATATTTTTTAAAGCATCATGTTTTATTTATCATACCTATGTTGTGCATCCATTTTTTTTCATGCATATGGATTCGGTTCATTTTCATTTGTGAATTTTATCAATTCAAAGATGGTTCTATGCACTATCTCATGTCTTGAAATGATACATGTGTCATGTGGTAGTAACCGATTCGGCTATATGCTTAAGTGGAATATTTGTGTGTTGCTTGTGCTAGAATGTTGTTGAGTCTTATGTTACCGATTTAATTTATTTTTTTTTTATGCCAAGTTATACAAAATGCTTTTCAAAATGCATGACATCAAAGCATAACCAGAACAAGTGACACAATCCATATTTGCGTGCCTCAATCAATAATGTTAGCATTATTAAAAACCAAAACAAGGATATATGAAGACTATAAAAGTCACATCCTGACTTAGTTGAGGTTGATCCTTGGATTATGTGAGGGGGTGCTCAATTCATGACCTTCTCCTCTTATACCTAAGTTCTCGAGCTGAGACACTTTGGTTATGATGGACAGTGACCTTTGGCATGAGTCATGGGTTTCCTAGTTTTCCCAAAAAGATTAGGTGATGATTCTAAGATTTGATGATGCAATCCATTTGTGGGAAAAGATTTTGCAATAAAATAGGTTTTTTTGTACAAATTGTCAGATCTGGACTTTCATTCATATTTCACATTGTACTTGTGAAACTAGATCAGGAGATCGGGAGTCCGAATTGTTGGACCTGCTCGGTAACCCCGAAAAGGCATCCCACAGTTTCTAGCGACTCAGCTGTGGACAGCTAAGAGAACTTGACTTGAATTTCATGGTATGAGTCTTTATTTTCTTTATATATTCATTGTATTTTCATGCATGGTGTGCTTAAGTCACTGTATTTTCCATCTGATATCTTAGATGACTTACTCTGTCACTGTGGGAATACAAGTCTCAGATTTGGATCACCAACGTATTGCTTGATCCTCTCTTCACTTATAGGTATTGGATAGGGTAGGTATATCGATGTCTTGCTGGGTACCCTTTTGGGCTAAACCGACCTAGTGCATAAAATGAGCTGTAGCACCTATCCAAATTAGGACAGAATGCTCTCCTATGTCTATGATGTGATAATACCGCTTCATTAAGTAGTGAAGCTTTAGATCGTTCTAACTCTAGGACAAGGTAATCCCAAAACCCCCATAGGGGTGTTTGTTCACTTCACTTGCTATGTGCTTTGTGTTGGATCCATATAGGAGTTCTCAGATTTAGATCAGTGGTTCAGGCATATTTTTGGGGGCAGAATTCAGTTTGTCAGTGGGTTGTATAGTGACTTTTGTAGCCAGTTGTATAATTGGTTGAGTTGATCCGAACTGTTGCTGTGTTTGATGGTGGTTTGTTTTTCTTAGTTTTTTTTTTCTTTTACTAGGTAGTTGTTACATCATAGCTCCAGAAAGTTTTGACCTCTCAAATTCTTTGGACTTGTGCTGGTAGACTCTACAAGACTTTAGATCTAGTTCAAAATTAGCCAGTGTTTGTGTCACTTCCATTAGTAGTCTGAAGAAGAAGAGTCGGACAAGTACAGCCTGTTCAGGACCCACACCAATTACCCTTCAGATTACCCCCATTCAACTCCCTCATTGTCAACTCATCAACGTTTGTAATGGCGCAAAATCCAATAGATCTGGTAAATATGCTCACCAATCTTTAGTTGACTATGGATGCTCTTAGCCACATAGTTCCTGCCCAGGCCGATACTCTTATCGGGTTACAGCAACCGTTTGGGACATCAATTGCTCATCTACCTCTGACCACTCATCCGATTCCAAATCCACCTCCACCAATAGAAGACTTTCAGGGTCTCAACCTGCAAGAAGGGATAGGGCATACTACTAGAGTTTTGGTACAACCAATTGAGGGGTTGTTTTCCTTTGACCTTACTGAGTTTGACCTGGTTATGCTAAAGATAGCCAAACTAGAGAAGTTGTTCAAGAAATCACAAGGTATTAACTTTATTCTAGACATTGAGGATGGATATACAAAAATTGTTGTGAAATTACTAGAGAGATTTAAAATGCCGCGTGTAGACAGTTTCGATGGGTCCGGAGATCCCATGGTCTATATCCATATCTTTTTAGATATTTTAAAACCCATGGGTCTAACTCGTGCTCAAAAGATGCCTCTGTTCAGAAGAACTCTGTCGAAGGTAGCTGTCACTTGGTACGCTAAATTGGAAGATTCAGTGAAGCAGAGTTGGGAGGATTTAGCTGAAGTATTTATCACTCAGTACTCCTATAACACGCAAATTAAGGTGACCACCTGAGAGTTAGAGGCTACATGTCAGGAGCCTAAGGAGAGTTTCGTGGAATTCATAACCAGGTAGAGAGCCGAGGTGGCATGATGACCAATAGCCCCCCTAAGAAGGACCAAATGCACACGGTAGTGAGAAACTTGCATGGAAAGATGCTGTAGAAAATGATAGTCCTTCCACTTTTCACCTTCAAAAATTTACATGAAATGGGAGTTCAGATTGAGGATGCTGTCAAACAGGAAATTATCATAGATGAAAAGGAGCTTGTAAGGAAGACCTTTGTTCACAATTCCAATGCTCCCACTAGTGGTAGCATAGCTACAAAGGACCTAAAAATCAACATTGTTACTACCACCACAAAAATTATCGACCCGTTTGCTAACACCATTCCACAAGCACCTAATTTAGTCTAACCCCAAACACAGAGTTTTCACCCTTTCTACATGGCCCCATCTTGAGCCATGAAGGTTTTGCTAGAAAAAGGGCATCTTAAGCTCCTTGACCCTCGATCCTTTCCTGACCCTCTTTCACCCAGGCATGACTTCTTTAAGTATTGTGCCTTCCATCAGTAGCATGGTCATGAAACTGATCATTGCATGAGCCTCTGCCATGAGATCTAGGATCTTATTGACCATAAAATCATAGCTCCACCACAAAAGCCCAATGTTACCACCAACCCTCTGCCAACCTATAATCGAGTACCACCACCTCCCCGCCTCAACTTAATCCATACATTACCCCCTATCTTCAACCCTAGTGTATATATATATCACACCATTCCATTTGCCTAAACCTGAGGTGGTTATTCCAGAAAGCATCGATCTGTGCGTGATGGATACACCCAAACCCTAATTACAACCCAAGAGTCATATGGTGATAGTGGCATTACTGTCTAAGGAAAGAGAGACAGTGGTGAAGAGAGAAGAGAAGTGGTCATGGAAGAAGAGTTGAAACTAGAAGAATCTGAGGTACCTACGGTAGAAAAGAGGAAGTTGCCGGAAGAAAGGTACGGCCCAAGTCAATATATTGTACCTGTTGGTCAACCGAAACCAAAGGTATTGTAGCCCGATTTTTTCAACATCAATGTCATTAGAGAGGATGGACTCAAACAAGCCCTAGACGGCTTGGTGAATATAGAGGAGGACTTAAAGAATCTTCATTTCTTTGAAGAGCATGATCTGGAGAATGTACAGATTGGATAGTGGGATCCAAATAACTTGGAAACTAGCAATGGCTAGACAAGAAGTGAGGAAGAATTTGAAATAGACAAGGATGAGGAAAAGATGAAGGAAAAGGCTTGGAAAGCCAAGGAGAAGATGAAAATGGATGAGAATAGCAAAACCGATGGGAACAATACCAACGGGAGAGAGAAGAAGAATTGGCAAGAGCAAACCAAGTATGGAAGCAAATTAGAAAGGTAGAGGTTTCCTCTGAAATTTGGTCAACATCACTTTACCAACCATAGAGTGATAATCATAGCGTTAGAATGATCCATGTTGAACCGGATAACTGCTTATCGATCAATGGAGGTGAATAGTAGGATGATAATGATCTCCGTCTTGTTCATACCTATGGAGGCCGAGAAGAGGGAGTTGTAGAGATTCCGGATAGTCGAATCCCGGAGAGTCGAGATTCGAAGCACTCGGCAATTGGCTCCCATGTTCAAATCCAACCTTATTCGGCCAAATAGCCGATTAGGAAAGGGGCCGAGTGAAGGTCGGTCTATTATAAGATGTGCTAAATATGAGTTGGAAATGGACCTAATCCCAAGGACCATGGAAGAAAAGATATAAATAGAAGAACATCAGCCAGAAAGAGGTATGTAAGAATTGTAATGCTTAACTTAGAATAAAAGTATTCCCGAGTGTGGTTACTGACTTGTTCGTCGGAGTGCTAATTCCGGCACCCTCGTCGGAGTGCATATTCCTTTTCAGGTGACCGGAAGAGGATCACGAGCGTTCCCCAAGATCAGAAGAGTATTTCCAAACCACTTCTCCACAATTGGCGCCGTCTGTGGGAATACTCAAGCACATCCATGGCGAGCGCGACGAAAGATCCTCCGACAGTCACTGTCGACCCTATACCGCAAGATGCAACCACTCCAACAACCATGCTTGGAACGGAGACTTTCACCGCAAGACGTGCCTTGAATTTTGCCTCACCCTCGACTTCAGAGCACGACGCAATGCAAGCGATCCTGGAACAAGCACAGTAAAACGAACAAAGATTAGAGAACATGATTGCAGAGAACGAACATCTCCGTCAGGATTTGGCCTTGGAGGTGGCGAAGTCCAAACAAGCTGCATATTAAGTCCCGAAACGACCCGTGAGGGCAGCTGGTCGATGATCTCGAGCCCGACAACAAGATACTGATAGAAACTCCGACTCATTATCCTCGGAGCTCAAGAAGAAGGGACGATCTGAAATTACCAGTTCTTCTGAAGAGAATCCCTATACATGACGTAAGCAAAGAAGAAACAGCTTGGATGACGATCAAAACGATCCTTTTCTGGGATAGATCGCAAAGGCAGTGCTACCCAAGAAATTCAAAGCACCATCATTCACCCCGTACGACGATAAATTGGTACAAGACGGCCGGCTACAACAGTACGTCCGAAAAGGCAACCCAACCCAAGCAATAGCCTTGGCACAGGATTCACGTTCGCTCCGCGTGATCCACATGATATACAGCCTGCCAATATCATCGGCGGTGCACGCAATTCAGTCAAAGTCCAACCCTTAAGAGCAACTCACTCCGGCTAAACGGCCCCATGAAGCCAAGGTTATCACTTTCGATGATTCAGATTTGGCCGGAGTAACATTGCCTCACATTAATCCCTTGGTAATTGAGTTACGCATGAACCGATTCACCGTTGAACGCGTACTCATTGATCCGGGAAGCACATCGGAGATTATGTACTACAAGACATTCACTAAACTTGGCTTCTCCGAATTCGATCTCTCTCCGGCCCTTTACCCCCTATTCAGCGTCAATGCCAATCCAGAGCACCCGTTGGGGAAAATCAGACTTCCCGTACGAGCAGGTACCCGAATAGTGGATGTGGGATTCTTGGTCGTCAAGTTGCCGTCGCCGTATAATCTCATCATGGGGCGATCCTGGTTGCATACTATGTGAGCCGTCTCCAGCACCTATCATCAGCTGCTCTCCTTCTCGACAGAACGCGTTATTGAGCAAATCCATGGCTCTTAGAAATCGGCACAAGCATGTTATCTCCTTGCTGAGCAAACGCCAAAGGAACTATAGGTGAATTCCATTGACTTGTCGGATCGAGAAAGCCTCGACGATGTTGGGCGGCCTCAAAATGAAAAGGCAACGGAAGATTTAGAACGAGTTCAAATTGATGGAAGCCCCGACAAGTTCTTCATGGTCGGCGCCTCCTTACATCAGGCCGACAAACGGCAGCTAATATCTTTCCTGCTCAGTAACCTCGATATCTTTGCATGGACTCCGTACGAGATGCTGGGTATAGATTCGTCAGTTTCACAGCACCATTTGAATGTCGATCCTAAGTGTAAGCCGATCATTCAGAAAAGTCGGCGGTCAGCCGCAGAGCACACTGCCACCGTTGTTGAGGAGGTTGACAGGCTGCTTGACGCTGGAGCAATTAGGGAAGTGACCTACCCTACATAGCTCTCTAGTACGGTGGTGGTGAAGAAGAAAAATGGGACTTGGCGAGTGTGCGTCGACTTTACGGACCTAAACAAAGCCTGCCCAAAGGATTGTTTTCCTCTTCCCAGGATAGACCAGCTTGTAGATGCTACGACGCGCCATCAGCGTATGAGCTTCCTTGATGCCTATAGAGGTTATCATCAAATCGGTATGCACCCGGAGGACAAAGAGAAAACTGCATTCCACACCCCAAGAAGAACCTATTACTATAAGGCAATGCCTTTTGGGTTAAAGAATGCGGGGGCAACCTACTAGAGACTGGTCACCACCATGTTCAAGGAGAACTCGGCAAAACTATGGAAGTATACATTGACAATATGGTGGTCAAATCCAAAGAAGAGTAGAATCATATAGCCGATCTGGAAGAGACATTCGCCATCCTACGCAAATATGGAATGAAGTTGAACGCTTCCAAATGTGTGTTTGGTATCGGCTCTGGCAAATTTTTGGGCTACATTGTCAACCACAGAGGAATCGAAGCCAACCCAAGGCAAATCACAGCAATCCTGGAGCTCAGCTCCCCTCGTTCAGTAAAGAAGGTCCAAAAGTTGATGGGGATGGTTACCGTACTCAACAGGTTTATAAGCCGGTCCACAGATCGCTGCCGATAATTCTTTCATACACTACGGCAGGGCAAGGCCTTTGAATGGTCCGCCGAGTGCGAAGCCGCTTTCAACGGCCTGATGACCTACCTCCGCTCAGTACCACTCCTAACAACACCCTCTGCTGACGACCCGCTCATTTTGTACTTGGCAGTTTCTGACCGAGCCGTCAGCGCTGTATTGATAAAGGAAGAGCTAGAGGAGTAGTGGCCAGTATATTATGTGAGCAAGGAAATGGTTGATGCCAAAACACGCTACCTTCCGCTGGAAAAGCTCATCATAGCCCTAGTTATGGCAGCAAGGAAGTTCATGCATTACTTCCAGGGGCATAGCATTGGGGTGCTGACAGATTATCCCCTCTAATCAGTACTATGCAGTGCGGAAGCATCTGGACGTGTTTCAAAGTGGGCTCTGGAACTTGGCCAGTACGATATTCAATTTCTATCCAGAACCTCAATCAAAGGACAGGTGCTTGCCGACTTCGTCGCCGAATTCACTAGGGGCCTTGCCGACTTCAAGTCTGATGTCACCAACTCCAAGTCAGATGAAATTCGACCAAAGCCGAACTGGAGGATTTATGTTGGGGACATCTGGCAGTTGTATTGTGATGGATCGTCCAATCAACGGGGCAGCGGTGCTGGAGTTGTAATCATGACCCCTGACGGCACAATAATTGAGCAGACCGTCAACCTCGGCTTCAAAATATCAAATAACGAAGCCGAATACGAATCCCTTTTAGCCGATTTGCGGAACGCATATTCTGGGTGCTCGTCATCTGCTTGTATTTTGCAACTCAAAACTGGTGATCAATCAGCTAAAGGGGGAATACGCGGCAAGAAACGACCGGATGGCGGCCTACATGAAAATGGCTAATTCCCTGTTAGAAAAATTTGACCATCATGAGTTGAACCAGATAACACATGATCAGAACACCCATGCAGATGCCTTGGCTTGCTTAGCCTCTGCAATCAACTCAGAGATTAAATGGACCATCGAAGTAGAATTTATCCTAGAGCCAAGCATTAGCCCTCCGGAGGAAGTCCAAATCAACGTTGTCGAATCTGCACCAAGTTGGATGGATCCCATTGCTGCATTCCTATCTTCTGAACAGCTCCCACAGGACAAGAAAGAAGCACATAAGCTGCGAAACAAAGCCATGCGATACTACCTGGATCCACAAGGAAGGCTTTATAAAAAGTCACTCTCCGGCCCATATTTGGAATGTGTGCACCTGAACAAAGTTGGAGAGCTTCTGACTGAGATACACGAAGGCAGTTGTGGAGCCCATTCTGGCGGATGCTCTTTGGCCCATCCAGCTATAACACAGGGGTATTATTGGTCGACAATGAGAGCGGACGCCGAGTGTTATGCAAAAAAGTGTGAACAGTGCCAGAAATTCTCCCCGTTAAACCATCTGCCTGCTGAAGAGTTAAACTCTATCACCAGTCCTTGGCCGTTCGCCCAATGGGGGCTTGACATCGTAGGACCATTGCCGAGGGCCCTAGGGAACAAGCGATACCTGATCGTCGCAACAGACTACATCATGAAATGGGTCGAAGCGGAGGCATTAACACACATCCGAGATGCTGATGTTAAGCGCTTTATGTGGAGGAACATCATAACATGATTCGGCATTCCCAGAACTCTTATCTCAAACAACGGCACCCAGTTTGATTGTGGCGTATACCGAGAGCTGTGTAGCAAATATGGTATTCGACCTTACTTTTCTACGCCGACTTACCCCTAAAGCAATGGCCAGGCCGAAGCCTCTAATAAATCCATCTTGGACGGCATCAAGAAGAGGCTGGAAAAAGCCAAAGGAAAATGGGTCGAAGAATTACCGAGTGTACTATGGGCTCATCGAACTACACCGAGAAGATTGACTGGAGAAACACCGTTTGCCCTATGCTTTGGAACCCGGGCCATCTTACCCCTGGAGATCAGCCACCCGACACTCAAGTCGCAAGTTTTTGATATGGGCCAAAACGACATGATGCTGGCTTTGGATTTGATTCTAATCGAAGAACGAAGAGACAGAGCCATTGCATCCATGGCACGGTACCAATAGCAACTGACAAAGTCATATAATCAACGGGTTCAACTGCGCCGCTACTCACCAGGAGAATTGGTCCTGAAGAAGGTGCTTCCAGCTGACAGGAAACCGACCGATGGAAAATTGGGTCCTAACTGGGACGGCCCCTACCAGATTGATTCAATCACCGGAGTAGGGGCATATCAACTCAAAGACATGTCAGGAAGGAGTCTGCCTCGGCCCTGGAATTCCACGCATTTACGCAAATTTTATCATTAACCCTACTTGAGGGACATGATGCTTGTTCCAAACTGTTCGCTATGCACATCTCTTTTTCTATAATACAAAGATTCCCATTCACCTACTACAGAATCTAGTTCAAAGATGTTCCGATAAAGCCTCTTGATTCGGAGCGCCCTTCGTGGATATCACGATTGGCTGATAAAGCCTCCAGATTCGGAGCACCTTTCGTGGATATCACGATTGGCCAATTCAAGTCTCCGAATTCGGAGCCCCATCGACAAATGACGTCTTTGGGCCGATTAAGCCTCCAGATTCGGAGCGCCCTTCGTGGATATCACGATTGGCCAATTCAAGTTTCCGGATTTGGAGCGCCCTTCGTGGATATCACGATTGGCCAATTCAAGTCTCCGGATTCGGAGCGCCCTTTGTGGATATCACGATTGGCCAATTCAACTCTCCGGATTCAGAGCCCCAACGGCGAATGACGTTTTTGGGCCGATAAAGTCTCCGAATTTGGAGCGCCCTTCGTGGATATCACGATCGGCCAATGCAAGACTCCGAATTCGGAGCCCTATCGGCGAGTGACGTCTTTGGGCCGATAACATAATGATGTCGATTAAATCAAGCCAAACAATGTCCATTCAATCGTCTAGAATACGTTTATTTAAACATTTATATAATAGAACGCATGCAAGCATGTGTGTGCCGAACAGAACTTATAACAAAACATTGAAAATAAAATGCTTTTTTATTCGACCAACCAATAATTACATAATCTTAGACGCGATCTGCGTTTTAACATTTATAACGAATATTTTTATTTGGCGTCTCCCTCATCATCGCTTTTTTCAACTTCAAAGGCGGAAAAGGGCAAACGATCACGATGATTCAGGTCACACAAGTTGAAATTGACACCCTTCGCTTGGAGAGCCTCTGCGGCCTGAAGAGCCGCAAGCCAACCATGCTTAAAGTCGCGATTCTCGCATCGGCAGACCTCCTCGGCAAGTGTCTCTTTTGTTTTGTCGATCCCAACTTTCTGGCTAGCATGGAAACCCTCCTCGTAACCCTTGGCGCTCGCATTTGCTACGGCAAACATGCCTGCCGTATCTCGATCAGCGATAGCATGACTCCATAACCGTTGGGTCACCCTCTCGTCCACAATCGGGTTAGATTGACCTGCCGCATGCAGATCGGCGACTTGAACCTTCCTAAGCTCCCTAAGCTCACCCTCCGCCTTCTCCGCATGAGCCTCCGAACTGCGGACCTGTTCGTCCACTTTCTCAATCTCCCGCCGCGTGGTGTACAGACGCATGCCGACTTCGTAGGTGGTGTACAGCCCCTTCACCGCCCCATAAATTCCTTCTCGAAACACTTCGAAATTCCGTCGTCCAACCATCGATTGTTGGACTTCTGGTGGAAAGATCTATTGGGCGAACTCGACCGCTACACCTGGATCATTGATGATGGAATCTGCCTCAGTCATCGGTTTATTCCCCACGAACATCGTAAAACTCAATGGTTGTGGCGTCGCGTCTAACTCATTCCTCAGTCGTGGTCGTGGCGAGCTTCCCCGTTGATGCTTCTCTCTTTGGGGTGATCTGCTTCGACGGCTTGAAGGTTGACACTTTTCACTTTCCTTGGACGCCCTTCCTCTCACACGCGCAGGCTCACCGCTGCGATTCATCGCAGTATCTAGCTCAGCCAGCGTTCGTCCCTTTCCTCTGTTGTTGAAGAACAGTTTGTTTGACATTCGCCCTTGCCCCAAGCTAGTTCAAATCGAGTCTGAATAAGAATAACTGGACCCACTGGCGCGAGCTCACCCCATTTATTCGTAGGCATGCAGCGACCTCGAGGAAATTTCCTTAACGCTTTTGGCAGTCTCCAAACGCCCTCGCCCCATGCCGATTAAAGTGTGCCACAACCACTTCATGTACTGATTTTTGGCTTGTTAAACGGCCTAATTATCTAAACAGCGATTATGGGCGAATGCGTTGAAATCCATGCACTGGCTGGGGCAAGGGCAAATTTATTAATCTAATCGGCCGAGCGTCTTGGCCTCATGCCAATTAAAGTGTGCCACAACCACTTCATGTACTGATTTTTGGCTTGTTAAACGGCCTAATTATTTAAACGGCGATTATGGGTGAATGCCTTGAAGTCCATGCACTGGCTGGGGCAAGGGCAGATTTATTAATTTAACCGGCCGAGCATCTTGGCCCCATGCCGATTAAAGTGTGCCACAGCCACTTCATGTACTGATTTTTGGCTTGTTAAACGGCCTAATTATCTAAACGGCGATTATGGGCGAATGCCTTGAAATCCATGCACTGGCTGGGGCAAGGGCAGATTTATTAATCTAACATGCCGAGCATCTTGGCCCCGATTAAAGTGTGCCACAGCCACTTCATGTATTGATTTTTGGCTTGTTAAATGGCCTAATTATCTAAACGGCGATTATGGACGAATGCCTTGAAGTCCATGCACTGGCTGGGGCAAGGGCAGATTTATTGATCTAACCGACAGAGCATCTTGGCCCCATGTCGGTTAAAGTGTGCCACAACCACTTCATGTACTGATTTTTGGTTTTTTAAATGGCCTAATTATCTAAAAGGCAATTATGTACGAATGCCTTGAAGTCCATGCACTGGCTGGGGCAAGGGCAGATTTATTAATCTAACCAGTCGAGCATCTTGGCCCCATGTCGATTAAAGTGTGCCACAGCCACTTCATGTGCTGATTTTTGGCTTTTTAAACGGCCTAATTATTTAAACGGCCTATCATCTAGTCGGCAAGTATACAAAACGTTTTATCCAAAACAGCAACCAAACAATTCTGTTCATTAGTAACAACAACGTACAAAATGAATTTTCATTAAGTAAATTGGGCACAATTTGTAATCATTTTACATATGAAAATTGCTAGACAAAAGCTGTAAAAAGCTAAAAATTACATGCAAATCCTAAAACAAAAAACAAGAGCCGCCCAAATTAGTCATCGGAGTCAGACTCCAGCGGCTCAACATCCACTTGCTCGTATGGAATTGGCGTAGCCAATGTCACATCACAAAAAGCAGATTTTTTCATAGCATCAAATGCGCTGGAAGCCTTCAGGTCGGCCGTTTCCTTCGCTGCCTTCATCTCTTCCAACCCAGCCTCCAATTTAGAGATCACCTCCTGGGCCAATTTAAGCGCGTCGTCGTTCGCATTCGCCCTTTTTTCGGCGACTAATCTCAATTCTTCAGCATTGCAGGCTCTCCCCATCTCGGCCTTGGCACGGGCGCCCTCCGTCTGCGCCCTACTCCTTTGGTCCTCAACCTTCACTTGTAAATGGCCAATTAGCTCAACAGCAACGTGATAGCAACGACCCATGTCGGATATTCTTCTGACGGCCTGCAAAACAAGAAGATAAGAACAAAATAATATTTGCGTAAAGAGAAAAGACAAAGTGTAGATATATACCAAAAGAGCCGATTGCGCTGCCAACCCAATTGCAACCAGATCCATCTCTGCCAGAAAAATCATCTTGTCAGCAGGCAGTGAAACAGACGTTGCCAAGCTGAGTGCAACCGTTGGATCTTTGATCACCGAAGCATCAGAGGAGATCGGCATATTCTTTATCTTGGGCTGGATAACAAAAGGTACGATCACATCCGATTCCTCCAAACGAGGCCGTTTGTCGGCACGTTCTTCAGAGCTGGCCTCGACATCGGCAGGGCGTTTCTCCACCCTTTGCTCAGCTTCCACACTTTCCTGCACAAAAGGTTCTGCCTCGGTACTTTTGTTCTTTGCCGTTCCCTCGATAACAGGCAAGGAGGTCTGGGACTGAGATTCGATAGCCCGAATCTCCTCCGCCCTTCGCCACGCGACCATCCTTTCCGTATTTGCCTTCTTGGCAAGTTTAGTGAGGCTCAACCCAGCCATATCTATTGGGAACGCGCCGGGAAGGTCCTCTAGACCATGAAAAATATCGTCGAGCGGACGGTCCTCCCGACTGGAAGTGGACGGAGGATCAGCTGAATTGAGGCCGACTTCTTCAAATACTAACTTCAAAGCCTCGTCAACCTCAGTTTCGGATTAGTCTGACTTGGCGGCCTCAACTATTTTCGGTCGCTACGAATCTGATCCCTCGCAACTGATTTGCCTCAAATTTCTGAAATCAGTCAAGATAAGGGCGATAAGACACTCCTCACCCTCCGAAATTGGAATGTTCTCTGCTGCTGAAAAGGTTGTATAAGTCGGCTCATAGCAGAGTAGAACGTGGGCCACCCTCCCCTGCTTCTGAAGATTCATTCGGCCGAAATACTTAAGCACAGTCTTGATTTCCGAAAGGACGGCGTCGTTGGTCAATATCAAGACTTTCTTCAAATCGTTTCCTGCAAAAGCAGAACCATGAAGTCCCGAACATAAAGTTTAATAAATATAACAAGTAAATAAATAAAAGAAGATACTCGGCCACCTGGTTCGCCCCTCTATCTAGGAATACGATCAAGGCGATCCTCATCTTTGCCGAATTCCCAGTTTTCTTGGATGACTACCATAACATCATCGACTCGCTTCCCAGAGCTGGAAAGCATAGTCACTAGTTGATGGTCAGTGTCTTTGGCCCTAAGAAAATAACGCCCATGCCGACTAGAGGACTTGGCCAAGGCGTAGCAATGCCGAATAGTGAGAATGCCAAGGTTAAGCCTAAGGTGGCGATTTAGTGCGATAATCCCCATCACGATCCTATAGAAGTTGACGTTGGGTTGGGAAGGGATTAACCCCCAATGGCAAAGCACGGCCCTAAGGAGAGGGTGAAAGGAAAAACGGACCCCACCCTCTACGATTGATAGAAGAGGGAAGACGATTGTGGTCTCATCATCCCTCTCCATATCGAGGGTGCCGTCTGCCACAAATGATAGACGAACATCATCAGGAATGGAAAAATGGCGTCGGAAGCCAGAAATTCGATCTGGTGAGAGGAGATCTTTTAAATGTTTCGCCATTCCCCTAGCCAATAGGATTATGCTAAGCCAAAAGAAAAACAAAGCAGAGAAGGAGAGAACTTATAAGAAGCGAAGGAGATAGAGAAGAGTAGGAAGTTGCAGAGGTAGTTCGGAAGGCAATCTAGCGACGGGCGTCTAAAAGCATGTATGCATTTGAAAAGATGTCGAAATTTCAAATCGTAATAAATAAAAACGTACGAAGAGGCGGGAAGTTGAAATGATAACCGGGAAGCGTGTGTACATACATTTGCGTTGGAATACGGTCAGCCGCCGAATTTTGGCTCTGACTCTTTGAGTTCGAAACCAAACATTCTAGCCAACTGTCGTTAGTGGAGTGCTTGGGGGGCAATTGTGGGGGCCGAGAAGAGGGAGTCGTAGAGATTCTGGATAGTCGAATCCCAGAGAGTCGAGATTCGAAGCACTCGGCAATTGGCTAGCATGTTCAAATCCAACCCTCTTCGGCCAAATAGCCGATTAGGCAAGGGGCCGAGTGAGGGTCGATCTATTATAAGATGTGCCGAATATGAGTTGGAAATGGACCTAATCCCGAGGACCATGGAAGAAAAGATATAAATAGAAGAACATCATCCAAAAAGAGGTATGTAAGAATTGTAATGCTTAACTTAGAATAAAAGTATTCCTGCGTGTGGTTACTGACTTGTCTGTCAGAGTGCTAATTCCGGCACCCCCGCCGGAGTGCATATTCCTTTTCAGGTGACCGGAAGAGGATCACGAGCATTCCCCAGGATCAGAAGAGTATTTCCAAACCACTTCTCCACAATACCGACGAAGGTTAGGAAAGCAATGCCTCTGATGATACGTGGTACTTAGAGGAGATTGACCATCAAACTAGGAGCGGACGTTATTTTAAGCCCTCATACCTAGACCAGGGAGAGCCTTCAGGCAAATACAGAGAGGTAGAGGAAGGTAAAGAGAAGGAGAAGGAAGAAGAAGAGGATATGGTCATGAAACAACTAAAGAAGATCCATGCCAACATCTCAATTTGGGGGTTGCTCATGGCTTCACGAAAACATCACTTGGCAATGTTCATAGCTTTGAGCAAATCAAAGTTGTCAATCGATACCACGCCAGATTAATTTGTATCATTGATCACGCCAACAGATCCAGTCCTGGCCCTGGCATTTTTGGATAAAGAACTGCCACCAAAGGGATTAGAGCATAACAAACCCTCATATGTGTCTCTTGAGTGCAGGAAAAAGTGGGTTCCAATTATCTTCATTGACACTTGATCGGTTATTAATGTATGCCCATTGCGAATTACTTACATGATAAGGTTGAAGCCAGCCAATTTCACACCCACTAATTAGTTGATCAGGGTATATGACAACACTAGTTGGGAGGTCATGGGGACCATTAAAATATAGATAATGGTAGGCCCGTCTAAGTACGAAGTTGAGTTCCATGTCATGGATGTCCCAGCGAAGTTCAATTTGCTATTGGGAAGGTTATGGTTGCACTAAATGAGAGCGGTGTTATCTATGGTACACCAAGTATTGAAGTACCTGCACGATGCAGGTGTCACCATTGTTTTTGGGAACTCATCCATTCACCCTCCGCTAGAGGTCACAACACCAGTGTTGGAGTTTAACCACAAGGAAGAATATGTTTTTCTTTCCTAGTTCACTTTGGTAGAAGCCTAGTTGGTATAGACCATCATGGCCGAGGAAGAAGGGATGCATGTAAGTGCTCAGTCCATCTACTGTATGAGCAAGCTAGGATATATCCTTAGAATGGGATTGAGCAGGAGTGGCAAGAAATGTATTACTACGATAAGTGAGGTGACTCACAACCCACATGCATTTGGATTGGGATATGAACCCACGAGAGAAAACTAGAGGAAGAAAGAAGATGAAGTAAGGGAAAGAGTCAAAGCAAAGAGGGCTGGAAGGCTATATGAACTGGTCCACAAATCGATCTAGGGGACTTTAAATGGGTGTTTCATTAGAGAGGGGGTTGACTCTCTTTTTTGTGGCCCAAGACAGAGAAACACCTCCTCAGGTTTGAATTCTTCTTTGACCACTGGCTTTATGAAAGTGACGAAGAATAGGTGGATTTTAACAACGGGGCTAATTTGGACGAGAATAACATCACGGGTGATAACGGAGAAGAGGCTTTGGAGTTCACACTGGTTGACCTTCTAGAAGATTTTGAGGCCAACACCGAGATAGAGAATTTGGGGGATAGCATTACCATTTCTGTGATCGAGGATGGACCGCTAGTAGATTGCAGTGACCTCATTTTGAACGCAGCTGATGCACCGCATCTAACTTGGCAGCTCGAGAAGGGTTCTATTGTGAATCCCAAGTCAGATAATAAGTTTGGGTCTGATTCCTCTAAGTTTGTCGAGTCAGAATCAAACTCGAGTGAGTCTAGTGGGTCAGAGTTCGGCGATTTTGGGGGTAATAACCCGGACGCCACTGTTTGGTCCAGGTCGTCTTTTTCTTTCTCTTTTGAGTCGATTGTAACTGCTGAGTCAAATTTACTAAATGAGAATGGTGTGATTTCTACTTATTTCTTTGTGCCATTGATTCATTGTGTTGACTAGGATTTTCAAGACTTTGATGAAAATGATGAACAAGAAATTCCTCAGTTTTTGCAAAACTTGATTAATTAGGAGGAGGAGAGGCATGCTAAGTCTTTTTTGGGTGAAATTCCAACAATTAATGTGGGTATTGAGAAGAATCCTCGATTGTTCTAGATTGGTTCTATGCTGTGTTTATAGGAGGGCGAGCGATTAGTTGCTTTTTAAAAAGATTATAAAGTTGTTTTTGCGTGGTCTTATGAAGACATGTCTGGAATTAATCCTGAAATTATATAGCACATGATCCCTTTCGACCTCGAGGCCCGACATATTAAGTAGAAGCTCCACAGAATTTGTCAAAACTGGGCATTGAAGATCAAAGAGGAGGTCACCAAGTAGATTGATGCAAGATTTTTATGGTATTTGAGTATCCGACTTGGTTGGCCAATATTGTACCGGTTCTGAAGAAAGATACTAGAATCAAAGTCTGCATTGATTTTTGAGATTTAAATGAGGCCAGCCCAAAGAATGACTTTCCACTGTCACATATTGATGAGTTAGTAGACTTCACAGCAGGGCATGCCTTGTTATCATTCATGGATGGCTTCTTCGGCTACAATCAGATATTCATGGCAACTTAAGGATAGAGAGAAGACTGTATTCACCACTCAATGGGGAACCTATTGCTATCGGGTTATGCCGTTTGGGTTGAAGAATGCTGGGGCTACATATCATCGGGTAACAACCATGATATTGCATGACACGATCCACAAGGAAGTTGAGGTGCATATGGATAAAGATTGAGAAGGTCACTACGCCACACTGTAGAAATTCTTTGAGAGGATTAGGGAGTACATGCTGAGGTTGAATCCACAGAAGTATACTTTTGGAATGATTGCAAGAAAGATGTTGGGGTTCTTGATCACCCAATAAGGAATTGAGGTTGACCCTTCAAAGATCAAAGCCATCTTAGAAATGTGCCAAGAAGGACTGAAAAGGAGGTGCGAGACTTTCTGAGAAAAGTGCAATTCATAAGAAGGTTTATTGCAAAACTAACCTTGACTTGTGAACCACTGTTTAGCTTGTTAAAGAAATAAAAGTTTCGATGGGACGATTGATGCCAATTCGTATTTGAGCAAGTTAAGTACTACCTCCAGAATCCATCTGTGTTGTCATTGCCTGAGCTGGGAAAACCATTGATCTTATACCTGTCAGTGACCGAGTTGATAATGGGTTGTATGCTCGCACAAGATTTAGGGGAGAGGGTGGAGAAGGCTATCTACTATCTGAGTAAAAAGATGCTAGAATACAAGACCCGTTACACTCCTTTAGAAAAAGTTTGTCTAACTTTGGCTTGGGCTACTAGGAAGTTGAGGCACTACCTGTTAGCACACTTGGTAATGCTGGTTTCAAGAATAGATCCCATCAAATATCTCTTTGAGAAACCAACGCTTATTGGTAGGCCAGCTTATTGATTGCTTTTGCTTTCTGAGTTCGATGTCAAGTACGTTACCCCAAGTCTGTCAAGGGAAGGGCTGTAGCCAGATTTTTGGCTAATCACCCAGTCAAAGGAGAAAAAAATGTGGGATATGTGTTCCTGGATGAAGAGATCTTACAACTAGGAAAAGATACCTGGAGGTTGTATTCTGATGGAGTGACTAATCAATTCGGTTATGAAATAGGTGTGTTGCTGATAGCACCCGATGATTCCCATGTACCTCTAGCCTTCAAATTCTGATTTAAAGTATCTAACAACTAGGCAGAGTGTGAGGTTTGTATTGCAGGATTAGAAGCAGCCCTAGAACTAGGGACAATAGTGTTGGACGTAGTCAGGGATTCAAATTTTGTTGTCTCTCAAGCTAATGGAGACTGGAAGGTTAAAGAAGAGAAGATGAAAGTCTATCATTAGACCTTGGACATGCTGATTCCAAGGCTTGAAAGGCTAATATTTACACACATAGCGAGAGAGAACAACCAATTTGCCGATGCTTTAGCAACCTTGGCTTCAATGGTGGACATACCAATTGGGGTCAAGATGCATCCAATTCTTATAGAATAGAGGTATGAGCCTGCATATGAGATGATAGCTGCAATAGAAGAAGTGCAAGATGAAAAACCTTGGTACTTTGATATCTGGAATTTTCTAGAAAGTGATACATAACCCAGAAGGGGAAAATACCAAAGACAAAATGGGGATACGACATCTGGCCACTCAGTTCATCATCTGTGGAGATAAACTGTACAAAAGGGGACATTTAGGGATGCACAGGCGAAGCGCATTATGGAGGCCATCAATGGAGGAAAATGTAGGGCCCATATGAACAGTATAATGTTGGCGAGGAAAATCCTCAGACAACGATTTTACTAGTCAACCATAGAGGGTGATTCTATTAACTTTGTTCGAACACACCACAAATAATAGATTCATGCCAACCATATGAACATCCCGCCGTCGAAACTCTACAACATGACCTCACCATGACCTTTCTCGGTCTAGGGAATTAGATGTTATTAGGGCCGTTATGCCAAAGGGTTCAAACAGACATGAGTTCATCTTGGTGGCAATTGACTACATCACTATATGGGTAGAGGCGTAGTCTTACTCAGTGTTGAAAGCATCACATGTAGCCAAGTTCAACAAGAATAACATCATCTGTAGGTATGGGATTCCTAATGAAATCATTTTAGACAATGGCTCGCACTTCAAGGGGAAGTGATAGATTTGCTTGAAAAGTATAAAGTGGCCTTTTATAAGTCATTCACACATAGGCCACAAACCAATAGATCCGTTGAAGCTGCGAATAAGAATGCCTAGAATATTCTACGCAAAAATGGTGGAAACCTACAAGGATTTGCAGGAAAAGCTACCATTTGTGCTCTGGGGATACAGGACATCAATTCGAATATCAACAGAGGCAACTGCTTATTCCTTGGTATGCGGGATAGAGGCCGTGTTGCCTATTAAGATAGAGGTACCCTCACTGAGGATCATGGTTGAATGTCAAATAACAAAAGTTGGCTGGCAACATAACAGATTTGAAGAGCTGATGCTATTTGATGAGAGGAGATTGAAGAAATTGTACCATCTTCAGGGGTACCAGCGCAGGATTGCTTGAGCATTCAATAAGAAGGTCAAGTATAGGAACTAGAGAGAAGGAAATTTAGTACTAAAAGGCAATAGAGCTCATATCTACGACCCTAGGGGAAAGTTCAAACCCAATTAGACTGGTCCTTACATCATCAAGTCAATTTGGTCAGGTGGAGCGGTTTTGCTGATGGACTTGGACGATTTGGAGTTTTCACAGCCGATCAACATGGACAAGTTGAAGAAATACTATTCTTGAAAGGCTCGCTGGGCCGAAAATTCAAAAAGACGACCTAGGCAAAAATTAGAGTGTGTAAAAAGAAAATAAAATAGAAGAGAGTTTGCAAGGTTGAAAACCCAGAAGGGTGGCTTTGGTAAACGTTAAAGCACCAAAAGAAGAGAGTAAACACCTGAGTGAACCCTAACCATGAACTACGTAAGGCCTAATTCTATCTTAGGGATATGTAGGCAACTTCATCCTAAATTTCGGCCCTAACCTATTCAACTCAGTCATTCGGTCTATGTTCGATTGGTTTATCGTAACCCAAGTTTGTCTGTCATACTATTTTCTCTATGACGGTTTCAGTTCAAAAGCAAATCAAGTGTGTGAGGCGAGGGAGAGTAAAGTGATCGATTTTTCAGCCTTCCCTCGGCCGAGCAGCCGGCCAAGATTTTTATGGCGGTAGAGTGACACTTAGTTCCAAAGCAGATCAAGTGGTGATGTAGTGGTGAATTTTGTGCTGGGGTTCTGAGTCAAGGTAGTGCATCTTGATGGTTGGTTTCAGATATGTTGGGTAGCCATTGCTTGCAAAAATTTGTTTTATTCTTTAAAAACAAGTGACTAATTTTCTCAAATAGTTTTGCAAATTGACCATTTCTCTGGACCCAAAAGGAAGCTTTTCAATACCCACATCTTTAATTACACGATTTCAAAAAAAAAAGTGGAAGAAATATGCCAATTCAAATTTCCATGTTAACCAAGAGTTTTACATTAAAAAAAAAGTGGTCAAAGCAATGAACTAGAGGCATAGTTGAGTCAAGTTGCCTATCTCCTCCCAACCGCAGGGCCTCAAAAGAGATGGTAATAATGGGCCTTGCCTAAATCCCTTCTTACACCAAAATACCTAGGGTCCAAATACAACTGCTCTGTTCAAGGGTTTTGTCACGACCCAAACCCGGCCCTATGGGTTTAGCACCGTAACCGGCCAGTAATCCGAGATTACCGAAGGCCTGCAGAACAGTAGTATAGTAAAACAGAGTACAGGGCCTGGCGGAAGCCAAAACAGTAAATGAATAATGTCCATTGAGCTGTGACAGTCTGTATGCCAAAAAGATTTTTCAAGCATTCACATATACAAACAGTACAGTTTATACAAAATTTACAGTCACACAGTACAGGGACCTAATCCCTTGATAACAGTACAGTTAGTAGCTGACAGTCTATACAGTAATCCAAACAGTATGGAGACAGACGGGGGAAAAACAAACACCCCAAAGCCATAGCATGGCAGCTCGGAACCTCGCAGTGAGGCACAAAGGCTGGCTTGACAAAACTGGAGTCTAACCCACGCTCTTAGCTTCGATCTGGCGGCTGAGCACCTACATATATATATAAACAGTGAGCTAAAGCCCAGTGAATAACATAATGCGTAAAGGGGTTATGAATGAAATGTCCTTACAGTAATGAAATCGGTTCATTAAACAATACTTCAGTCTTTCAGTCAGAACAGTTATTCAGTCATATGTGGTACATCCATTAGCATAACAGTAAACAGTAGGTCTTAAAGACCGAACAGTAATGATGGCCATCAATCAGTAAACAGTAGTGATTCCATGAGGGAACCGACAGAGATCTCGGTAACAGTAACAGTAAATAGTAGGTGCTAAGGATGCCACAATACAGTTCAGAAGATAGGACATACATTCATTCAGTAAACAATATCAGTTCAGGAAACAGTTCAGTTCAGTATTCAGAAGATAATCATTTGAACATATCTTTACACAATTGTTACTCACCGAGTTTGGGCTACAGTATGCTAGAGCGTGTCTCCCCAGTCGCCAACCCTACACCGTTCACAGGTTGAACACACACTAAGCTACACAGTTGGGAAAGATAACAACTTAATCCCTAATGCCTCGGTGTGTTCTACATCTATATTCTCAACAAGATGTCTTAAACTAGGCCTAAGAATGCCTAGAATGGGATGACGATGCAAAGATGCACATTTAAAAGCATTTTCAGAAAAACAGAGTCCCGCTCGAGCGCAAGTTTCCCCGCTCGAGCGGTCATGCAACAAAGGTACACGCTCGAGTGTAAACTTTCCCCACTACTACAAAAATAGTTAAAGATCACACTTTGACAAAAAAAAAAGATCTCACTTTTATTGGAAGTGTGATAAAAAAAATTAGATTGATATTTTAATCACACTTAATTTGATTGAGTGTGATAATATTTATTTTTTATGTCACTTTTCAATTAAGTGTGATTATATATATATATTTTTAATCACACCTTCTAATTAAAGTGTGATTATATATACACTACTACTTTTTAATCACACTTTTTAAACAAGTGTGATTATATATATATTTTTTAATCACACATTCTAATTAAAGTGTGATTATTTATATATTTTTTAATCACACCTTCTAATTAAAGTGTGATTATATATACACTACTACTTTTTAATCACACTTTTTAAACAAGTGTGATTATATATATATTTTTTAATCACACATTCTAATTAAAGTGTGATTATTTATATATTTTTTAATCACACCTTCTAATTAAAGTGTGATTATATATACACTACTACTTTTTAATCACACTTTTTAAACAAGTGTGATTATATATATATATTTTTTTAATCACACATTCTAATTAAAGTGTGATTATTTATATATTTTTTAATCACACCTTCTAATTAAAGTGTGATTATATATACACTACTACTTTTTAATCACACTTTTAAATAGGTGTGATTATATATATATTTTTTAACCACACATTCTAATTAAAGTGTGATTATTTATATATTTTTTAATCACACCTTCTAATTAAAGTGTGATTATATATACACTACTACTTTTTAATCACACTTTTTAAATAAGTGTGATTATATATATTTTTTTTAATCACACATTTTAATTAAAGTATGATTATATATACATTACTACTTTTTAATCACACTTTTTAAATAAGTGTAATTATATATATATATATATATATATATTTAATCACACTCCCTAAATAGGTGTGATTGTATAAAATATTTCAATTTAATTTTTATATAAAATATACAATTCCCAAATCCGCGCTTCTATTCTACCCATGAATGATAGAGACGACTCACTACTAGAAAATGAGACGTTAGACACGGAACTTTTTCACCCATTTTTTCATCTTCTTATCTCTCTGTCTCTGTCTCTCTTCTCTTTCTCTCTCACTCATCACTCTTCTCTGTCTGTCTGTCTGTCTCTCTCTTTCTCTCTGTGTCTCTGTCTCTCTTATTTTTCTCTCTCTCACTCATCACTCTTCTCTATCTGTCTGTTTGTCTCTCTCTCTCTCTCTCTCTTTCTCTCTTTCTCTCTGTGTCTCTCGTTCATCTCTCTTCTGTCTATCTCTCTCATCTCTCTTCTCTCTCCGTCTCTCTTCTCTTTATCTCTCTCGCTCATCTTTCTCTGTCTCTCTCTCGTTTATCTATTTTCGCTCTTTTTTTTCTCTCTTTCTTTGTCTATATCTTTTTACCCATTTTTTCATCTTCCTCTCTCTCTTCTCTTTCTCTCTCTCATTCATCACTGTTTTCTTTCTGTCTATCTATCTCTCTGTGTCTTTCACTCATCTATCTCTTCTCTCATCTCTTTTCTCTTCCTATCTCTTCGCTCATCTCTCTTTTCTCTATCTCTCTCATCTTTCATCTCTCTCTGTCTTTCTCGCTCATCTCTCTTCTCTATCTCTCTCGTTCACCTCTCTTCTCTCTATGTCTCTCTCGCTCATCTCTCTTATCTCTATCTCTCTCTCTGTCTTTTTCGTTCATCTCTTTTCTCTCTCTGTCTCTTTTTCTGTCTCCCACTTTCTATCTCTTTATCTTTTTGTCCCTCTCTCTCTCTCTCTCTCTCCCTCTGTGTTCGTGTTGCTCACTCTCTCTCTTCCGTCTTCTCTATTTACTAAGCTCCCTCTTGATTTATCTATCCACTACAAGAAAATGCACTTTTAGCGACCACTTTGTCTCTCTCTCGCTCATCACTCTGCCTTTGTTTCTCTCTCTCTCTCCTCTATCTGTTTCTCACTCATCTCTCTTTCTCTCACCACCCATCTCCTTCACCGTCTTCACCACTATTGCAAACGCCATTCCACTACCACTATTATTACCACTGTCACCACTTCACCTCTACGACTACCATTACTACTACCATTGCCACCACTACCATTACTGCCACTACTACTACCATTACCTCTCCTTCACCCTTACCACTTCATCTACTCTACCACTACTACAATTTCACCATTAATCTCCTTCGCCGCCGCCACCACCACCACCACCACCACCACCATCTCTTATCCACCACCTTCACCACTACTACTACTCCCTCTCCTCTACCACAAAAAATTAGTTCATGATTTTTAATAACAAAAAAAAATAGGCCGCAGAAAAATATTTTTCATTGACCACAGAAAATTATCTTTAATTTTAGTGGAAAATATTTTTTATTAAAATATTACCCCTACTTCTACCAAATAGAAAATAATAATATTTTTTTCATTAAAATAAAAATGAAATAAATAAATTTTCAATCATAGTAACTAAAAAAAAAAGATTTTTTACTCCTATCTTCTCTATTTATCGAGCTCCTTCTCGATTTATCGATCCACTATAAACGACGTCGTCTTACTCTTTTGAACATTTCTCTTTTCACTAATTTTTTCAGCTTCCTATCTCTCTGTCTCTGTCTATCTTCTCTTTCCCTCTCTTACTCATCACTCTTCTCTATCTGTCTGTCTCTCCCTTTCTCTATATGTCTCTGTCTCTCTCTCACTCATCACTCTTCTCTGTCTGTCCGTCTCTCTCTTTCTCTCTATGTCTCTGTCTCTCTTCTCTTTCTCTTTCTCATTCATCACTCTTCTCTGTCCGTCTGTCTATCTCTCTCTCTCTCTCTTTTTCTCTGTGTCTCTCGTCTATCTCTATTCTTTCTATCTCTTTCATTTATCTTCTCTCTCTGTCTTTCTTCTTTGTCTCTTCTTTTTTTCTCTCTCGCTTTCTCGCTCATCTCTTTCTGTCTCTCTCTCGTTTATCTCTTTTCGCTCTTTTTTTTCTCTTTCTCTGTCTCTCTCTTTGTCTATATCTTTTCACCAATTTTTTCATCTTTTTCTCTCTCTTTTCTTTCTCTCTCTAATTTATCACTCTTCTCTCTCTGTCTGTCTATTTGTCTCTCTCTCTCTGTGTCTCTCATTCATCTATCTCTTCTCTCATCTCTTTTTTTTCTCTCTCTCTCTGTGTCTCTCACTCATCTCTCTCTCTCTCTCTCACCATTCATCTCCTCTACCACCTTCACTACTACTACAAACGCCATTTCACTACCACCACTACTACCACGGTCGCCATTTCACCTCTACGACTACCATTACTACTACCATCGCTACCACTCCACTACCACCCCTACCACTATTGCCACTACTACTACTACTACAATTACCTCTCTTTCACCCCTGCTACTCCATCTACTCTACTACTACCACAACTTCACCACTAATCTCCTTTGCCATCACCACCACCACCACCACCACCACCATCATCTCTTATCCACCACCTTCACCACTACTGTCGGTTCCTCTTCTCTACCACAAAATATTACATCTCTTCTCTCTCTCTCACTCATCACTCTTCTCTGTCTGTCAGTATTTGTCTTTGTCTTTGTCTCTTTCTCTCTTTGTCTCTCGCTCATCTCTCTTCTCTCTATCTCTCTCATCTCTCTATCTCTCTATCTCTCTTCTCTCTATCTCTCTCTCCGTCTCTCTCGCTCATCTTCCTTCTCTCTTCGTCTCTATCTTTTTCTATGTCTTTCTCTCGATCATCTCTTTTCGCTCTCTTTCTCTCTTTCTTTGTCTATCTCTCGCTCATCTCTTGTTTCTCTCTATTTTTCTATATATCTCTCTCTATCTGTTTCTCTCTCTGTCTCTCTGTCTCTCTCTATATCTCTTTGTCTCTTTGTCTCTCTCTCACTTATCACTATTCTCTCTCTCTATCTCTCTTCTCTATCTGTCTCTCACTCATCTCTTTCCCACCACCCATCTTCTCTACCACATTCACCACTACTGCAAATGCCATTCCATTATTACCACTACTACCACTGCAAATGCCACATTGATCACAAAAAATTAACTTTATTTTAATGGAAAATATTATCCCTACTTCTACCAAATAAAAAAAAATAATAATTTTTTATTTATTAAAATAAATATGAAACAAATAAATTTTCAACCTTACTAAATGAAAAAATAAAAATAAAAATTCATTAACTATAAAAAAAATTATTTTAATAAAAAATTATTTTTTTAGCAATGACATCCTCTATTACAAAAAAAAAAGTCATTTTATTATTTAAATATTTATTTATAATGAAAATAAAAAAAAATCCAAAAAAATTTTCATTCTCCCTCTTGCCTTTTCCATTCCCGCTCGGTTCCCCCACCCCAAACCCAAAATCCCCAATCTCAAAAATCCCTAATCCCTTCCCCCCCATTCCCGCCCGGGTTTTCCCCCACCCCCACCCCAAACCCAAAATTCCCAATCTCTTCAACCAGTGCAGTGAAGCAACTTCACACCCAACCTCTCAATCCATCGCGCCTGGTTCTTCAAGCTGAACAAAATGAGCAGTAGTAGTAGAAAAGCCAAGAACATGAACAACAATCCCATTTACAAAAACCCTAACTCCCCAATCGAATCCAGAATCAAAGACTTACTCTCTCGAATGACCTTGTCCGAGAAGATCGGCCAGATCACTCAAATCGATCAACCAGTGCAGTGAAGCAACTTCACACCCAACCTCTCAATCCATTCGAGACCTCTCCGTCTCTCTCCCTCACTCATCACTCTTAATAGAAAATATTTTTCATTAAAATATTATCCTTACTTTTACCAAATAAAAAAAAATAATAATAATTTTTCATTCATTAAATATTCATTTATGATGAAAATAATTTTTTATTTATTTATTATTTAAATAAAAATTATTATTATGAGTATTATTTTTCCCAATCCCGCCCGCTCGTTCCCCCCTTTTTTTTCCTTTCCCGCGAAACACCCCCCACCCCCAAATCCCCAATCTCGCTCGTTCCCCCCTTTTCTTCCTTTCCAGCGAAACACCCCCCCCAAATCTCTTAGAACCAAAAACCTAATTTCTACCAAATATTTCTCTCTCTCGCGACTGTGAATGAAGGAATCCAGACATCGACGACCATAGTCGGAGTCCTTAGCTTCTCTATCGATAGCCATTACCAGCAAACGAAGTTCGATCCCTCTCTATCTCTCTCTCTCTCTCTATGTCAATCTTCTTTCATCTTTTGTCTCTTGATTTCGATCTCAATCTGTCACGCAATCACGATCGATTTCAAGACCTTGTGTTCTCTTAATTGATTGATCCTCAATCTCTCACTTTCGGCGTGAATCAGCCTCCGGCATAAAGAAGACAATGGCGTGAATCACTCTCTGGCGTCTCAGCTCTTCAGTGTCGATCTCCTCTTCGGCGTTGATCTCCTTGAATAACATCTCATATGATCTAAGGTAATTCGAACTAGGTGATTTTTTTTTTTTTAACAAAATCAGTTAATAGACTAAGGTTTCTTAATCTGAGAATATGATAAATAAATTTTTGACTCTCTTTTTTATTTATGTTTTATTTTACTGCTCTTTGGGGGTGAAAATTGGGATTGTGATATTATTTTTTGCCTTTATCAATAGCAAAATTGGGAAGTGGCCATGATACTATTCTCTCTCTGTTATTTCCCTCTAATGGAACATATTGCTGTGCAAACACAATTTTTTGTGTTAACCTTACCATTTTTTAGTGAACCAATTCTTACCCATTATACACCTTCAGGTTGCATCTTGGTGGGACTATGGTTATCAAACAACTGCTATGGCTTACCGTACTGTCATTGTTGACAATAATACTTGGAATAACACGCATTCCCTCACATCAAGGAACCTGATTATCTGGTAAGTAGTTATTTTTGTCAGTTTAATTTCTGATAGGAATTTGTGGTATTCCAATTGATGATACTATGTTGCCACACCAACTAATGATCTTTGAATTTGTTTGAGATGTACAAATCAGTAAATAGAAATTCACTGCATATAGTGGAATACTATGTATTATGCTACAAGTCATGCTTACATAACAAATATTTATACAATTGTGCACCAAGCTGGATTAAAATAATTCGTTATTTAAACTATTTGGGGTCAGTCATAAATATATTGGTTCCCCATCCAGCTCTACCCAGGACGATAACTTCAGTCAAACTGCACCTAGTAAAATTTTCTATCTATTTCAATTATTGTTAATTTTGATCTTCTTCCCTACCATTAGCTGCCTTCTTTGGAGCAGTTGTCAGCAAGGTTTCAAGTTATGGAATTGGCTTTGCTTAATGGTTGTGGTCATTGTGCAATGATATTGGGAGCATCAGTCAATGTGTGAGGGGAATCAGAAACTAAATGCATGAGATTTTTTCAAGCGCATTTTTAACACCAAAAAACTTATTGATAAGTATGTTATGATCCAATTTATCAAAATTTGAATGTTTGTAATGGTTTTAATCAATGTTGTGCACCTAAGAACATGTTTTCTAGATGTTATTGAATTTTAGGTTGGTTTTAAGGCTTAAAAAGTGGAGAATTTCGTCTAGTAGGGAATTGCACTAGCTAGAGTATTTAGAAATGCTAGTAGAATAGATTAGATAATTCATAAAAATATAGTAATTGTAAGTCAATATTTGTTGTTACAATGGTAATACAAGTAATATGACAACACTAGTGGCTCTTAATTTTTTGAATTAGTAGATTACCATTTAAAATTCATAGTTTTGATTTTAAATCAATAAGTTAGTAATATAGATTAATGAAATTAGGATTTTCAATTGAAGAATATGAAAATGAAGCATTTAAAAAAAGGAAAATAATTTAAAATAAAAGAATAATTTGAGTGTTAATGTTTAAGGAAGAATAAGAGATTTTAAGTTTAGAGTTTTACTTTTAAACATTTTTAATGTCTTAACAGAGGTAAAATTGAATATCGTACCATAACAGTGATGTAATGGCTTGTAATCTGCAGTTGCGTGCAGCTTTGACTTTTTTTGTTATGGAGCTCCAAAATCCCTTTATGTAACAGCTATTACATAATGTAGTGGCCGTTTTTTAAACTCATGGTTGTCAGTCTTGATTGCACAGAGCCAAAGCTTTCTGGTTAATCCTGGTTGATGGCTTCAAGTTTAATATATAATGTCATGAGAAATAATTTGTTTACATTAGAAACACCTTGCATTGTATCCTCTTGTTTAGAGATTGAAAAACTTGGGCAAGTGATTGAATGTTTCCTCTTGGTTAAGTCTAAGCTTTGTTATATGTCTTTTCTCTTTTGGTGGTAATAAAAGCTTACTTACCAAAAAAACAAAAAAAGAATGTTACAGATTACTTGACAAAAGCTATGATATGGATAAATTAAAACATAGAAAATGATACATTGTTTATTTTTCAGATTTAAAAATTCAAGTATTGTCATGTTGACAAAAATTCAAAACCTATTGCATATTTTTGCGTGTCATTTGTTATTCTCCAATCATGAAACACTAAGTTCTTTGTTTTGTTTAGACATGCATGTCTATTACTTATTATTTTTTTTATACATGATTAGGTTCATGTATGCCTGTGCTTAGTTATATCTTATCTTTTATGGATTTGTTTTATCTTAGCATCTTTTGTTTTAGTATGGCTGAAAAAATATGATATATATATATATATATATTGTACCTGTATCTGCGCCTGCGTCTGCACCTGCACCTGCTGCTGCTCCTACCTCTACAGTTACTGCCATGTGAGTATTTTTCTTCTTTGGTTAACTTGTGAAGACTGAAGAGCATGATTTTTTTTTGTCTGTTTATTTAATTTGGACAATACTGGTTACCTTTGTCTATGGTTTTGTTTTCTCCTTTTTCATATTTTACAAATTCTTGGAAATCTTCAATTGTAGATTTATATGCATTAAGATGTTGGGTAATTGTCTAATTGATGATGTTTCTATTGATTGGGTAAACAAGTACAATAAGTTTGAAGCCTAAACAAAGCTGTGGGAAGGACAACAACTAAGGAGCCTTTTTGATATGACTCGTGCCCGTATTTATCTTGATTATAAGTTAGTATGATGTTGGTCACTAATAATTTTATTTTATTTTTGCCACTGAACCTGTAGAATCCTATAATGTGATGATCACATTATGATCTGCACTGAAATCAAGGAGCTCCTCTAGCCCTAATATCTGTCTGGGAAGGCATTGATTCTCAAAGTGCTACATGGAGGACCTGGGGTAATGAGAGATAATTAATGAAGATCCAATTCTGCAGTGTAGGTGAACACTGATAAACTTTAATATTACATCAGGTATCCAGGTACACGGCCAATGGCAGCGAATAGTCTACTTTGTTTCTGAACTTTAATCGGTACTCTCTCTCTCCTCTCTCTCTCTCTCTCTCTCTCTCTCTCTCTTGCTCGCTCGCTCTATTTCTTTCGAATTTTACTGCTTGTAGAGGCAATGTAATTTGGTAATTTGGATTCAGTTGAGCATTGTAGTATAACACTGAAGTTTCTCTAAAACTTTTGGATTAATCTGTATTCAATTATTTAATCAATTATGTATAAAGTTCATCTGGGTCCAGCTGAAGAGGCTGCTTACTGTTTTTTGGCATGCCTTCAATCTGGACTGAAATGTGGTGATTTTCTAGACAACCTGAGATAGATTTGAAGTTTTGGGTTTGTACAGCTAAAATTGGATTGTTCCTACTTTCATGGAGATTGTTCTGGTTGGAAGAAGCTGACATTAAGAAAATTCTGCCTGTTCTTCTTTTTTTACAACTTATTTTCGTTCTTGCAGGAAAATTCGGCGCACGAATGTTGTACAATTCATAGGCACATGCACATGAACTCCAAACCTGTGCATTTTGACTGGTACTTCCAGTGAAATTTTTATTTGTATAATGCTATATGCTATTCTTAGGTGATAATATGTATCACCATAAGGTATATTATGTTGATGGAAAGGACTATTAATCTGAATTGGAATAAATCCAAAATGTGACTATTGTTCCAGCATTATGGTCTATTATAAGTAATAACCTTGTGTGAAATTCTAAGTGATAATTCATCTTTGCTATGAGGAAAATAATCACTTTTTGATGATCCTGTTTCTTCTTCTTCTTCTTCTTCTATATCCATTTCTCTTTCTATTTGATCATTTCTTTCTGATTTTTTAATTTTAGCTCTTTGTTTTTCATCAAACACAATGGAAAGAATGAGAATAGATCTTGTCCAGATTGGTTTGAGGTTGGAATGTCAGTTGTAAATATTCCAAAGTTTTTTCTTTTTTCGTTCTTTCCATTTTTCCTTTATTCTCGCGGAAACCAAACACTGAGTGACTGACACGTGTTATTTGGTGGTGGGATCAGGAGAGAAGAAGAGCATAAACCCGGAGCTATGGCAAGCGTGCGCCGGTCCTCTGGTGAACTTGCTGGCCGCTGGGACCCATGTCGTCTACTTCCCACAAGGCCACAGCGAACAGGTTTGCTGTTATATATATAGACATACATGTACAAAAACAAACACACACACACACACACACACACACACACATACTACCATATATTATTCTTGCTATCATGCGCCATATGGTTAATCTTCAAAGCTAATTTTCCAAGATGTTTAGGGCTTGGGGTTTCATTTATTTTGTGCTGGCGTTGAATTTTGCTTCAACTAGTTTGTTGCCTAAAATGTGGAATTAACAATGCCAATGGTGAAAGTGACAATCATCAGTTTTAAATACTTGGTAATCAATATGAAGCAATATCATAATGCCTATTGGTGCATTTTTTAGAGGTATTTTGGGTGTAAAGTACAAAATTAATGATCACCCTTGATAAAGTAGTTTGGCACCTTTCTTTTTTTAGCTCATTCCAAGTTCTTGATTGTTTTTGGGTGAATTAAGTTCTTGATTGTTCTTTCACTGGAATCTATACTCTGTTTTCTGAATCTGTAACTCTGTCACATATGTATCTGATTTGATTGATTTCTGAATCTATCACCCTGTCATATAGGTAGATAACTAAATTAGTTTTTTTATTTTTTTATTATTTTCTTCCAGGATGATAATAGGAAGTGGGTATGCACACTTCAGGATCTATTTGTTTACTTTGCTGCATGTCAGTCAAATAATGTTTTCCAGAAGCATCTTCACTTCCTAGTTACCAAATGCAAGATCTCTCCTGTCCGATTTTTGTCGAAGCTTTTCACTGAAGAAGGTTTTGATCATGGCATCCTCTTCAATTATTTGTTTTGTCGCATTTGTTTTGTTTTGTTTCTTTGGTTATAAACAACACTTTTATCTAAATCCTTAAAATTGACAGGGAATAGCACAATCTGGAGTAATTTTCTTGAGGAACTTCTGAGCTTGATGGTTCAACAAAAGAGGCTCATGCTATCAGACAGAAAAGTTCTGCCTTCATTTTTAACGTCTTTGCTTGGCTCTTCGTGCCATAGCCTTTAGTGCCTCAGACAATTGGACAAAGGTTTTCACCTTTTTGTTATGTTTCTGTTCTCTCTCTCTTGCTATATATATATATATATGTATGTATATCCACATATCCAAGATTTGTATATTTATATATTTGTTCTTGTTTCAGCTGCTGAACAAAAAAATGCTTGAAGAGAGAAAGAACAAGAGAGAGAGAGAGAGAGTTGTGTTTTTGTTTTTGCTTTTGTTTTTCTTGCCTTTTGTTTCTTTTAAGAGGTTAAATGTGGTGTTCATTTCTATTTCTCTCTCTCTCTCAATACCTTTCATGTTTTTAGTACAAAGTCCAGTTCAATTTTGTTTAGATCAGAGATTAGTTCATTTTTATTTTGTCAACTATAGAATGCCCTAGATAGTCAATGTCCCTTTTTAAGAATGAGGCATGCTTTGCAAGATGAGCGAAAAAGAGGGAGGGGGGGGGGGGGGAGAAATGAGGGAAGGCAATCCTTATCAGAGGCAAATTTAAACTCAATAGGGTGCAAAGACAATGGCAAACTAGTTCAGCAGGGTATAAAGATGGCCAATAGAAGGATTATAAGGTGTTCACCAACCTTGTGGTTGAGGAATCATCCCTTTGTTAGCTAGATTGTGGACCCAGCTCCTATCTCCTTCTCAAAAGAAGTAGATTGACAGAGATATAAAAACTTCACATCTGAATTGCCATAATGGCAAGCATGTGGAGAATTGGATTTCAACCATTCACATGAACAGTGCTTGAGCACCTGACAGAATGTTGGGTGAGGTGAGAGGACATAGCTGAAGGTGAGATATGCTTATGGAACTTTTTTCAGATTCTCACATTTGAATTCTGCTTTGGCATAACTTTTTTCAGTGTAAGTTTACAGAGAAAATAATAATATTATTACATTAACCCTGACAGCTCACCCACAGAGTTAGATTACACAATTGAATATATGAAGGAAAACTGCTAATAGAAGCAATTGAATGTTTTGCTTGGGTATGTTGCTAATATTACCTCTCTGTTATATTTACCTTTTGTGTTTACAAAGGTTGAAATTCTGTTATGTTTCAAAGTAAGCAAAATTGAGTTCAATATACTACTATTACTACATAATCAACAAATATTGAAGGAAAACTGCTCTTTTGGTTTTGATTGTTCAATCAATTTGATAGAGTGGTCTTTTTCACTGGTTTAGTTTTTAAATTATTAAAACTAAATTGACACTTTCCAAATTTAATTTATTCTAGTTCTTGTGAAGCAGGTGCTGAATGCTGGCAAAAATAAGCTTAAATCAATGGATGAGGTCAAATCTCTTTTGAGCTTACGTGCATTGATCTTGAATGGTAGGATCCATCTTGACCAACTGCATCACCTCAGTTTTTAATTTCTGATGTATATAGTAATTTTGTTGGTTGGAAAATTACAATTTTGAATTTCCTTATTTCCGCTAATGAATCCCCCTTTGTGCAGATTAACTTGTGCATGAAGGTCTTAAATACATGTTTCAAGATAAAGGCCTTGTAACTATGAGTTGTGAAGTCTTTAACTCAGTGTATTATGTTACATGGACACTTCTAAACATATGGCTGGAGTAAGGATATGGGCTGTGTGTCCGACATGTCCAGTCAAAACTGGGCCCAACAAGCATGTTTAGTTATGCAAATTTACTGTGTAATTAATTGATAGACCTCCCTTATTATGTTTCTTTGTGACATGATTGCTTTAGAGCAAGTGAAGTGCCATCTTGAAGAAAAGTCACCATTCCACCTTAGGAAATAAAACACGAATACTAAGAAATTGTTTTTTATTTTTTCATTTTCTGTTGCTTTTACACTGTCTTACATAAAGTCAGTATTCTGCCTTGAGAAATAAGAGAAACATGCCAAGAAATTTGGGAGTTTAGATGTATAATATCCACACTTGATAGGGGGACTTGAGTCTATGTAACATGACTTAGTGTATATAACATCACTTCAGATTTGGTGATATTTTAATTAATTTTAATTAATTTTACTGTGTGCTTCTTGGCTTATCAGGTATGGTCTGCTCAAATTATTGTTATCGCTGTGGTAATGTAGCTTCAATATTGAGCTTCAATGAGAATATGGTACTGCCACTAAACTTTTCACTCTTTTAACTTGGTTGTGGCTTTTTGGCTCATTTATATAGATTTGATTAATTGAATTTTCTATGGGTGATGTGTTTTACCCCTTTGTCTGTTAGGAGAGAGAGGTAAAGTTCTTCACTGAAACAGAGGAAAACAACCAGATGAGAGGCCCCAGAAGATATGAAGTTCTTATGAGTGAGGATTTGTTTGCTTCATTACCCTGTACTATTGTTTGAAGTTTGATGCACTGCTGTTTTCATTGTGGGCGGGAGAGAAAGAAGATATGGACGGATGTTTTCCTTATAGGATCCTTGAAAAAGATTACATGAATATTTTTAATTTTGTTTTCAAACTTAGTTTATTTATTATTTTAATAAACATCAATTATTAGTTCTTAATAATTGTTTATGACAGGAATTTTTAATAACCATATAAAATTAGCACAATTTTTAAAATAAAAAAAATAAAAATACAGGCTATGGCGGCGTTTTTGAACGTCACTATATCCCTACCCCAACTGTTAGATTTTTAAAATGCATAAATGTCTTTAATGGCGTTTTCAAAACGTCGCTAAAGTCATAGTGACGTCGCAGTATAATAGGGTAGGATATTTGTACCTATAGCGGCGTTTTTAAAACGCCGCTAAAAATTGATTTTCCAGCAGTGAAATGTTATTAATCACACTTAAATGATGTGATGTAAATATTTTTAATCACACTTAAAAGGTGTGATCTAAATGTTATTAATCACACTTAAAAAGTGTGATTAAAAATGATCATTTTTAATCACACTTTCAAAGATCACACTTAAAAGGTGTGATCAAAATATTTTTAATCACACTTAAAAGGTGTGATCTAAAGTTTTTAATCACACTTAAAAGGTGTGAATTAAAGTTTTTAATCACACTTAAAAGGTGTGATCTAAATATTTTTAACCACACTTAAAAGGTGTGATCTAAATATTTTTAATCACACTTAAAAGGTGTGATCTAAATGTTTTTAACCACACTTAAAAGGTGTGATCTAAATATTATTAATCACACTTAAAAGGTGTGATGAAAGCATTTTTTAATGACACTTAAAAAGTGTGATTAAAAATGACCATTTTTAATCACACTCCTAAAGACCACACTTTAATAAAACTTAAAAGGTGTGATTAAAAAACATACATCACACTAAAAAAGTGTGATCTTTATCTATATTTGTAGTAGTGCCCGCTCGAGCGTACTGTAAAAGTACTGGATGGGTGAAATCTCCGCTCGACGCCCGCTCGAGCTTGAGACATGACTTCGCTCGAGCGCCCAATTCTCCGCTCGAGCGGACTGTAAAACAGTGAAGAAAGATGCTGGATGCTCGGATTCTACGCTCGAGCGGCATTTCCCCCGCTCGAGCAAAAGTGCAGAATCTGGAAATTCCAGATTGCACCTTCAAGCTCAAAACCAAGTTGTTAACAACTCAAAACCGATCCTCTTGGGCTCATTTTTTGGAAAACGCTTATAAACACATGGAATAATATGATTCAAAGCTCAATTTTGAGAAATCAAGGCCCAAGGGTGGTTAATTCAAACCCAATTTCATGAACAATACGAACATGCAAACATGCATGTATTCAAATCATTTTGAAGTTCCAATTTGATGCTCTAAGGAGCCAATTGATCCAAAAACAAGTTGAAAACATGAACCATTACAAAATTATGAACATGCATGCACCATTTTACCATGAATTCAACTCAAAACTCATTAATTCAAACATGCATGCATGAAATGAAGCTATAATTCCACATTCTTGAACCAAATCATGACTTAGTTCTACAATGAAATATGAATCATGCAAGAACTAGCTCAATAACCACAAGAAGAAGATGAGTTTCCTACCTTAGTCTTGTATTCAAGGTTTAGGAGTCTAAAGTAGCAATCTACCCTTCAAGTTCTTCAATTAGCAAGCAAAACTCAAGATGGAAGACAAGTTCTCTCACTCTCTCCCTCTCTGGGTCGGCTAGAGCAAGAAAAGGCTGAGGAAAATGTGTTATGTGGTCAAGTGTAAGGCTCAAATATGTTATATTGACTGGGCCACTAAGGGTGGCAATTCGGTAATTAAGCCTAACTCTTTAATTAGCTTATTTAATCTAATTCAAGCATACCTAATCAGTTTTCAGATAAAAATACCATAAAATCACATTAATTATGAGGATCATAAAACATTAATCCATTCCCAGTTCGGCTGCCGATAAGGCCTTCAATTAGCAGTTTAAACACTAAAATACGAACAGATCAAATAATTAACTGAACAGATAGAATGCAATTCAAACAGATGTATTCATTCAATTCAGTTTCAATTTTGGTCAGGCAGTTCAGTACTTTTAATCAGTTCAATCATCAGTCATAATCAATTCAGTTTAACGGTAATCGATGGTTATCGGTAATCAATCAGTCATTAATCGGTAAACAGTATGAGGGTTGTTACAGGTTTCGAAAACCATTTGCACAAGACTTTACTTTTAAGGGGAGCACGTCCCACTAATCAATTCAATTTGAACATAACTTTATCTCATAACAGTACTTATGTAATAACCCTCATCACTGCTTACCGATAAACATTGATTACTGTCAAACTGGACTGATTATGACTGATAATTGAACTGATTAAAGTACTGAACTGACTGACTGAAAACTAGAACTGAATTGACTGAGTATGTGTGTTAATCTGTATTCTATCTGTTTGATTGTTTATTTGATCTGTTCACGTTTTATGTTTAAATTGCTAATTGAAGGCCTTATCGGCGGCCAAATTGGGAATTGATTGATGTTTTATAATCCTCATAATTAATGTGATTTTATGGTATATTTATCTGAAAACTGATTAGGTATGATTAAACTAGATTAAAATGAGTTAATTACAAAGTTTGCCGTAATTACCGTTTTGCCACCGAGTGGCCCACTACCTAGTTATGCTAGAGCCTTGCATACTTGACTCTAAACATCTCTTAAGCTCCATTTCTTGCACACAAACCGACCATAGGGAGGCGAGAGTGAGAGATTGAGTTGTTCATCTTGAGTTCTTGAAGATTTGGCTTAGACAACTTGGAGAATTGAAAGTTGATTGTTGATTTGTGGTTTTACACTTGTAATTGAAGCTCTAGGTAAGAGAATTCAACCTTTATTGATGTGTTTGAGCTTGTTCTTGCATGATTCATGTCAAAATTGAGAATTGAGCCATGATTTAGTGCTAGCATGTTGTAATAGAGCATAATTCATGCATGCATGCTAGTATTGTGGGATTTTGAGTTGAGTTCATGGCAAATTGTCACATGCATGTCCATAATTTTGTAATGGTCCATGGTTTCAACTTGTTTTTGGATCAATTGGCTCCTTAGAGCATCAAATTGAAGCTTTGAATTGATTTGAATTCATGCATGTTTGCATGTTCTCCATGTTCATGAAAATGGTTTGAAATTGGGTTTGAATTAAACACCCTTGGGCTTTGATTTCTCAAAATTGAGCTTTGAACCATGTTATTCTATGTGTTTACAAATGTTTTCTGGAAATTCAGCCCAAGAGGTCGAGTTTTGAATTGTGAAAGCTTGGTTTGAGCTTGGAGGTGCAATGTAACGCCTTCAAAAATAATAACAATAACCCATCAGATAAGACATGCATTTACATTTAAACTAACCGCATTCCTTTTATTCATTAGAATTCCAAGACATAAGTATTACATGTTAACCTCATAACAAAATGCCCTACGGGCTTACAGCTTTCCAAGTTAACACTTGGTTACAACAAAGAGTTCTAACTCGTTTACACATTAAGCCCTTGGCTTGAAATTACATGTAATACATCAAAAGTAAAATGACAAAACTATGCCCGCCACTAGCCTCCCAGCTATGTCCTTGGAGGTGGCATGCTTCCTGTACCTGAAAATGATATTCCCATATGGGGTAAGCCACAGCCCAGTAGAAATACACTAAACCAACCATGGACAATGACTAAAACATTAGCAATAGATAGTTGGTCAACACTGATACAATCACATAAATTACATATTTATGTCAACGACTTACAAGTCCCAATTACTTTTCATTTTCCCCTTTTCAACAGATAAGCATGCTAGCTCTATCATCATTTCCACAGATATGTATAAAAACTATATCTCACATTCAGATAAGCATAAAAGCTATATCCACATTCTCAACAGATATGTATATCAACAATATCCACAGATAAGCATACAAGCTGTATCCACACTTCACAACAGATATGTATATCAACAATATCCACAGATAAGCATACAAGCTGTATCCACACTTCACAACAGATATGTATATCAACAATATCCACAGATAAGCATACAAGCTGTATCCACACTTCACAAAGATAAGCATATGAGCTCTATCTTCACTTCTCTAGACAAGCATATGAGCTCTGTCTACGGAGTTCATCCCCTATCTCCTCCCAATACCTATTCGGTTTAGAGGTACATCCCCTATCTTCCCCTAAACCGCGGAGTACATCCCCTATCTCCTCCTCTACACATAACGTATATAAACACATTGGTTCTATATACAATCACACAATACACACAATTAATGTATTCTATCAACCGTCAAGTTCCATGACACATTCCATTGATTAGTTTCCGTTTACCTAATCATCATGCATTGTCTACAACAATCTCGACTATCCTCCACCGATAGCCCAAAGCAGTTATTTCTAAAACAGAAAATAAATGCACAAATGGATATTCAATCAACATTTCACTTTCTCATTTCTCACCAATTAATTATCCCAATTAATTAAACAATGTAATTAGGCAATTTTCCATAATTACCATTTCAACCCTTAGGTACCATTTTCATCAATGATTCAACAATCATTCTATTTTTCTATGCCAAACATGCATCTAGGTTTATTATGAATAAAACCCCAACTTTTGTAAAATTACACAAAAGCCCCAAACTTTCACAAATTTACCAAACCAAGCCCAACATCTCAAAATACCAAAATTTAAAGACAAAACCCATAGAGAGGAGTAGGTTATCCCTACCTCAAATTCGGAGTCCCAAAGGAGAAGACGACAAAACCCAACGTGCTCCAAAACCCGAGATTTTCAGATTAAAATGAAGCCCTCGACGATCAACAATTTTTTTGTAAAGGCCAAAGGTGAGTAAATCACTCCTACTAGATCAAAACCTAGAGAGAAGGTAGAGTCTAGAGTGAGAGGCTCAACAATGGTGATTTTGGAAAAGTAAGAGAGAGAAGAGAAAGTGAAAAAGTGATTTGAAAAGTCACAATTTCGGGACTTTAACCCAGGTCTCCGCTCGAGCGTAAAACACCCCGCTCGAGCGGCCACTCACAGACTTCCGCTCGAGCGGCCAACCTCCCGCTCGAGCGCAGAATGCACTCGCTCAGCACATTTGCAGAACCAGGCC
The DNA here is from genome assembly GCF_055761805.1 of Camellia sinensis. Classification (NCBI taxonomy): domain Eukaryota; kingdom Viridiplantae; phylum Streptophyta; class Magnoliopsida; order Ericales; family Theaceae; genus Camellia; species Camellia sinensis. The sequence continues at coordinate 116,191,374 of NC_138974.1, forward strand.
TCCGCTCGAGCTCCCAACCCTACGCTCGAGCTCACAACACTGCACAACAAGATACTGGATGGATGTATTCCCCGCTCGAGCGCCAACACCTCCGCTCGAGCGGACAGGCCAAAAATCTGGGCAACTAGTTTTGGTTTCTAAACTCAACCAACCTGTAACCAACCCGCCCAACACATCCTATAACTCAAATACAAAGTAAGAAAGGATGTAAACAAGATAATAAACAACTACCAACATCCACGGACACATGTCCGGATCACTGTACAACAAGGGTAAACCCGGGATCGCTATAACCTCCCCCCCTTAAAGAATTTCGCCCCCGAAATTAAACACAAGTTTTCAAAAACAAGTTTTCCTCCATTTTAAACAATGTTACATTTTAACATTCAATAATTCGACCCATTACCGGTCATCCCATCCCTTTAACAAGAGACATATCACAATATGTAAACAACATATGTATTTTCAACATGCATCAACATTATGCACTATCCTTCCAATTTCAACAATATATTTAACACATATAATGTCACTTTCAACTTCCATATGAGGCAAGTTCCAAAACATATTTCATTAAACCCAACATTTTCAATGTTTCACAACTTAAGACATATATAAAAGTTCTTAAGTTCAACAAAACGTAAAATTTAAATACAAGATCACACATCAACAAACAAGTCCGGATATTTCTCACGGACTTCCAACTCACGTTCCCAAGTGGCTTCCTCCACTCCGTGATGTTTCCACAAGACTTTCACCAAAGGAATGGTCTTGCCACGCAGGACCTGATCCCGCCTATCCAAGACCCGAACCGGTCTCTCCTCATACGAGGCATCCTCATCTACCTCTAAATCAGTCCAATCCAGCACATGTGATGGATCTGGCTCATACTTCCGAAGCATACTCACATGAAACACGTCATGCACTCCGGACAACTGCGGCGGTAAGGCTAATCGATAAGCAACCTCACCAATCCTCTCAAGGATCTCAAAAGGACCAATATACCGAGGGGATAACTTCCCACTCTTCCCAAACCTCATCAGACCTCGCCTAGGTGATATCTTCAGAAAGACATGATCACCTACCTCAAATGCCAAAGGCCTCCTCCTACAGTCGGCATAACTCTTTTGTCGACTCTGGGCTGTAACAAGCCTCCTACGGATAAGCTCAACTTTCTCCGTCGTCTCCCTAACCAACTCCGGACCCAACAAAGGTGCATCACCCACCTCGGCCCAACAAACTGGAGACCTACACGGTCGGCCATACAAGGCCTCAAACGGTGCCATACCGATGCTAGACTGAAAACTGTTATTGTAGGCAAACTCTACCAATGGCAAGTGCCTCTCCCACGTCCCACTGAAGTCCAGGACACAACCCCGAAGCATATCCTCGAGGATCTGAATAGTACGCTCGGACTGTCCATCAGTCTGAGGATGATAAGCCGTACTAAAGGTCAACTTAGTGCCCAAGGCACTCTGCAAACTCTGCCACAACCTAGCAGTAAAACGAGGATCTCTATCTGAGACGATCGTCACTGGGACCCCGTGCAATCTCACTACGTCCCGAATATACAAATCGGCAAGATGATCTACCGAATCTCTCACGCGCATAGGAATAAAGTGCGCCGACTTAGTCAACCGGTCTACAACCACCCAAATAGCATCACTACCCCGCTGAGTCCTCGGAAGACCCACAACGAAGTCCATAGTGACATGCTCCCACTTCCACTCGGCAATAGGCAAGGGTTGCAACAAACCCGCTGGCCTCTGATGCTCGGCCTTCACTTGCTGGCAAGTAAGGCACTTCGATACGAAAACAGCCACATCTCTTTTCATACCCCGCCACCAAAACTGGCGACCCAAATCCTGATACATCTTAGTACCTCCCGGATGCACCGCAAGGCGCGAATGGTGAAACTCTCGGAGTACCTCCTCTCGGCAAGCCTCCGGTACAAACAAACGGTCTCGGTATCTCACACTCAGGTCGGGATACACCGTCAAACCCTTCTCACCCTTCCCACTGGAAATCTTCTCTCGGAGGGATTCTACCTCAAGGTCACCTCTCTGTGCCTCTAACACTCTAGTCACAAGTGTAGGCTGCGCAACAACAGAAAACAAGGCCGCAGCCTCAACAGATTCGCCCAGTAGCAAATCAAACTCGCCAAGTGCTCCCAACATCACCCATTCCCGGATGGCTATACTAGCAACATCACTAATGGTCTTCCTACTAAGGGCATCGGCCACAACATTGGCCTTTCCCGGATGATAATGTAACTCAAAATCATAATCCTCGATGAACTCCATCCATCTCCTCTGCCTCAAATTCAAGTCTCTCTGTGTAAACAGATACTTCAAACTCTTGTGATCCGAGAATACCTCGAACCTCTCACCATAAAGGTAGTGCCTCCAGATTTTCAAGGCAAAGATCACAGCTGCTAACTCTAGGTCATGGGTGGGGTAATTCTTCTCGTGTATTTTCAACTGACGTGAGCCATAAGCTACCACTTTTCCCTCTTGCATCAACACACAACCCAAACCCTCTCGTGAGGCATCACAATATACAGCATAACCCAACCCTCTCTCCGGAATAATCAACACCGGAGCGGTGGTCAATCTAATTTTCAACTCTTGGAACGACTTTTCACAAGTATCACTCCACACAAACTTGACTCCCTTCCAAGTCAGTCTAGTCAACGGTGACGCTAACCTGGAGAAATCTTTCACAAACCGACGGTAATACCCAGCCAATCCCAGAAAACTGCGGATCTCAAACACACTCTTAGGCTGTGCCCAATCTTGCACTGCCTCAACCTTGGATGTATCAACAGACACCCCTTCCCCGGATACCACGTGGCCCAAGAATTTGACTTCCCTCAGCCAGAACTCACACTTCCCAAACTTGGCATACAGCCTATGGGCTCTAAGTAGCTCAAGCACCACTCTCAAGTGTGCCTCGTGCTCCTCCTCAGAAGACGAATAGATAAGGATGTCGTCCACAAAGACAACCACAAATCGATCTAAGAACTCCCGGAAAATCCGGTTCATCAAGTCCATAAAGACTGCCGGTGCATTGGTAAGTCCGAATGGCATCACCAGAAACTCGTAATGGCCATACCGCGTACGGAATGCCGTCTTAGGAATATCTTCCTCCCTGACCCTCAACTGATGGTAACCCGATCTCAAGTCTATCTTAGAGAAACAACGGGAACCCTTCAACTGGTCAAACAAATCATCTATACGGGGCATAGGGTACTTATTTTTAACCGTAGCCCGATTCAACTTCCGGTAGTCTATACACAATCTCAAGGCACCATCTTTCTTTTTAACAAAGAGTGCCGGTGCTCCCCACGGTGAAACACTAGGGCGAACAAAGCCCTTATCTAGCAATTCCTGGAGCTGAACTTTCAACTCAACCAACTCTGCTGGAGCAAAACGGTAAGGTGCCATAGAAATCGGCGCCGTACCAGGCACTAAATCAATAGAGAACTCTATCTCTCGGTGAGGTGGCAAACTAACAAGATCTTCAGGAAAAACATCCGAATACTCACAAACCACCCTCGGCAATACATGCTGGGTCTCACCACGCTCACCACTCTCAAAGCTAGCAAGTAGACTACTAAGCTCACTTCGCCCTCGCGAATCATACCCCAGTGGCAAAACACTACCAACCCGGTCTCCCAAGAAATGGAACCACTCCCCGCTCAAGGTACACAATGTAACCCTCTGGCGGTAGCAATCAATAACAGCCCGGTATGACGATAACCAGTCCATACCCAAAATAACATCAAAACCCTTCATGGGCATGACAACAAACGGAAAAGGAAGCCTATAGTCGGCGACCTCTATATCACATCCTCTAACACCCTGTTTTAGGATCAACTCACCACCCAAAGGCGATACCACACAAATAGGAGATGCTAACTGTGCTAACTCCAATTCCAAAACAGATGCAAATGCAGCAGATACAAAAGAATGAGATGCACCCGTGTCTATCAACACATTAGCAACTGAGTTGCAAAACAGAAAAGTACCTCTCACTACTGATGGATCCGGTACTAAATCCTGCGCGGTAACAGCATACACGCGCCCCGTAGGCCCCTGGTCTACCTGCTCACCTCCCGGAGCAAAAGACTGCTGCACAGACTGGGATGACGAAGCTCCCGGATTGGCCCTCGAGGCCTGCACAGACTGAGCTGGCTGAAAACCCTGCGTCTGTCTAGAACCAGACGCTCCCGAAGTGGCACTCAACTGTGGGCAAAACCTCTTCATGTGCCCAGGTTGTCCACACTGATAACAAGTCAAGAGCTGCCCCCTGCCCAAACTCTGACTCTGCGGTCTAGCTGAAGAAGAAGCAGCTTTCTGACCCCCACCCTTCTGCGGGCAAACAGATACCTTGTGACCCAGCTGGCCACACTTGTAACAGGTGAAATCCCCCTGACCACCTCTCCCGGAGCCTGCACTTGGCACAGGGAAGGTCGATCTAGCAACACCACCCTGCGACTGCTGAGGGTTAGAACCCCTCTGCCTCCTGCCATCACTCTGACTATCCTGGCTCCTCTTGGAGCCTCTCTGACTCTCATCCTCCTCCTGCATCATAAGCTCCATATGAGCTGCAGCATCCACTAGGTGTCTATACTCTCGAATATAAGACCCACCAATTCTCAACTTGAGGCCCCGCCTCAACTTCCGCTCAAACTCATAGCAACGGCGTTCCTCAGACGCCACCAGTTCAGGTGCAAACCTAGACAGACTGGTAAAAGTAGCCTCAAACTCGGCCACTGACAAGCCCTGCTGATTAAGCCGGCTAAACTGATCCCTCAGCTTCTCCCTAGCTGCTGCTGATAAAAACCTCTCCTGAAAAGCATTCACAAACGCCTCCCAAGTACCACCAACACGAGCTTTCTCGTACTTCCACCATTGACCCGCATCTCCCTTCAGTTGGAAGGATGCCAAGGTCACTTTCAGTGCTCCGTCCTCGATGCCAAGCATCTCAAACGTCTTCGTTGTCTGTTCGAGCCATTCATCTGCCTTAAGCGGCTCTTTAGGATCCCCGATAAACTCGTCCGGATTACACCGAAATAACTCCCTCTTCAAGAAGGAAGGCCCTGTCTCAGCTGCCTGATTCCCAGCTCTAAGAATACCTAAAGCTCCTGCTATCTCTCTGGCCAAGGCACCCATAGCCTGCTGACCTACCGGCTCGGCCACATTGGCCTGCCTAACTCCCTCCTGCACTGCCGGAATCTCACCCTGTAACGGTACTTCCTGCCTCGCAGGTCTACCACGCCTAGCACCTCTTCCTCGTCCTGACATCCTAATAAAGGCAACACAGAACGTTAGCACATTCATAGGTGTGCCGAAACTAAACACTCACGTCCTAATGCATGGACAACTGTAATTCACTCCACATAAGCACATAAACACATAAGCACTTACGAACTTCATTTCCGGATAATGATAGTCCCGAGGCGTTACTAGAGTTCCGGTTAGAAACAGCATTGATCAAGTGCTTTTCCAACAAGACTCCCAGAAACTCAAGGATCCAATCAACATCCTAGAAATTAAATCCCATACCCACATAGTCACATAAGCATGTTATCAAATAAACACATAGCATATGGTACTACATCTACGTCTCTATCAAGCGAGACAAACCCATTGTGATCCTAATCACTTCCCACGTACCCAAAGTATTCGAACCCGGTACGCTCTGATACCAAGTTGTAACGCCTTCACAAATAATAACAATAACCCATCAGATAAGACATGCATTTACATTTAAACTAACCGCATTCCTTTTATTCATTAGAATTCCAAGACATAAGTATTACATGTTAACCTCATAACAAAATGCCCTACGGGCTTACAGCTTTCCAAGTTAACACTTGGTTACAACAAAGAGTTCTAACTCGTTTACACATTAAGCCCTTGGCTTGAAATTACATGTAATACATCAAAAGTAAAATGACAAAACTATGCCCGCCACTAGCCTCCCAGCTATGTCCTTGGAGGTGGCATGCTTCCTGTACCTGAAAATGATATTCCCATATAGGGTAAGCCACAGCCCAGTAGAAATACACTAAACCAACCATGGACAATGACTAAAACATTAGCAATAGATAGTTGGTCAACACTGATACAATCACATAAATTACATATTTATGTCAACGACTTACAAGTCCCAATTACTTTTCATTTTCCCCTTTTCAACAGATAAGCATGCTAGCTTTATCATCATTTCCACAGATATGTATAAAAACTATATCTCACATTCAGATAAGCATAAAAGCTATATCCACATTCTCAACAGATATGTATATCAACAATATCCACAGATAAGCATACAAGCTGTATCCACACTTCACAACAGATATGTATATCAACAATATCCACAGATAAGCATACAAGCTGTATCCACACTTCACAACAGATATGTATATCAACAATATCCACAGATAAGCATACAAGCTGTATCCACACTTCACAAAGATAAGCATATGAGCTCTATCTTCACTTCTCTAGACAAGCATATGAGCTCTGTCTACGGAGTTCATCCCCTATCTCCTCCCAATACCTATCCGGTTTAGAGGTACATCCCCTATCTTCCCCTAAACCGCGGAGTACATCCCCTATCTCCTCCTCTACACATAACGTATATAAACACATTGGTTCTATATACAATCACACAATACACACAATTAATGTATTCTATCAACCGTCAAGTTCCATGACACATTCCATTGATTAGTTTCCGTTTACCTAATCATCATGCATTGTCTACAACAATCTCGACTATCCTCCACCGATAGCCCAAAGCAGTTATTTCTAAAACAGAAAATAAATGCACAAATGGATATTCAATCAACATTTCACTTTCTCATTTCTCACCAATTAATTATCCCAATTAATTAAACAATGTAATTAGGCAATTTTCCATAATTACCATTTCAACCCTTAGGTACCATTTTCATCAATGATTCAACAATCATTCTATTTTTCTATGCCAAACATGCATCTAGGTTTATTATGAATAAAACCCCAACTTTTGTAAAATTACACAAAAGCCCCAAACTTTCACAAATTTACCAAACCAAGCCCAACATCTCAAAATACCAAAATTTAAAGACAAAACCCATAGAGAGGAGTAGGTTATCCCTACCTCAAATTCGGAGTCCCAAAGGAGAAGACGACAAAACCCAACGTGCTCCAAAACCCGAGATTTTCAGATTAAAATGAAGCCCTCGACGATCAACAATTTTTTTGTAAAGGCCAAAGGTGAGTAAATCACTCCTACTAGATCAAAACCTAGAGAGAAGGTAGAGTCTAGAGTGAGAGGCTCAACAATGGTGATTTTGGAAAAGTAAGAGAGAGAAGAGAAAGTGAAAAAGTGATTTGAAAAGTCACAATTTCGGGACTTTAACCCAGGTCTCCGCTCGAGCGTAAAACACCCCGCTCGAGCGGCCAACCTCCCGCTCGAGCGCAGAATGCACTCGCTCAGCACATTTGCAGAACCAGGCCTCCGCTCGAGCTCCCAACCCTACGCTCGAGCTCACAACACTGCACAACAAGATACTGGATGGATGTATTCCCCGCTCGAGCGCCAACACCTCCGCTCGAGCGGACAGGCCAAAAATCTGGGCAACTAGTTTTGGTTTCTAAACTCAACCAACCTGTAACCAACCCGCCCAACACATCCTATAACTCAAATACAAAGTAAGAAAGGATGTAAACAAGATAATAAACAACTACCAACATCCACGGACACATGTCCGGATCACTGTACAACAAGGGTAAACCCGGGATCGCTATATGCAATCTAGGTTTTCCAGATTTTTGCACTTCCGCTCGAGCGGGGAATTGGGCGCTTGAGCGGAGAATCCGAGCATCCAGTATTTCTCTGCACTGTTTTACAGTCCGCTCGAGCGTAGGATGGGCGCTCGAGCGGAGGCATGTGTCTCACGATCAAGCGGGCGTCGAGCGCCCGTCGAGCGGAGATTTCACCCATCCAGTACTTTTACAGTACGCTCGAGCGGGAGAGTTGACGCTCGAGCATGTACCTTTGTTGCATGTTCGCTTGAGCGGGTAAACCTGCGCTCGAGCGGGACTCTGTTTTTCTGAAACTTCTGAAACTGCTTTTTGAGTACGTCTTTGCATCCTCATCCCATTCTAGGCATTCTTAGGCCTAGTTTAAGGCATCTTACTGAGGATATAGATGTAGAACACACCGAGGCATTAGGGGTTAAGTTACTATCTTTCCCAACTGTGTAGCTTAGTGTGTTCAATCTGTTAACTGTGTAGGGTTGGCGACTGGGGAGGCACGCTCTAGCTTACTGTAACCCAGAACTCTGTGAGTAACGATTGTGTAAAGATATGTTCACAAATAATTATCTTCTGAACAACTGAACTATACTGTTTTCTGATACTATTAACTGAATGAATGTATGTCCTATATTCTGAACTGTATTGTGGCATTCTTAGCACTTACTGTTTACTGTTACTGTGACAGAAATCTCTGTCGGTTTCCTTGTTGGAACCACTACTGTTTACTGACTGATGGCCATCATTATTGTTCGGTCTTTTAAGACCTACTGCTTACTGTACTGTTATGCTAATGGGTGTACCACATATGACTGTACTGACTGAACAACTGAAATACTGTTTAATTGAACTGTTTTCATACTATAAGGACATTCATTCTTAACCTCTTTACGCATTATGTTATTCACTGGGCTTTAGCTCACTGCTCATATATATATGTAGGTGTTCAGGCACCAGACCGCGACTAGGAGCGTCAAAGTTACTCCAGTTTTGTCAATCCAGCCTATGTGCCTCACTGCGAGGTTCCGAGCCTATCGCGTTAAGGCTTAGGGGTGTTTTACGATTCCCCCCTTCTGTACTGTCTTACTGTTTTGTAATAACCGAATGGATTGTATAGACTGCATGTTACTGTACTGTTATGTAAGGGATGAAGTCCCTAGTCTAAATGATTGTAAATATTGTGTATACTGTTCTGTACTGTTTATGTATAAACGTATGAAAGTCTTTTTGCATACAGACTGTCACAGCTCATTGGACATTGTTTATTTACTGTTTTGGCTTCCGCTAGGCCCTGTACTCTGTTTTACTATTCTACTGTTCTGCAGGCCTTCGGTAATCTCGGATTACTGGCCGGTTACGGTGCTAAACCCATAGGGCCGGGTTTGGGTCGTGACAACTTATGTGATCGAAACCCCATTAGCCACCCCATTAAGTTTTACGTTGAGATAAACGTTTTAAGTTGGTCAGTACAAGCAAGTAACGAAGGAATAAATTTGCATAGATGTAAGCATCATCGAAGGACTAAAATAAAAGGCATATAACCATGAAACACGTAATACCATACTAAGACATGATCATATATTAATAAGCATATTCATGAACACTAGAGCATAAAACACCAATGAAAAACAAAATTTTCAGATTCAGTACCTCTTAAAGATTAAAATCAAAAAGGCTATTTCAGATTTTTCCTGAAGATGACCTCCATATAGTTCGTAGAGAATTTTATCTAGTTTTCACAACATGTTTCAGAAATAGAATAGCTTTTCTAGATTTTTAGTAATTTAAGAAACACTCCAGCACTGTCCAGATTCATCCTCTGTTACGAAAATCTGATTTTCTTTTAAACCGCTCACTCTTTTTCAATGAAACAAATTTTGCTTGAAAGCTAACTCTTTAAGGGAGTTTTTCACATAAAATTAAGGCCTAGAAGATTTTTCTACATTTTTCTAGAATTTTTGAAAGTTGGCTGTAAAACAGGTGTTTCATGTGCAATACTTAAAATAAGAAGATTGGTGAGAAAAGAGGCCAACTAAAGGAAATTTTCCACTTCTTTTGTAATCAAAACATACTAAAAATTGTATCAACGACTCAGATTTTTATAGTGATGGTATGCCTTTAGAAATAATGTGAGATATGGGAAGAAAAATGTAGTTTTGCATCTATTAAGAGGAAATACGAATGGAAGAAGGATTAAAGTCCAATTCATCAACTTTGAACACATGAACACCATTAAAATACATCTAAAATGTGATTTTAAACCTCTAATAACATGTATTTGAAAAGGAAAATAAAAGTGAGAGTTGTGTTATGGCTTACTTGAGGCTTGGTTGGTTAACTAACAAGTCTTTCTCTTTCTTTCCTTTCTTCCACCAAGCTCACCCTCTTCCTCTCAGCCAAATGAAGTGTTTGTATGTGTGTTCTTGTATGTAAAATTCTAAGGGTGAGGTTTCTTTTATAGGAAAATTGGTGCAAAAGGTCTAAAGTGCCCATTGGTTGGAATTGGATTAAATATTTTAGATTTACTTGGAATCTAATGGAATGGTGCATGATTAGAGGCCTTAATTACACAATTAATCATGATCTAGTTAGGATTTGGTTAGGAGTGGACTTAGGGTGGAGGCATGGTTTCATGTTTTAGGGGCACTTGCCAATACTTTTCCTTGATTTCATGGATATGGTTTGAAAAAGTTGAATAATTTTCTATTCCCTAGGGTGGCTGGCCGTGTGGGCTGATTTGAGGGAATTAATTTATTTTTTTCTTGTATACAATTGTTAGAAATTGCAAAATATAGTGTATAATATAGGTTTAAAGGTACAACTGTATATATGTATATATTAGTACTAGTTTGAGGTCAATTAATGATTTAATAAAAATGTGAGGGCTTTGTGTTTTTTTAAGGTATTGGAACATTTATTTAAGTGCATTATTTAATTTAATTAGGATCTGGAACTTCAATTTGGTTAACGTTTCTTTATTTCAAATTAAACGGCGAGTCTTAATGAAAATTGAAAGCCTAGGGTTTTTGATTGGAAAATATAGTTAGGGAAATAATTTAATTATTATTAGGGTTTTGGAATGGTCCATGAGTTCCTGAGTTCAATCAAGATTTGTGAGTTTTCGATTGGTGCGCATTTTCGGCTCTATAGCTAAAATTGAAAATAAATAAGCGAATAAAGGTCTTTATTGAAATAGTTTAAAAGTAAGGGTGTAAATAAAATTACAAAGGTCAAGGGCCTCATAGTTAAATAATTAATATTAGCGTGTAAAAACTATTACTAAGCTATTGGGGTTGATTTGGTTTTCTACGGGTTTATTCGCGATGCATTTTCAATTCTAGGGTTAAATTTGTGAATAAACGAAGAACCAAAGGCTTTATTATAAAACTCAAAATTTAAGGACTTAATAGGGTTTACAAAAGTTAGGGGTCTCACAGAATACGTCTAACTCCTCGCTATGAGCTAAGGACCGAGCCTCACCTACAGTTAGACCGCACATTCGTACTAGGGTCAGTGCATGGCCAAAGGTGGATTGGGGCATAATTTTCTCATCTCGAGGAACCTCCATCAATGCCAAAAACTCCTCAACCATTGGGCATAATTCTTGCATACCAAAGTGGAATACATGGGTAATTAGATCCCAACAACGAATGATGGCTAAACAAAGGAAAAATAAAGTGGAGTGCGACTCAGGGTGAAAAGGGCGTTCAAGCCAAAACTCGTGAAGTTTACTTTATCAGTGCCATCCAAAGTGATCATCCAATCCTTGAGCCTGGCGATGGGTGAATCCTCTATCTTTAGAGCAAAATTTTAAGTTTTTCTACTTTTTGTTGTGAAAACAATGAGAGAGCACCTTTTGAAGGAGATAAGGATGCTTGGGTGACAGCTGTCCAGCCGGAGCATTCAGTCGGCCGAACAGCTTTTGTTAGCTCTAAATAGTACATAAATAGTTTAGCTTAGCGGTTTTGACTTGTAATTTTGTTTTAGGTCTTGTTTTGAGTCTTATTCATTCCGGCAAGTGGTGCGACTAGTGCATATTTTTGTACTTTTTGTTTAGTTTCTTTTTGTTTTGGTAGCTTAGCACATGTATAGCTTCAGTTAGTTTTTACTTTGCTTTTGAAGACTTGTACTCTCTTTTGTAAAAACCATGATCGGGGTAAAAACCCTGCAGTTTTATGAAAAGAGGTATTTTGCATCATGAGCACCACACTTGAAACCGAAAATGCTTGTATTGGAACGATATTCTTGATCGGATAATGAGCTGACTAACGATCAAAATACAAAATACAACTTGATAAACCGAAAACGAAGTAAAAACAACCTAAACACAGCTAGGAATCACAATGTCTTAGCCTGTGATCAGTAGTCACTTTACTACTAGGAATCACAACGTCCTGATACAGGATCAATAGACTCTTTCATTACTAGGAATCATCATGTCTTGACATATGACCAGTAGCCTCTCCACTACTAGGAACCATGATGTCTTGACATGTGATCAGTAATCTGTTCACTACTAGGAACCACAATCTCATAATTGTGTAGCCAGTGGTCTAACACCTCCTAGGAACCACCAGTTTTCTATCTCTGTGATTAGTAATCTTGTACTCACTAGGAGCCACCAATTTAAGAATATATTTGGAATTTAAAAATTCAAAAAATATTCACCCACTATAACAGGTTGTCTCATCTTTGCTTTCAAGCAAACTCACATAGCAATCACAAGGATACCAAACTAATTGCCTCTGATCAAATCAGAGAAATTTTAATGCAATCTTATGATTTCCTTTAATCATACTTGATCTCTCAAGATCTTCCTTTAAGAATCTCGTGAGGCTAAGGTTGTTAGGTGGAACAGCATTTCTGTTTGTCACCTTTTGAAGCCATTTCTGAAATATCACAACAGAATTTCACTTCTTTCAGAAATTAAACTTATCCCTTAGAAAATCCCTCATATGGAAATTTAATTCAAAACTAGTCTCACCATTTAACCTAGAATCGAACATGGTCAGGAATGTTCCCAGGAAGACTGGAGGGGTCACATCGGTCCCACTTAAAACCCAGTTAACCTTTTGACAAAACAGCCAAGAGCATGTTGACTCCTAGTCCATAGGAAACAATTTTAAAATTAAGATTTCCAGGGGAGAAACCAGGTTATAACAAACCGATTTCCAAGCAAATAAAATTTGCTACATACTTGTTAAAAACAAAAGACTCAAAACAAAACCTTAAAACACAAAGACCAGGACAAAACAAAAATGCCAAACTGTCAGGCCACAAAAGTGGACGACTGGCCACTAATAGTGTACGGCTGGCCAATAAAAGTAGGTAGCCTGCCACTTGTGGTGATCCACTAGCTGGTTGATAGCTGGCCTCCACTCACAGCCCTATTTACTACAAAAGGTCTTCCTTCGTAATTTCTTCATCAGAACCTCATTTTAGCTGCTGTTTTCTTTGAAAATGGAGACATTCCTTGCCAAGAAACTCAGAGTGGATAGCCACTTTAGACAGCATGGAAAAGGTAAATTTCCAAGGTTTCGGCATAAACGCGTTTTTTTCGCTGAGTCGTACTCCACTTTGTTTTTCGTTCCTCTATGCTGCAACCCAATGTTGGGACCTAATTACAGATGTATTTCACTTCAGAACACAAGAAATGTGTCCAACGTCGAAGAGTTTCAAGCATTGCTGGAATCCCGACGTGATGAAGGGATAATGCCTCAACCCTGTTTTGGCCATGCCCTGGCTTTAGGACGAATGTGTGGGCTTACTTTGTACGAAGCTCGATCTTTGGCTCATGATGGGGAGTTAGATATACCTAGCTTGATTCATCGGTTTTCTGACATCGAAGACAAAGGTGATCTTCTCTGGTGAGGCTTCCGGCAACATGCCCTCTGTTTATGTATGCTCGCATATTTTTTGCTTGCCTCTAGTTGCGGCGGAGCCAGCAATAAGCTGATCGAAGTGGCCCAATGCCTGAAAGAGGGTAAGAGTTGCATTGGTCTGGCCCTGGCCGAAACTCTGATGGGTTTAGATGCTTTTCATAGGCGAGAGACTACACGGTTCGCAGAGAGTTCACTACTTCTCCAGGTATTGTTTCCCACCCTTTCTTATTTATACTCACATCACTCAGCACTCCCGCTCTATTTTTCTCTCTAAGCCATTTTCTTTACTTTTCTCTCAAAGTGCACCTCTCTATTCTTTAATCTCTCTTGTTTTTCATTCCTTCCCAGATATGGTTGATGGATAAGTTGAAAGTGGTGGACCCTTGCCCTAAGTATTCAGCCCGAGCCTACTTCTTCCACCAACGTCTAGTGGACTTTTCCAATGAGGGATGGTGGTGCAACTGGATGTGCAGAGATCTGCAGCTGACATAGCTTGGAGTTGCCCCTGGCTTAATTTGACGGGGATGAGCTACATCATGACCCAACTGCTGGGCATTCAGTTGATTGGCCTCATACACTACGTGTTCTACTTTCCTTTCTAGTTCAGATACCAGTTTGGATATGATCAGACCCGTCCAGATGAAAGGGGGTAGAATACCTGGCTTCATTCCCAATTCGTGGTTCACACTTGACCCGGTACTTTGCTGCTTGGAGGACAAGAGAGCTTCTAGCCCCAGCCCCTAGTTTCAGTTATGCCCTATGCAGTGAGTGCTTGGCTTGGCTCGAGGAAGAGGCATAGATTGGGCCAACTTTGGCTGTAGAGACTTCGGCAAGCACGAGCTGAGGATGCAAGAACACTTGACTCACCTATGCCCCTAGTGTATTGCTTTGACTTTTCTTTTCAAGTTTCTTTGATTTAACTCAAAGAGTTGGAGAACGTACTTGTGTTGAAATCAATGGAATTAAAGTTGTGAGCACTAAAAATTTTCCTTTTGGTCCTAAAATGGTCTAAGTTGTAAAAAGGTAAAATTTTGAACAAAATCAACTTTTATCAAAACTTTTCAAAACTATTTTCGAAAATGATCACCACTTAACATGCACGGAATCATCCCTCAAGATGTACAACCTCGAATTAACAGATTGCAACTGCCCATAACTGCATACACCATACCGGCCCTTCTGCCAACTTGAAGATCACACAACCGAGCTAACTGATAATGGAGAAAGATGATATAATCAAATAAATGGAGATGACAGTTGAGTTGGAGATGGTTACGGCCGAACTTTAGGATAAAGTTTCCTATATATCCCAAAGATGGGAATGAGGCCTTACGTAGTTCGGTTCAGGTTCACTCGAGTATTAACTCTCTCATTTTGTGCTCTAACTTTTGCCAAAGTTTTCCTTTAGGGTTTTCAACCATGCGAGCTTAGTTTTTCTTTATTTCTAGTTTTTTATGCTCTAACTTTTGCCTAGGTCGCCCTTCCTGGTTTGCGGCCTAGTGAGCCTCTCAGGGATAGTATTTCTTCAACTTGTCCATATTGATTGGCTTTAAAAATTCCAGGTCGTCTAAGTCCATGAGAATAATCGCTCTCCTGACCAGATAGATTTGATAATGCAAGAACCAGTCCAATTGGGTTTGAACTTGCCCCCAGGGTCATGGATGGGAGCTCGATTGTCTTTCAGTACCATGTCCCCTACTTTGAGATTCATGGACTTAACTTTCTTGTTAAAAGCCCTAGTAATTCTACATTGGTAGCCTTGAACATGATACAATGCCCTTAGTCTTCTTTTATCAAACAACATTAATTTCTCAAATCTACTCTGTTGCTAGTTCGCCTCCGCTATTTGACACTCGGCAATAACTCGCAGCGAAGGTACTTCGATCTCGATAGGTAGAACAACCTCCATCCCATAGACGAGAGAATAGGGGGTTGCCCCCGTAGATGTTCAGATTGAGATTCTGTAGCCCCAGAGTGCGAATGGCAGTTTATTCGGCCAGTCCCTGTATGTTTCCACCATGTTTTGCAAGATGTTCTTGATATTCTTATTAGCGGCCTCAACAGCTCCATTAGTTTGTGGTCTATATATTGATGACTTATGAAAAGCCCCGTTGTATTTCTCAAGCAGATCCACCACCTCTTTCTTAAAGTGCGAGCCGTTATCTGAGATGATTTCATTCGGAATGCCATACTGACAGATGATGTTGTTTCTAATGAATTTGGCTACATGTGACACTTTCAGCACGACATAGGACTGAGCTTCCACCCACTGCGTGAAGTAGTCAATCGCCATCAGAATGAACTCGTGCCCATTTGACCCCTTTGGTGAGACAACACCGATAATGTCAATTCCCCAGACTGAGAAAGGCCATGGTGAGGTCATGTTATAAAGCTTAGATGGTGGTATGTTCATGCAATTGGCATGAATTTGACATTTGTGGCATCACCGCTCAAAACCAATGCAATCCTTCTCTATGGTTGACCAGTAATAACCTTGTCTAAGAATCTTCCGAGCTAGTATCACACTGTTCATGTGTGCTCCACACTCCCCATTGTGGATAGCCTCTATAAGGCGCTTTGATTCCTCCTCTATAACACACATCTTGTGCATTCCCAGATGGCCTCTTTTGTAGAGCTTACCCCTGCAGACGATATATTGGACAGCCAGACGCCGTATGCCCCATTTGTTTTGTCACACCCCAAACCCGCCCCTAAAAGTTTGGGCATGACCCGTTTGAAAACGAACACTTAACCTGTAGTAAATAACATATGGGGCCTCATCGGAAGCATAAAGTAGGAAAATAACTATACATATAAATTCCATTAAGCTACATCTACATGCCAGGACCTCTTATACATCACATTCATCATGGAAAATAGATAAAGCTCCAAACCATATGTTGTAGCATCGGTGATAAACAACCATATGTACAGACCCAGCCTCATCATTGGGCTTATATAAAAATCATTGAAGTTCTACCTCTTTAACTTTAAATGGGTAATCAAAATTAAGCCAACATTTCAATAGACTTTACAAAAATAAATGGCTTCGTGCAGTGCCTGAACCCACGAAGGTTGACAAAAGAAAACGGGTGTCATGACTAGGACTGACCACTTGGTTGGTTACCTACAGAAACATACATTAGACAGAGTGAGCCAAGCTCAGTGAATAGTAATACATAAATAAAACGATGCTTAAATTGAAACATAACACATAGCAATGCATATAAAGATGTAGAGTTCACATAGTTAGTTTGATTATGTGCTACATGCATAACAGTCTTAAGTTCAATCTTGCAACATAAACATGGTGGCTATAAGCCCTTGAAACATGGTGGCATGAGGCCCTTGAAACATGGTGGCTATAAGCCCTTGAAACTTGTGGCACTAAGGCCCTTGAAGCATGTGGCATAAAGCCCTTGTAACATATGGCACTAAGGCCCTTGAAACATATGGCATAAAGCCCTTGTAACATATGGCACTAAGGCCCTTGAAAAGTTGGCATGAAGCCTTTGGACATGCATATATGAACCCAAGAGGTGTCTCACACGGACTCTAGAGGTAACTCACAATGTAGCACTTAGTTCCGTGTAGCACTTTGTTTCATTTCATAACAACTTATACGGATGGCTATAAGCCTTATAACTTTCACATATGTATGGACTCAAGAGGTGTCTCACATGGACTCTAGCGGTGGCTCACAATGTAGCACTTAGTTCCAAGTAGCACTTTGTTCCATACCAATAATCATTAGGTCTTACAAACCAAACCATACATGTAATGTCATACCCCGGAAATAAATTCATACATATGCATTATGCTTGAATCATAAATAGAAATCAGAATTCATACTTGCTTATACTTGGCACTGTAATAGTGCTAGCAAATCAATAATAAGTATTTTTTTTTGTTCGTTCCATAAAGGAATCCCCCAACATGGTGAACTTGTAGCATACTTGAACATGTACATACATAAACTGGTAACATAAGTAAACTTGTGACAGACTTAAACTTGTAACATATACTTGAAACATACCTGAACATACTTGAACTTGTAACATACTGGAAACATGCCTGAAACATACTTGAACATCATTCATTAATTCAAACGGAACATATCATAACTAGAGCATTTCTTGTTGTATCGTGTCATTATCGTACACTTAACAATGAGAGACTAATTCACATTCTCATGAGGGTCACATAATGATGCTAAACTTTGCACTTATATCGTAGATTCTGGATCACCTCAATTCATAAGCAACATAACAAATTAACTTCAATTCATCTGGATACATGTAGCTACTCTTATATTTATTCAGAATCCATTCTTCAAGAATGAACATAAATTCTTTTGGGTAAATGACTTACTTTACGTGCTCTCTCATCAATAGCAGACACCTTTGTTTAATCATTCTTATATGTTAACATAGTTGCCTTGCCTTGTAATTAACATAGTCCTAATGGTAACTGTTACATCATTCCCATGAGTTGACATAATTAACATAAAGTTAACAGGACATTCCTGATAATTAGTAACGAAAAGTAAGTACATTCTCATTAGATTATAGATGACTTTATTGGTTTCACATTTTCATAGTTCGGCCCTTGGCCTGAGGGGTTCACACAATCACAAGATCCTTTGATGTTTTCATAATTCCATAATGTTTCTCACATAACATACATAACTTCATAAACTCTTTTGAAGTTTCCATAATATCACAGTGTTTCTCACATAGCATTCATAACATTTATGTTAGCATAATTCTTACGATGAAGATTTAACATCAATAACGATAAATGGTTAAAGGTACATCAAAGTACTACTACTCACAGTGATCGGTTCCCGGTGGTAATGGTACAATGTCCTCGTCTCGACCTACAATTACAGTGCACAACACATAATATGAGGTTATACTCGATCCTTTACTTATTCTCTTTGATCGTTCAATCAATTAGTCATGGTGGTACCAAGATCATTATTCTTTAATATATTGTAATCCATGTCTTAGAAAACAGGAGAAATCGATAGGAAATGGTTTAGGTGAAGAATTGGTACATAACTAATTGACATAACGTGAACAGTCGTCACTAATTTGGGTATAACTTTTTCTGTATTCAGAATTTGGCAGTGAGACTAGTGCCATTGGAAACTAGACTTTCGGGGCTTGATTTTAGGCTCAAGAATCACTCAAAACGGAGTCCGGATGCAAAAGATATACCTATTCAAAGTTGGCTGGACAAAGCTGTCTCTGCACGTGCGGGTGAACAGTGCCGCACGTGCGGCCTTGGACAGCAGCAGTCCGAAAATGGCTGAAATTGTGGGACTTCTCATTTTCAAAAATCAAACCTTAATTACATGTAAATCAAAGCCCAAAACCCTTTAATACATGACCAATTTCACATTATTATTCTTCATCAAACACCATAATCTCACAATAAACAAATTTAATGATTTTACTTCTTCAATCAAGGAATTCTTAGAAAATCAAGGTTCATGGGTTCAAAGCCCACATCTTCTAAATCAATCCATGATTTCAAGTAGTAGATGGATTCTATACAAGGTTAGTAATTAGAGCCACATACCTTACCCAAACCTTTGTTCATCCCGTAGTCTCTTCAATTTTTCCCAAGCTTTTGGTTGATCTTTCCTCTCTCTTCTATCTTCTTCAACCATCTTCAAGCTTCCATGGATATTGAATTCCTTAGGGAGAAGCTTTGCCTCTTCTCTCTCTCCCTCTCTCTCTCTC
This sequence comes from Camellia sinensis, assembly GCF_055761805.1. Lineage (NCBI taxonomy): Eukaryota > Viridiplantae > Streptophyta > Magnoliopsida > Ericales > Theaceae > Camellia > Camellia sinensis. The sequence goes on from NC_138974.1 coordinate 116,210,820, forward strand.
ACAGTTCTCTTTCCCCTTTCTCTAGATATTTTTATTTTTGTTTGGTTCATAATAGATGAGTTCAACAACTCATAAGACATATATGCATATATAAAAGCTTCCCACAAATAGGAAGGGCCAAACACGCCCTTACGAATCGCACAAAATCACATTTCAATTAAACTTCCCAGATAACTCTAAAAATTATGCTGATCATAAATATGTCCCCTGTTCCGGTATCTGAAGTCTTTAAGGCCTTTAATTTGTAGTATAAGGTTAATCACCCAAACGTCCATTAACGAATCAGACAAATTAGATTTCAAATTAATTTTCTCAAATAATTCCAAAAATTCCCATTAACATATCCAAGTACTCAATTTTGATTTTTGAACCCATAAAGGTCGGTAATTCCCATTTTAAGTCCGTAACTCAACTGATAATGCTTCAATTCTAATAGATATAATTAAATTAAACCACATCATTTCATAGGGAAATAAAGATGATTTCTTATATGCATTTTGGGGTCATTACATGTTTGGTGGATATGCCTCATTTCCTAGAAAGTTTCAAATGTCATAATACTAGGGGTTCTTATCTTGCACGTCATCTATTGCGGCAATAGTTTCATAAACCGGCGTGTATTTCTGTTCAATGATGATTGGACTCATCTTCACTCCCAACAGGATGTCCACCATAGAAGATAGAGTTGCCAGTGCATCAGGGAATCGGTTATTCTCTCTAAGTAGATACGTGAATGTCTACTTTTCAAACCTTGGAATCAAAATATCCCGAGCCTGATGGTAGACCTTCATTTTCTCTTCTCTGACTTTCCAGTCTCCGTTCGCTTGAGGAACAACCAAGTTTGAGTCCCCAATGACATCCAACCTTATTGCCCTTAGTTCTAGGGCAGCTTTCAAACCAGCAATACACGCTTCATATTCTACTTCGTTGTTGGACACTTTGAACAGGAGTTTGAAGGCTAAGGGTATATGGAAATCATCGGGTGCTATTAGCAACACGCCTATCCCATAATCGTATTGATTAGATGCTCCGTCAAAGTACATTGTCCACATTTCCTCTTCTACGTGCAAAATTTCTTCATCCGGGAACAAATATTCCACCACCTCATCATCCTCCACTGGATGGTCGGCCAGGAATTCTGCTACAACTCTTCGTTTAATGGACTTGCGCGTAACATATTTGAGATCAAATTCGGAGAGAAGCAGCAGCCAACGAGCTAGCCTACTTGTAAGTGCTGGTTTCTCAAAGAGATATTTGATGGGATCTAATCTCGAAACCAAAATTATGGAGTGAGCTAACAAGTAGTGCCTCAACTTCTTGGTAGCCCATACCAAAGCTAAGCAAGCTTTCTCCAGGGGAGTGTAGCGGGTTGCAATCTAGCATCTTCTTACTCAAGTAATAGATGGCCTTATCCACCTTATCTTCAGATTCTTAAGCTAACATGCACCCCATGGTCAAGTCCATAACTGACAGATACAAAATCAAAGGCTTCCCTAGCTTTAGTGTCGATAACACAAGCGTATTCTAGAGGTATTGCTTGACCTGCTCAAAGGAAAACTGACATTGATTATCCCATCGGAACTTCTTTCTTTTCTTCAGGAGACCAAATAATGGTTCACAAGTCAAGGTTAATTTGGAAATAAATCATCTTATGAATTGCACTTTACCCAGAAAGCCACGCATCTCCTTTTCAGTCCTTGGTGTTGGCATTTCTAGGATGGCATTGATTTTGGAAGGATCTACTTTAATTCCCCTCTGGGTGATCAGAAATCCTAATATTTTTCCTACTGTTACACCGAAGGTGCATTTCTACAGTTTTAACCTCAATCTGTATTCCCTGATCCGTTGAAAGAATTTTTCCAGTGCGGTGTAGTGGCCTTCTCGCTCTTTGGATTTGACAATCATATCGTCTACATACACCTCAACCTCTTTGTGGATCATATCATGCAGAATGGTGGTTGCAGCCCTCTGATAGGCAGCCCCAGCATTTTTCAACCTAAACAGCATGACTCAGTAGCAGTACGCACCCCATGGTGTCGTGAAAGTTGTCTTTTTCTGGTCTTTCGGTGCCATCAAATTCTGTTTGTACCCAGAAAAACCCATCCATAAAGGAAAACAACGCATGGCCTGCGGTGAAATCTACCAACTCATCAATATGCAGCAATGGGAAGTCATCCTTTAGACTGGCTCTATTCAAATCTCGAAAGTCTACACAAACCAGGATTTTGTCATCCTTCTTCGGTACTGGGAGGATATTTACCAACCAAGTTGGATACTCGGATACTAGCAAGAATCTTGCATTAATCTTCTTGGTGACCTCCTCCTTGATTTTCAGCGCCCAATCCGGACAAATTTTGCGTAGCTTCTGCTTGACTGGTCAGGCCTTAGGGTTAAGAGGGATCCAATGCTGTATAACCTCAGGGTCGATTCCAGGCATATCTTTGTAAGACCATGTGAAAATATCTTTGAAATCTTTTAATGAAGTGATTAAACGCTCGCATTCCTCTGAAGACAACGTGAACCTGATCTGGACCAAGCGTGGATTATTCTCAGTATCCACATTAATGGCAATGTTTTCATCAAAACAAGGCTGAGCAAACCTCTTATCCTCTTGATTAATCAAGTTTTGCAAAGCCAGAGGAATTTCTTCTTCTTCGTTTTCATTAAAATTTTGAAAATCTTGGTCAATGCAATAAACTAACAGCACAGAAAAGTATACAAAATCTGCACAGTTCTCATTCAAAAGGTCTAGATCTTCAGTTATAGACTCAAAAGAAAAGCTGAATGAAGACTGTACGAGGACGAAATAATCTTCTCGTATTGTCCTATTGATCAAGTTTGCACACCTCCAAACGTCGTCGCTTTATTCCCTGAAAACACAAACGCGAGCTGGTCGGCAGGTGTGTACCGGATACCTCTCCGATGCCTAAGTCAGAAAAATCGACAAATAGACAAAAGCTCTGTGTATTCGAGAATCAAAGTTCTATTACCTGTACATAGGTTCTGTGGTGAGCTTTTATAACTTTTGCTTGGCACAATCCTAGTAGGACTCTTATTCCTCCATGCAGAGTCCTCCTGGGAATCACACTCCTGAAAGATAATGCTTATCCTTCAACACCCCCCTCACTGCTCAAACCAAGTGAGATGGTTTTACCCTGGTTGGATAACAGTTTGACCGAGCTAACACCAACCCTTTGTCATACTCAATTCAGTGCCTTCACATGCAACACATAGCTCGGCTCTTGTTCACTTGTACCTCGATTTTGTCTGTTGAGACCGAGCTAACTATAGCAAGATTTGATAGAGCTAAAAAGAGCAAGGTCCACCATAAGAAGCCCAAATACCTCGGCTCCGAATATTATGACCGAGCTAATTATCACCACTCCGACCGTGGTGACTGTAACCATACTTGGACTGAGCTAACACTAAGGTCCATTTGCTAAGCCCTTTTCGCCACGGCCCATCAAACGGCCTATTACTACGCCTGGGCCTAGCTCGGCCCTAATGCACATAAAAACTCTCTCTCAATTGCCCCTTAATTCCATTTGCCACGCATGATTTGGGATTACCTTTTTCCAGTCGAGCTAAAAGTTGGCCTTCAACCGAGCTAAATTGATACCAGGCTACTAATTTGTCCGGTCAAAAGATGTCTTTTTAGTCGCTGCATAACTGAATCGCTTACGATTCTCTTGGACACGTGGCAAGCCCTTATTGGTCAAATACAACTGCCATCGCCGCCTTCGTACCTCGCAAATTTGAACAGTCCCGCCTAAATTCACGCTTTACACAAAAAACCCCATTTTTTGAGCAAGACATACCACTATTCACCTTCTCTCTTTTTTTCCCTCTGAGCTTCCATTTTCCTAACCACTGTATCTACAAAGCTTGTGCTCCTGCCTGGCATCTTCATCGCTTGGAACTTCATCTTCTTCTTCTAGGACTGTAAGTGACTCAAATCCTCACTTTTTCCGTTTATTTCATGAATATGTATAGTATAAATGTATAAACTTTTGTATCTTACAAAACACACTCTGTAGTTTTTCTGAAATGGATAAGAACAGTTAGTACCAAAACCAGACCCCCAAACCATAGGCTTGTGCTTAAGAACACACCGTCTGGATTCAGAAAACATGAAGTTTGAATTTAGAATCGTGTTGTAACCGAGCTAAAAACCTGTTTAGGCAACTCTAGGCTTAAACACAACCAAACTAGAGCTAAGAACTCGTGCCCTAACCGTGCTAGGGCCCATAATGCCCATTGGCTGGGCTAAAAACTCGCACTATGACTGAGCTAAAGGTTGCAACCCACTTAGTCGATCTAGAGTTTTTATCATTTCATAATCCTTCTTTTTTAGCCCAGTGTAGCTATCTGGGCATAACATTTCTTATCTTCACTTTGCAAACTGACTAGGTTTGGCCAAGCACACCTTTGCACGCTCAACCGAGATACTCATCGTCATCTCAACACCGAGCTAAGGCTTCGAGTTAATTTATACATAAGTTAAGCGAAATGGGTAAATACCGGTTTTTAGTAAATTCCCCTAGCGCCATCGCCGAATTCCGCAAGGATTACAACATCCCTGACGACGTCCACCTTTCATTAGCCAAGCTAGATACCACTCTATGGGGAAAATAAGGTTTCGTTCCCTTCTCCGTCATATCCATTGTAGAGGCCGGTCTCCGCTTTCCCGTTCAGCCTCTTCTTTGTGAATTTCTTAGGCAAACAAGACTTTGCCCTACCCAGCTTTCCACAAATTCGTACAGAATAATAAATGGCATCGCCGAGCTAAATCGCCGGCTTGGCCTCAACCTCGGTTTAGCCGAGCTATTCCACTAATACTCCCTTGGCCAGAATGAAGACGGTTGGGTATATTATTTAAGAATAATATGCCGCTGAGAAAAAATAATTAAAAACACACCGGCCAAAGACGTCAACGATGATGACTTCTTCTGGGTTTCTGGCAACTTCGAAGACCGAGAAGCCCAAATACCGGGCTACGATATTAATTGGAATAAGGGAGTGGTCAGTATCACTACTTCAGCCAAACTTGTGCATTTTTTACCCTTTATTGTTTATAAGTTTTGCGCCGTACTAACCGTTGCCTTTTTCCTTTATGCAGACTTGAACCATCTAAAGTCATAGTACCAATACCCCAATGTAGACGCACTCCGCGCCGCGCTCCGGTACCGTGATAGAGGTTGGGCCGAGCTACTCAATTTTGAACCGACATACAGATATAGCAGCAGGAGGAAGACCATGGTAACAGATTTCCTCCTGGAACCTTCCCCAGAACCTGATCCATCATTACTCCAAATTAATCTCATCCCACTATCCGAAGAATAAGAGATGGCCAAACGCCGAGCTGTCCGTGCATTGATTACCGAGACGAATCAAGCCGAGGTACCACAAGCCGGCCAAACACATGAGGCCGTGGTAGCCCTTTCAACAACCCAGCCCTTATCATCTCGGCCAAGCAAGCGCGCTCGTACTTCCACAATCGAGCCGCAACACCTTGTTGACGAAGATGAAACTGTGCTCCCACAAATCATTTCGCCAAGCCCAGAGCCCACATGATCTAACTGGGCTAGCTCTTCAGAGTGGGCACCAAAACTGATGTACAAGAACCGAGCCATAGCGAACACTGACTCAGTGGTGGCAGATAAAGACCACTTACTTGCCTTTAACCTTGTAAAAAGTGTGTGTCTGCCACTCGATATGGAACATCACGACCATCTTACCGACCTCAAAGCCATCCGCTCGGCCACCAAATCGATGGTGCTGGTAAGCATTTTTTTTTTTTTGCTTTCCAATTTTTATGCATCTGTTTGCTCGGTTTTACTCAAAATTACTTACCGCCCTTTTGTAAGCCCTGCAGAAAAACCACATTGCACATAAGCGTGTGTTGGAGCTGCGCAAAATAGCTCGGAAGGTCGTGGTTGACGCCAACGCAAAGACAGCCGAACTAAAAGAAGCTCAACAGAAAACCACCGAGCTACTTTCTAACAATGCTCGACTTATCGAGCTAGTTAACGCGGCGGAAGCCGACAACCAAAAAGCTCTAGCCACGCTAAAAGACTGCTATTTGTGTGAGCTGGCCAAGTTAGAGAAAAAGAAAGACATTGAGATTGCCGAGTTAAAGAAGAGTGCCAAAGACGCGGAAGACTGAGGCTATAAGGAAGGGGAAGCCACCTACATTCTGCAGTGTGAGGTTGCCAAGGATATATTTTTCAAATGTGAGTGGAAGGCAGCCGTGGTGAAGCTCGGTCATGGCCAGGAGACCGAGGCTTTTCAGAATCCTCCTCCCCACTTTATCTCGAGCTACATGGCGGAGTATGCCAATGCTATTCAGAAGAAATTTCTTCAAGTTGAGGAAGAAGAAGAGGCATCCCCAGAACCCAACAACACCCCGACCGTTGTCAATGATCCCGGTGTTCAAGTTGTTCAGTCAACTCGGGTGGAGTTCCCGGTGCCCAGTATAGTTGGAGATGCGATTGACCTTCCTGTTGAGACCGGGCTATAGAGTGATGAAACTTTAGTTGATCTTGATGCGGACCTTGATGATCTTTTTGCTTGATTTTGCACTTTTCTTCTTTTGATATCAATGGAGTTTGTAACCGGGCTACGGCCCCTCTTTTGTAATGCACTTTGGAATGAAATCTCTAGTTTGGAATGAAATCTTTAATTTTTTCATCTTTTAGTTTGGTTGTGCTTTGCCTTGTAATTTGTCTTCTTTTTGTTGCCGAGATAACCATCTTCGTAAGAGTTTTGACAGCTGTTTGCTGTGCTGGTTATACTTGCTTATTTTCAGCCAACCACTCTTTAGCCTAGATCCTTATCTCGGCCGAAGAGTACCCAAAGTTGGTTATTCCTGCCAACCTCTCTTTAGCCTAGATCCTTATCTCGGTTGAAGAGAAATAAATGTTGGTTATTCCTGCCAACCTCTTCAGCCTAGATCCTTATCTCGGCTGAAGAGAAATAAATGTTGGTTATTTCTGCCAACGTCTTCAGCCTAGATCCTTATCTTAGCTGAAGAGAGCTCAAAGTTGGTTATTCCTACCAACATAAAGCCAAGTGTTTGGTTATTCCTGCCAAACTTCTTCAACCTAGATCTTGATCTCGGCTGACGAGAGCTCAAAGTTGGTTATTCCTACCAACATAAAGCCAAGTGTTTGGTTATTCCTGCCAAACTTCTTCAGCCTAGATCCTGATCTTGGCTGAAGAGAGCTCAAAGTTGGTTATTCCTGCCAACCTAAAGCCAAGTGTTTGGTTATTCCTGCCAAACTTCTTTAGCCTAGATCCTGATCTTGGCTGAAGAGAGCTCAAAGTTGGTTATTTCTGCCAACCTAAAGCCAAGTGTTTGGTTATTCCTACCAAACTTCTTTAGCCTAGATCTTGATCTCAGCTGAAGAGAGCTCAAAGTTGGTTGTTTCTGCCAACTTAGAGCGAAGTGTTGGATATTCCGGCCAACTCTACTTTCATTGCCCCTAGCTCACTAACTTTTACAGAAGAAAAGAATTATGCTGAAAAGGGATCTACTTGTTTTATTGAAAAGAAAAATTACAATTACTTTAATGAAAAGCTAAAAATAAAATAGTTTGAGATTGACAGTGTTCCATGGCCTGGGAATGGCCTTGCTGTCTCCATCTTCCAAGTGATATGCCCCTTTTCCTGCTAAGCCAACCACTTTGTATGGTCTTTTCCAATTAGGCCCTAGCTTGCCATCTCCGGGTACCAGAGTATTTCCCATGACTTTGCGCAACACCCAATCTCCAATCTTGAACTGCCTCGGATGCACTGTCTTGTTGTATTTGCTGGATAACTCTTGCTGGTATGAGGTGATGTGAACCAGTGCCCTTTCTCTTCTCTCTTCTACAAGGTCGAGTTCCAAGGCTATGGCTTCTCCATTTAAGTCTGGGTCAAAATTTTCACTTCTAATAGTGGGGAGGCCAACTTCTAGTGGGATTACTGCTTCCATGCCATAGGCCAATGAAAAAGTTGTTTCTCTAGTTGACCGCCGAGGTGTGGTACGGTAAGCCTACAAAACAGGAGGAAGCTCCTTAGCCCACTTGCCTTTTGCTTTCTCCAGCATTTTTTTCAATTCATCTAAGATGACTTTGTTTGATGCTTCCGCCTGGCCATTTGCTTGGGGGTATGTTGGTGTAGAATTGTAGAATTCTATCTTGTACTCCTCACAAAAACCTCTAAAAATTTTGCCATCGAACTGAATGTCGTTGTCAGATATTAGAGCCTTGGGTATGCCGAAGCGAGTGATGATATCTTCCAGACGAATTTCTTCACATCTTTCTCTTTTATTGAGGCGAGTGCTTCTACTTTCACCCATTTTGTAAAGTAGTCTGTTGCTGCAAGAAAGAACTTTCTGTTGCCGGGTGCCGTTAGAAGTGGTGCTACTATGTCCAAGCCCCACATTGCGAAGGGCCACGGGCTTGTTAATGGTAGAAGCTCTCCGGCCGGTTGATGTATTTGGTGTGCGAACTTTTGGCGTTTCTCGCATCTCTTGACATATTTTTTTGAATCTGCTTGCATGTATGGCCACCAGTATCCTTATGAAATTGCTCTGTATGCCAATGATCTTCCCCCTTGGTGGCTTCCGCATACGCCTTCGTATATCTCAAACAAGAATGCCTCGACCTTACTGGGATGAACACATTTCAGGTAAGGTCCTGTGAAGGATTTTTTGTGCAAGGCCAGTGATGGAGAGAGCCAAATCGCTGTGACTTTGCTCTTATTTTGTTGGCCTCTTTCTTCTATTCGGGTAAGACGCCGTCTTTTAAGAATACTATAATGGGATCCATCCATGAAGGGCCTAGTTCGGGACAAAATACCTCAGCTACTTCGGGTTCTTCAATGCTTGGTCTTGGTAGGAAGTCGATCAGTAATGGATGTGGGATGGAGGTGTCTGCCATTAAAGCAAAGCCTGCTAGTTTGTCTGTTCTACTGTTTTCTTCTCAGTCGATCTGCTCTATCCACACTACTTCGAATTTCATGATTTCCCTTCTGGCTAACTCTTGATACTTTGCCATCCTCTCATCTTTCGCTTCGTAATCACCTGAAATCTGGTTTACTACCAGCTGGGAGTCACTGTAAACCATTAGCTCGGTGGCCTACATGAAAAGTGCTAATTTTAGGCCTGCTAAGAGTGTTTCATACTCCGCCTCTTTGTTTGATGCTGGGAAGCCTAGGTTGATTGCTTGTTCCACTATTAGGCCATCTGGTGAGATGAGGACTATGCCAAGTCCTGTACCGTGCCTATTGGATGCTCCATCCACGAAGAGCTTCCACATCTCTCCAACGAATAGCTTCTAGCAAGTGGAGGGGTCAGATGATGTCTTGGGGTCATGAGTGTTGCTGATGTTTTTTTCCAAGTCCATGCCTACTGTTGGGGTTTGCTCTTCACTATCTGACTGTGCCAAGTTTTTACTTGTTGATGAGTCTTTGCTGGGTATAGCATGGCTTGCTTCTTCCTCCATTTCTTCAATCCGGTATGCCTTGGGATGTGGCTGGGCATCTTGTTTTGGGGGTTGCGCAGTTCCTGCGACACTTTTCATCCCCTTTTCTGTTGTACCAGTTAAGTCAACTGGGCTGATGTGATGACTTCCTAGTGTGAACTCTGCCACAAAGTCTACCAAAGCTTGGGCTTTTATTGCGGTTCTAGGTTGAAACTTGATATCAAATTGTCCCAATTCCATCGCCCACATCAAGATTTGCCCAGAAAAGTTCGCCCTCTCAAACAAAGCTTTTAATGGAAAAGCTGTTAGGACGATTATAGTGTGGGCGTGGAAGTAATGCGACAGCTTCCTTGAGGCCATCATCAAGGCTAAGGCCAGTTTTTCCAATGGTAGGTACCTAGTTTCTGCGTCCAGCAAGGTTTTGTTAACATAAAAGATGGGCAGGTGTTGGATTCCTTCCGCTCTAACCAACACTGTGCTGACTGCGTGCTGTGAAGCTGCTAAGTACAAAAAGAGCTCTTCTCCAGGTATTGGGGTTACTAGCAATGGTGGAGAAGACATGAACTCTTTCAAGCTTTCTAGGGCGTGGTCACATTATTCATCCCACTCAAACTTGGCCTTTAATGCTTGGAAGAATGGTCGATATCGGTCTGACGACCGACTTATGAACCGGTTGAGTGCGGCAGCTAGGCCAGTGAGATGCTGCACCGCTTTTACTGTGTTGGGCCTTTCTAGGTCCTGGATTGTTTTGATTTGGGAGGGGTCTGCTTCTATACCTCGGTTGGTCACCAAGAAGCTAGGAATTTGCCTGATCCTACACCGAATGCACACTTGAATGCATTTAGGCACAACTTATTCTTCTTTAGAATCTGGAACATTTCACCAAAGTCCCTGAGATGGTCCTTCTCATCCTTGCTTCTGACCACCATGTCATCTATGTAAGCCTCCATTGTTCTGCCTAGCAATGGTTCAAACATCTTGGTGACCATTCGTTGGAATGTTGCCCTTGCATTTTTTAAGCCAAAGGGCATGACCTTGTAACAATACAATCCTCTAGGCGTTGTAAAGGATGTGACCTCCTGATCTGGTTCATACATAGTGATCTGATGGTAACCTTTGTACGCATCAAGGAAGCTAAGTCGATTATGTCCTGCCGTCAGGTCTACCAGTTAGTCTATCTATGGTAGGGGAAAACTGTCCTTTGGGCATGCCTTGTTGATTGTTTTGTAGTCCACGCAGACACGCCATTTTCCGTTCTTTTTTGGCACTACTACGGTGTTGGAGATTCACCTGGGATAGTGCACTTCTCTGATAGCTCTTGCCTCCAGCAAGTTTCCCACTTCTTCCGCCACTATCTCGGTATAGTGGAGTGCTGATCTACGACTGCGCTGTATAATTGGTCTGGCAGTTGGGTGGAGGTTCAGTTGGTGACAGATGAAGTTTGGGTCAATGCCAGGCATGTCATACGGCGTCCAGGCAAACACTTCGAGGTTAGAGGTTAAGAATTCCGTGACCTCTATTCTCTCAGTGCTGGACAAAGACGAGCCGAGCAAAAAAAACTTTTCTGGGTCTTTTTCATTTATCCTTATCTGTACCACGTCTTCCACTGCCTTCTGTTCAGCTGCCTTGCCAACATCCGCAAATAGTTCACTGCTCTCAGGCTCCTCCACCATCTGTACATACCCTTTTGCAGCGCGGCTGCCATTTACTGTGACGAAGCACTGTTTGGACATAATTTGGTCTCCAAAGACCTCTTCAATTACTCCGGCTTCATTGGGGAACCGCAATACTTGATGGTAGGTTGACGCTACCGATCGCATGGCGTGCAACCATGTCCTTCCCAAGATTATGTTGTAGGTGGAAGGGACTTTCAATACCCAGAATTCCACTTGTTTCGTCATGGTTCCTGCCTTGACTGGGAGGATTATCTTGCCCACTGGCCACTCTGGCATTGAGTTGAATCCAATTAGGGGAGGTGTTGCAGGTGCCAAGTCTTTGTCCTCCAGTTTCAGTTGTTTGAAGGTTTCGTAATACATTATCTCACATGAGCTTCCTTGGTCAATCAAAATCCACTTGATGTCAAAATTCTTGACGCGTAGAGTGATAACTAGTGCATCATTGTGAGGGCAGTATATCCTTGCTAAATCTTTGTCCGAAAAAGATATGACATTTGTGGCCTCTGTTCTCCCTTTTTTTATGGTAGGTTGTGCACTTAATACCTCCCTTAAGTGCTCAACCTTTTTTATCATCCCCCTGAGCTCACATACCCGCTCAGGTTTGAATTTCCCATGAATTACGTTAATTACGCCTTGAGGTGGAGCGTCGACCGACATCCCGTTTGGGTTGTTGTGGTTCTGGGGGGCTGGCTGTGTCCCTCATTCTATGTACTGGTGCAGGTGTCTAGCTGCCACTAACTCCACCAAATGCTGCCTCAATGGCGTGCAATTTTCAGTACGGTGCCCCTTTTCATCATGGAAGGTGCATCGGGACCTCTCGTCATAGTCTTTTTGTGCTTCTCCCATGTTAGTTGGCCATCGGACGAAAGGTTCATTACGTATCTCACTGAGAATCCGGTAGATTGATTTTTTGAACACTGTGGTAATGGCAGTGCGAACTCTTAACCTCCTTTTGACTTGGTCCTCTCTGTTGGCCCATCTATTTTGCCCATTCCTGCTTGGTTGTTCTACCGTGTTGACTTTTGTTGTGGTCTTTTTATTTGGCATTGCTGGTGTGCCAGGTTTCACTTTAGCTCGGGCCCTATCTTCCTCCATGCGAACATGTTGGTGCACTCTCTCCATTAAGGCCTCCATCGTGACGGGTGGCGTCATAGTGATTGAGTCCCTCAATTTGTTATCGACTGGCAGGCCCTGTTTGTATTGTGTAATAGCGAGGTTTGTAGGGCAATCCCCATTCTGGTTGAAGGTTTCCTAGTAGCGACTGTTGTAGGATCTCAACGTCCCCTTGTCGCCCATGTCAATGGAGAGTAACTGATCGATCTCCACTGGTGTCTTGGTGTTCGTTCTGAACCTAGTCACGAACGCCTCTGCCAATTGTGCCCAGGAGGCGATGTTGCCTTCTGGTAGCCTTTCGAACTAGGTTAGACCTAGGTCGCCAAGGCTGGATGGAAATAGGATGCACATTAAAGCCTCGTTTCGCCGGTATACTGCCATAACCTGGCGGAAGTGGCTCAGGTGCATGTAGGGGTCGTACTTCCCCTCATAAGTGGTGAATTTGGGCTGGTGGAAGCCTAAGGGTAGTGGTGCATTCTCAATTGCCGGAACGAATGGCAAGCTTTGTAACCTTGCTAATACTTTGTCTGCTGGTTCGTAAGCAAGGCGTAGCATTGGCATTCCTACCTCGACGCTACCATACATTCGAGGGGCTAACTGCTGAAAGGCTGAAACTCTGCGCGGGTCGCGAGCCCTGGTGTCCTCCTTCCATCGAGCCCTTTCTTCAAGCATAGTTCGCAAGTCAGATGATCTAGGCAACTCCGTGTGCCTAGATGACGTCTGGTGCGTGTGCAAGGGCCGATAGGTGCTTCCCTCAGTACACGACCTCTCAGTTCTCGTTCTCTCAAACCTGGAGTAACGAGTCCTGGAAGTCCGCAATTGAGTGTCGCATGTTCTAAGACTCCTACTTTCTGCTTGCGATGGTGTGGTACGCCTATCACGATCCTCTGAGTGGCGAGGGGGCATGTTGCCTTTGCGCCTCTCTCCTACCACCACTCCTTTTCCTTTTATCTGGCGCTTCATTGACTCCATGTCCGCCGCCATCCTCCTTATTAACTCATCCTGTTCCTTCACGCGATCCTCTAGAACTTGAGAGTCCATCCTCCGCCTTTGTTTTTCAGGACTTTGAGAGCGACGGGGGCTGCCAGCCCGCCTCCCCTTTGCATCCCTTCGAGGTTCTGTCGCTGGGGTTCTAGATCCACCATGGATGGGATAGAAGGTAAGCCTTCGCGCCTCTCTCCCCCCTTCTGGGGTTTGTCCGTTGATAGTGGATTGCAACAAATCCTCATTGTGCGCCATTGGTTTCAATTAAAGAGGAAAACTAGATCAAAAGGTTTTGTTCTTTATTTTTTCTCACAGACGGCGCCAATTGTACGAGCACAAAATAATCTTCTCGTATTATCCTGTTGATCAAGTTTGCACTCCTCCAAACGTTGTCGCTTTATTCCCTGAAAACACAAACGTGAGGTGGCTAGCGGGTGTGTGTCGGATACCTCTCCGATGCCTAAGTCAGAAAAATAGACAAATAGACAAAAGTTCTGTGTATTCGAGAATCAAAGTTCTGTTACCTGTACATAGGTTCTGTTGTGAGCTTTTATAACTTTTGCCTGGCACAATCCTAGTAGGACTCTTATTCCTCCATGCAGAGTCCTCCTAGGAATCACACTCCTGAAAGATAATGCTTGTCCTTCAACACCCCCCTTACTGCTCAAACCAAGTGAGATGGTTTTACCCTAGTTGGATAACATTTTGACCGAGCTAACACTAACCCTTTTTCATACTCAATCCAGTGCCTTCACATGCAACACATAGCTCGGCTCTTGTTCACTTGTACCTCGGTTTTGTCTGTTGAGACCGAGCTAACTACAGCAAGATTTGACAAAGCTAAAAGAGCAAGGTCCACCATAAGAAGGCCAAATACCTCGGCACCGAATACTATAATCGAGCTAGTTATCACCACTCCGATCGTGGTGACTGTAACCATACTTGGACCAAGCTAACACTAAGGTCCATTTGCTAAGCCCTTTTTACCACGACCCATCAAACAACCTATTACTACGCCTAGGCCTAGCTCGGCCCTAATGCACATTAAAACTTCCTCTCAAAGACCTAGACAGAACTTTGGTATCCGAGTTACCATTCCCAGAAATACCAGACTCAGATGCAAAAGAACTCGAATCTGATCTTAACTCCACAGACTCAGTGGAATTAGATTCTGGTTCATCACCTGATTTAGAACTGGAAAGAAAACCTTCCTCCAGCTGCTAAGTAAGACGTGGTGCCCTCGATACATCCAAAATTCCAGAGGTTGGGTCCATACCCAGTTTTTCCCCAATCATAGAGACAGTAAAGTTATTCCTAAGTTCTCTAGGTTAGCCGTAGGATCTGTTAGGAGATTGGCTAGTGCTGCCCTCACTTCAACCTCACTGTTGTTTAAGTCATCTTCAGTGCTCTGGTTAGCTTTGATGCTTGGTTCAACCCTTTCCTCATCACTGTCTTGAAGCTGATGGTCAAAGAAGATCTCGAACCCGGGGACATACTCATTCGAGGAATTTACCCGAGGCTCAGGGAAACCACAAAAAGGGAAATCCTCTCCCTCTCAAACAAAACGACCATTGAGCATCCCCCAGATTGGCCTGTGGATGAGCTCGTAATGCTTCCCATCCCTCTTGGCCTTGGCTATGCCCTTCATCTCTTCTCCCTTTCGTATCCAGTCCTCTTTGGTGGGCACATAGCCCAGTCCAAAGGTATACAGGCTATGTGACACCTCTGTCGATGTTATAACACCTTTCCGCCCACTGTTTCCAAGTCCCATTCCTGGAACATGCCGCAACTTGTTCATGAAGTAGATGGACTAACCACTGACGTAAATGCCTTCGTCCACGGCCAGAATGGTCTGCACTACCTGGGCTTCAGCCAGAGTGAATCTCGAGAGGAACACATCTTCATTGCCATGATTGATCTCTAGGATTGGCGTAGTCATCTCTGGAGGTGGATGGATGGATGAGTTCCCAAAAATAATTGCTACTCCTCTCCCATGAGGATACTTCAACATTTGATGAAGGGTGAAGGACACAACCTTCACGTGATATAACCAAAGCATCCCCAGCAGTAGGTTAAAGGTAGCCTGTACATCCAAGATGTGAAACTCGATCTCTTGCTCTGACAGGCCAACCTGAACTCGCATTTTCACCGTACCCATGACCTCTCGGCTTGTGTTATCATATGCCCATATCACCTAGGCTGTGGGAACAAAGTCTGCTGATTTAAGGCCAATCGCATAGGTAGTCCGGGAAGGACATACATTAATGGCAGAACCGGTATCTACCAACACCACCGGTACCCACTTTTCTTTGCATTCCATAGAAATGTATAATGGCTTGTTGTGGGCTAAACCCTCCGATGACAATTCTTTGTCAGAGAAAGTGAGCATTGGTTTGGCACCACCTGGAAAGACTAGGCCCACAAGTTGCTCGGGCATAGTATCAATGGAAAATTTAACTTTGTCCATTGCTAACAATACTGCCTACCAATGCACCTATGAAGCCATGAGGAATCCCCAAATAAAGATATCAGCTTGGATTTTCTTGAGCTGTTTTAGTACTAACTCCTCTTCTATTTGCTTCTCTTTCTGTGTTTTGGTCTTCTTGTCTTTCTAGATGCCTCTACTTGATCTAGATGTGGTGGCTTAAAATACTGTCCACTGCGGGTAAGATGGTCTATCTCCTTAGCATACCATGTATTATCTGGGCTGCAGTCTCCCTAATCTTCATTTGTATGGGCCATATGCAAATCCTTGTCATCCTACCATTCGCCATCAGCCGCAGACAAATAGTTGTCCAGCTCTACTTGAATCATTTTTCACATCATAAGTGTCCCCCATAGGGTACCACGCAATTATAGTTTTTTGACTATCTTTATTTCCCTTTCTTTCAAACTGCCTCAGTGCAGCTTCCTGTTCAGTATCTACAGTGTTCACAACACCCACTTCTTGGGCTAGGTTTTCCACACATATGCCCTCCGGCAATTTTCCTTTCTCATCAGCCTTTTCGACTACTGCAGGTACCTCTGCTTCCTTTCCCTCTAGATTCATCCCAATTTCTTCTTCCTTGTCTGGCTCATCACTTAGCCATTCGGTATTATCCGTTGATCCATTTAGGTTGAACCACCCGATCTATACATCTCCTTGATATGTTTCTCAAAGAATTGAAGATTGTCCAAATCCTCTTCGAGGTCTGCCAAATCATCCAACCCTTGGCTCGGGGCATCCTCCCTAACCACATTGATGTCTGTCGAGCTTGGTAGCACCAATTTAGGCTTGGCTTGACTAGTTAGCACAATATAGCAACTTGGGTCATATACCCTCTCAGATAAGTCCCTAGGACATTCCGACAACATACTAATACCTTCCTCCGAGATCAAAACCTCATTTATAGTGGGTGTTGTCACCATATTATGAGGCTTAGGTTATGGCTTAAATGCGCCCATCATGTACAGATCTGTGCCCTTAGGAATGAACAGCAATTGTTTCGGTAGGTGGGAAATATATACACTGGGGTCATAAGGGGTGGCCACTGTATGGATCGAGTTAAGGTTTTGGGGTAGGGGAACTTGATTATTGGCTGTGAGCGGGTTGGTAGTTACATTTGGTTTTTGAGGTAGAGCAATGACCTTGTTGTTAATGAGACCTTGAATCTCATGACGCAAACGGAAGCACTGGTCGGTGTCACGACCGTGCTGCTACTGAAAAGCATAGTATTTTGCGGGGTTGTTCTTGGGTGGAAGAGGATCAAAAAGTGGGCAAGGTTCTAAGGGTTGTAGGTGCCCTTTTTTGACTAGCACTTGCATGGCTTTGGATAGGGTCATGTATAGTTGGTTAAAAGTCCTACCTTGAGGCCGGGGTAGGGTTGGATGATGTTTGTGGTCTTGTATTGGCAAAGGGGTTGTAGACACCCCATTTTTGACTGCCCTTACAACTTGGACGTCATCACTTGCACACCCAATGATGAGTGTATATGCTTGTCAAGTGCTTGAAGCCCTCAGCGGAACGCCACAGTTTTGAGCCTTTCAAACCCTACACCCCTGTTGCCTTTGTTTTGGACACAAACCTTGGATTTTCAAGCCTGTAACCTTTTGTGGCCTGCCGCCCACACCTATTGGCTGCCGGTCATTTATTCTGGTTACTGGCCACTGATGTGGCCTGCCAGCCACCAATGTGTTTTGCAGATATTTTGTGATAGTTGTGCCAGTTGTTTACACAGATGCTTGCATCTGCTCCCACGTGTATGGCTGGATTCTTTGAGGGAGGTTCATGTTTCTCTATATATAGGGGACCTCTCCTCTTGCTTTAGAGGTTAGAAAAATTTTGGAGCAAAATTTTTCATCTCTCCCTGTAATTCTCTCTCTCTTGCAAATTTCTTAACTTTTGCCTATACACTCTTAACCAAACCTCTCCATCTTTGAGCTGAGGTATCTTTGAGCCTTGTCTGAGCTCTTGAGGGTGTGTTTTCCTTGCCTTATTGCTTGAAAGTGATCTCCTCTTCAAGATGTATAAAGCTTTGCCTCTTTACTTGTTGTATTTACTTTTTTTCTTACTATTTTCCAACTATTTTTAGGCTATAAAAACTCTATATTTTTGGGCTGAAACTTGGGTTTTAAGGCCAATAAAGGTTGAGGGATGGTTCACCCTTCTTTA
This sequence comes from Camellia sinensis, assembly GCF_055761805.1. Lineage (NCBI taxonomy): Eukaryota > Viridiplantae > Streptophyta > Magnoliopsida > Ericales > Theaceae > Camellia > Camellia sinensis. The sequence goes on from NC_138974.1 coordinate 116,228,711, forward strand.
CACCTTACTTTCAAGGCCTTTACCTTTGTGTTTCCTACCTTTACACTATCTTTTTGGAGCTTTTAAACACTGATTTTCCGAGTTATTTCAGTGGCTGAAATCATGTTTTGAAGTCCAAAATTGGAGGGGTTAGCCTCCCCTCCTTGTGTTTTGCTTACTAGCCTAGCATGATCCATGTTTTAGCTTATTATTCTAGCTATTTTTGTCTCAATTCTAGCATTTTTTAGGACTTATTTAAGAATGTTTTAGGACTATTTTTACGTATTTGTTGTATTCAAGTTTTGTTTTGCATGCTTGTAGTGTAATTGTCCTCATAAGCTTGGTGTTTTAGGCATCAGACACCATCTTATTTGAGTTGATAGTATTTATTTATGGCTTTCCATACTTGTGATCACCTTTAATCGCTTGTGTAACCTTCCCCCTTTCTTGGCTTTTGTTTTGCTGTGAAAGTGGTTTCAAACTACTTGTTTGTTTAAGCATGAGATTAAGATGTCATGCTTAATGGTTTAATCCCTTTAGGGGTTCATTACCAATGGTATGATGTCTCTTTCATGCCCAAAGCAACTCATGGTTTGAGCCCTCTTTCCATTAGAGGACTTAAATTCACCTTTGGACTCAATTGACTAAAGAATTGAGAGGTAATCTAAAATGAAGTAATAAAATTGAGGCTAAAAAAAGAATAAGATAATAATTTGGTTTGGGGTTCAATCGGATGTTGATTGAACCTTTGAGTCTTGAGTTGTTTCATACTCATTAGTGATGAAAATGGTTCAAGATTCATTATCAACTACTTCTCTTGATCTTTCATGATAGGGAGGTGGTTTTGAGAGTCTTGTTTTGTTGCATTCATTGAACTTATACACTTGATTCATAAGCCATCATGCAATGAAATTGCATCCATTGGTGGTTTGTGAATTAAACTTACTACTCCTTTGAGCTATTCAAATGATAAGGATGGATAAATTGTGCAAATAAACACTTGAGAATACACTGTCTCTGCTCTATTTGCTCTCTATTGCAGCAGGACAATCCAGTCAACAGTGGCCTGCCACCAGTGCAAAATCAACTATTGTCTTTTTAAAGCAGAATAGAGTTAGTCTGGAGGTGGAAATCAGTGCAAATGTTCTACTATGCAACAGAGGCAATCAGTAACAAAAACAATGGCTTTTTCGGGTGGAAACCGCATTCATCCATGAGCCCTCCATCAATCTTCGGAATCCGTGTTATAAATATATTAGTATTGTGCTTAAAATAGTGGCTTTGTAATTAATTAGTTAGAATAGCTAATTCGTCTCATGTTGTAATTATTTTGATTAGCTAGATTAGTTAATTAATTAGTTCATTTGTTAATTCATTCGGTTTGTAATAATTAATTAGCTAGTTTAGTTGATTAATTAGTTTAGTTAGCTAGTTAGTTTATTTAGAGCCTCCTGTGTGAGGGCACAATGTTGTAATAATGTGTATGTCTTCCAACCTCCTCGTCTTTCTCCCTTTTATTTACTAGCTTATGATGGTTAGTTTAGAAGCATCATGTTTTGTTTAGCACACCTTATGTTTGCATCCATTTGTTTTTGCATGCATCGAGGCTCGGTTCATCATTCTAACTTGTATTGTTAGTTTAACACTTCTTTGAAAACGTGCTTAAACCGCATGCTATCAAATTGATTCATATGCCATATTAGTAGCCGAGCCTAGTAAATTGCATGTTGCATGTGTTCTATTAGTCATATTGCATAGTTAGTATCATGCATTTTTCTAACTCTTTCAACTTTTTGGCTTGGAATACTAGGTGAGCTTTTCTTTGTTTTAGCATATTGCATTGTACGTGGTTGTTGCCATGTTAACATGCTTGCCATAAGGGTAAATGCTTAATTGATAAACTGTTTGAATGCCTGATGAAGGCTAGTTGCTTGAAATTGAATAAATTGAGTAATGTTTTTATGCGATCACTTTTTCAAGTGGTACATATTTGAAACAATTTTTAAAACCAACATGAATCAAGTGTTCCAATTCTTGCAAGTTAGTCTATACTTGTGTGTGTGTGTGCATCACATAGTAATGCTAGCCTAATAAACCGGAACAAGAGCATATAATGTAAATAAGATTCATATCATGATTAGCAGAGGCCGATCTTTGATCGAGCGAGCGGAGGTGCTCAATTCATGACCTTTCCCTCTCGTACCTAAGTTCCCGAGCCGAGACAATCTTGGTGATGACGGACATGTGGCCTTTGACAAGAGTCATGGGTTTCCTAAATTTCCCAAAATATTTTGGTGGTGACTCTGTATCTAGTAAAGCAGTCCATTTTTGGCAATTTGATTCAAAATCGATTTTCCAAAAGATTTGTCGGATTTGGACTCTTTGGTGAATATCTATTTCACATTGCACTTATGAGATCAGATTCAGAACTGCAGGAGTCCGATACTGTAGGGCTTATTCGTCTTCCGAGAGGGGCACGAAAAGTCGAGCTACAGGGGTTAGCCGTTTTTGTGGTGGTGACAACACTTACATCCGATTGTCTCACAGTTGTGCTACCGCTAGCAGCATTGGAACTGTGAACAAATGGCCTTTTTGTCGGCTCCTTCTCATCTATAATAAGCCCCTGCTTCATAGCATCTTCGATTTGCAGTCCCATCTCATGAAGCTCTGTGAAGGTAAATAGAGGTAGAACAATCATCTTCTATAGCAACTTACCATGTAGATTCCAGACAACCATTCTTATTTGATCATTTTCTGAAGGTCGAGTGGTCATCATCGACGCTTTAGTTCTCCATCTTGTCACAAATTCAGAGAAATCGTCCTTCGGCTCTTGACGTGTTGCCTCGAGATCACGAGTTGTGACCTCAATCTGCATATTGTAAGAGTACTGAGCAATGAAGGCTTCGGCCATCTCCTCCCAATTCTGTTTGACAAAATCTTCCAACTTAGCATACCAAATGGCCGCTATACCCAACATGGTGTGACCAAAGAGAGACAACTTTTGTAGTCTAGTTAAGCCCATCGGCCGCAAAATGTCTGAAAATAGTCGCAAGTGAACCATCGGATCCCCGAAGCCATCAAAACGATCAATGTGCAGCATTTTAAACCGATCTGGCAATGTAACTGCAGAATTAGTGCATCCATCCTCTATGTCTGGAATGGAATTAACCCCTTGCACTCTCTTGAACAATTTCTCCAGTTTGTTGACCTTGAGTGCAATTGGGTCAGCCTTGAATTTGAACGGAGCCTCGGTCCGATAAACCTGGGCTCTGGACACTTGTGCCGGGATAGGTTCTGCTGGATTGCCCTGGTTTTCTTGAACATTGGTAGTATTAGCAGTGGCTCTGGGTGTTGGGATAGCTGTGGTAGGTACATGGGACATAGAGGCCACCATCGGCTGTGGTGGCAGTTGCTATAGCCTGGTTATGACCTCGACCTGACGGGCTATAACTTTGGCTTGATGGGTTGTATCACGCTATAGGGTCTTAATTGTTTGTTGCAGATGGAGTAGTAGGTCCTCCATATTGGTAGGGGGATACTATGCCATTGGAATAGGTGACTGGTTTTGAATCGGACTGGAAGTGGATAACTGCTCTTGAACTGGACTGAAGCTGCAAGAATTGGATTGGCGAACTCTATTTGGTTCTCATCCGTCTTGTAACCGGTGAGAGTGAGGTAAACACGAGTTGTCCCCGAACAAGATCCTCGGCCTTGTAAAGTCTTCCGACTCGAGTTCAGAGTACTTAGGGGATATCCGAACTTTCTGAAGCTATGGTTCCAAGACTACCTAGCAAAAGAGAAAAGAGACAACCCCTTAGCCCATTTTCACTAGAACAGATATGATCACAGTTGAGTGACTGTACTCCCTGCTTAATTCTGCCCCAAAATGGATACCAACTGTACCACTAACATAAACATTCTTGTACAGTTCTGTAAAGAACATACCAGTTAAAGAAGCCAAAGCACCCCTACGAGGGGGTAGGGTTACACTGTCCTAGTTTTGACATGAACTAAGGTTTCACTACTTCAAGCAAGTAGTTTTACAAAATCCTACATATGGGCGAGCATCCTGTCCTAGTTTGGAATAGTCATTATGGCTTACTACATGCAACTAGGCCAAATGGTCAACATAGGGGTACCTCTGCAAGACTACCTAATATACCTCTCACACCTAACACCGAGAAGTGAAAGGAGGAGCAAACAGTATAGTGGTAGTCCAAATCCAAGGATTGTGTTCCCAATATGGCAGAGCCCACAACTAGTCAACCTTTTGGCAAGCTTTTTGGGTGAGCCTCCGGCAAACTGTCCAGGAATAGTAGATGGCAAACACAGTGACTTAAGCGCACCAATGCAAATGCAATACAAAGAACATATTAATGTAGATAAAATTTCACATCATGAAGTTCGTGTCAAGTTCTCTAAATTTTCCCACGCTAGAAATTGTAGCTTGCTTTTCGTGCTCTTTTTGGATATGATAGCTCTATAGTTCAAACTTCCGTGGTTTTGAATCTAATCTCACAAGTGCAATGTGAAATAGATAAACACAAAAGAGTCCAAATCCGGAAAATCTTTTGAAAAATCAATTTTGAATAAAAAATGTCAAAAATGAACTGCTTTGCTAGATTACAGAGTCACCACCTAAATATTTTTAAGAAATTTAGGAAGCCCGTGACTCATGCCAAAGACCACGTGTCCGTCATCACCAAAGTGTCACGGCTAGGGAACTTAGGTACGAGGGGGGAAGGTCATGAATTGAGCACCCCACTCGCCCGATCAAAGATCAACCTCTACTAATCATGATGTGATTCTTATTTACATTATATGCTCTTGTTCTGATTTATTAAGCTAATTTACTATGTGACGCACACAAGTATTGACTAATTTAAAAAAATTGAAACACTTTGATATCATATGTACATTACTCAAATTATCCCAATTTAAGCAATTAGCCTTCATCCACGAACATTCAAGAGACAGATCAAGTAAACATTTAGCCTCATGGTAATCATGCTTGACATGGCAACAATCACACGCATGCAATATGCTAAAGCAATAAATGCTCACCTAGTACTCTAAGGCAAGCCAAAAGAAATAAAAGAGTTAGAAAAAATGCATGATCCTACAGATGCATAATGACTAATGCAACGCATGCAATATGTAATGAATAGGCTCAGCTATTAACATGACATGTGAATCACTTTGATAGCATGCAGTTTAAGCACGTTTTCAAAGAAGCAATAAACAATAATGCTTATTAGAATGATGAGCCGAACTATATGCATGCAAGATAAATGGATGCTTTATCATGGAAAATGCTAAATGAAACATGATGTAATATATTATCCATTATAAGCAAGTAAATAAAAAGGAGAAAGACGTGGGGTTGGAAGACATTCACACATTATTACAATTTGCCCTCATGCAGGAGCGTCCAAATGAATGAATTAGCTAAGCTAGCTAACTACCTCGAATTTTAACTAACTATTCTAGCTAATTAAATAATTACAACACAAAATTTAATTAGCTATTTTACTAAGCATTTAAACATTACAAGTCTACAAGTTCACAGGCCCTGAGCAATGAGAGAATGAATTATGAATGCACATGATTTGCTCTCCCAAAAATGCCTCTGCACTATTTTTCACCTCAGCCTCTGTTTTGTTCTGTAAAAAAAAAAAAAAAAGAAGGTACTACCTGGTTGAAAAGGTGGCCGGTAGGCCTGAAGTGGTGGACGGCCGTACACTAAAGGTGGCTTGCTAGCCACTGATTTGTGGTACTGCCTTGCTGCAACAGATAACAAATAAAGTACAAACAGAGCATTTTCAAGGGATGTCTGTATGTCCACCTTGCCTCTCCTTGTCATTAAATAGCTCAAAGGAGGGGTAGGCTTGATTCATAAACCATCAATCGATGCAAATTCATTGCATGATGGCCTAAACATCAAGGGATACAATCTCAATAAATGAAACTAAAGACAAACGAGAACCTTTCCCTATTATGGAATTGATCAAAGGAAGTGGTTGACTTTGAATCTCGAATCATTTTCATCACTAGTTAGTATGAAATGCTTCAAGACTCAACGGGTTCAATTAACATTCGATTGAACCCAAACCATTTTATTTTCTTGCTCTATTTTATTCCAATTTTATTACTCCATTTCATTACCTTTCCATTTATTAATCGATTGAGTCCGAAATGAGCATTAAGCCCACTAAAGGAGGGAAGTGTCAAACAAAGGGTTGTTTTAGGCATGAGAGAGATGTCATGCCGTTGGTAATGAACCTCCGAAGAGATTAAACCATTAAGCACAACAATCTCTATCTGAAGCTTAAACAAACAATTAGTTTGAAACAACTCTCAAAGCAAAGAAGAAGCCAATAAATGAGTGAAGTGCAGAGATGATTAGAGATGAACACAAGTATGGAAAGCTTGAAATGAATACTATCAACTCAAATAGGTTAATGCCTAAAACACCAAATCCATGAGAACAATTACACTACAAGCCAACAATGCAAAGCATAAATGACATGAATAACTTAAAATAGTCCTAAAATAGGCTAAAACAACAGTGAAATTAAGATAAGAATATCTACAAAAACAAGCTAAAATAATGGAGCAATTAAGCTAGTAAACAAGCCAAAGGAGGGGAGGCTAACCCCTCCATTTTAGGACTTCAAAATCACATTTTAGCCTCTGAAAATACCTCTGAAGAATCAGTGATAAAAAGCTCAAAAAGAGTTTATGAAAAGGTGGGAAACACAAGGGTAAAGGCCTAGGAAGCAAGGTTCAAACAAGGGTAGTCAACCCCTCTACCTTTAATGGCCTTAAACCACAAGTTTCAGCCCATAAATACAGGTGAAAAATAGTACAAAAATAGCAAGAAATGGAAAGAAGTAGTGCAAAGAAGCTAAGATGTATACCTCTTGAAGATGAGTGATCATTTGAATTACAAACCACCAATTTTATACCCTCAAGAGCTAAAATGCAAGCTCAAACACCTCAGCAAATAACCCTCAAGATTTGGTTTAGAGTGTCTAGGCAAAGGGTATAGAAGTTACAAGGGAGAGAGAGAAATGTAGAGAGAGAAATATTTTTCAAAACTTTGCTCCCTAAATTTTTCTAACCATAATTTTTGAGAGGGAGTCATCTATATATATAAATATATGAGACTATCTCAGAAATATCCATATAGACACAACTAGTGTAGTGCATGCATCTGTGGAGACAGTTGGCACAGCTGGCAAAAAGATCAGAGTTTTTACACAAGTGGCTGATAGGCCACTGTAACACGTCCGCGAGGGACCCCGCTACAGTTCGGATTCGATTTGTGTCACGGTCCTTAATCTGAACCAAAGAGTCCAAATCTGGCAAATCGTTTTGAGAAAACAGATTTTTAGAAAAAGAAGTGCCAAACATGGACTGCTTTGCCAGATACAGAGTCGCCACCTAAATATTTTTTTATGGGGGAATTTAGGAAACCCTGACTCGGTGCCAAAGGCCACGTGTCCGTCATCACCAAGGTTGCCTCGGCTTGGGAGCTTGGGTACGATTGGGGAAGGTCAGCTATGAGCACCCCCTCTCGCCCGATCCGAAGATCGGCCCCTACTAACCGTGATATCCGCTTTTGAAAATGTTATGTGTTCTTATTCCGGTTATTAGCCTAGAATTACTATGTTGTACACACAACAAACAAGTATAGACCAAATTGCCTAAATTGGAACGAAACATTGCATATCCGTTTGTTCGGAAAACAATTTGAAATTTGCTACTCGTAAGTAGGCTAAAAAAAACGGGTTTCAATGAGTTGTTCCAACTCAAACAATCCAACCTTCACCCACAGGCATTCAAGTAGTAATATCATGTAAACATATAGTCGCACGGCAAGCATACTGTCATGTTAACATTCACACTCATGCGAGATGCTAAAGCATAAATACTTACATCGTACTCCGTGCCAAAACAAAGAACTCGTTAGCAATCAATGCATGATCCAAGTCCATGTTTAAATGCCTAATGCAACGCATACGGAATGTCACTAGAATAGGCTCGACTAGTCTATGAATGACATGTGAAAATGCACAGGTAGCATGTATTCAAGTTAGATTTGAAATACTAATACTGTTAGCATGATGCGCCGAGCCCGGTGCATGCAATATTGATGAATGATGCACGCATGCATAGCATAAGGTATGCTAAATTAAACATGACCTATTACTAACCATCAAAACAGGTAAGTAAAAGGGAGAAAGAAGTGGGGGTTGGAAGACATGCACACACTCATCCACACTTATTACAAATTCGCCCTCGCTCGGAGGGACCGAAAGAATAATACAAATTAACTAACTCGCAAGCTATTTAATTATTACAAATCACCTAATTAATTAACAAATTAACTAAGCTAAGAAAAGCAATAAAAAAGGGGCCTCGGGAAGAGGGTCCAATGCACGCATGCTCGGGTCTTGCTTGGAAGTCCAGTGCCATGCACAAGCCGCCTCTGTTCTCCCTGCTCTGCTTCTCTGAAGACTGCCAAAGTCTCAGGATGTGCTCACTGGATGTTGGGGAATGCCACCGGCTGGAGGGAATCATCATCGGCTGTGATTTGGTGTCGATCGACCAAAAATGAATCCATCGGCCACAGATGGATTGCTGGTCAGCACTCTATGCAGTCAATCGGCAAAAGGTTCCTGCAGAATCTGTTTGACAGCAGCAGAGGACAGAGCTTTGCATGGCAATGCAATTCAAGCAATGTATGCACCAACCATATCCCTTATCATGTTTATGACTCAAAGGGACATGGTCCTTGGTTCTCGGACCATCAATCGTGCATTTCAATGCATGATGGCCCAAGAGACCAAATTATGCATGTTGATTTCAAATGCAATGCAAACCAACAAACAAAGGCCCAACGCCCATCACTAAATCAAGGAACAAGGCATGCATGCTAGATGGAGTGCAACCTAGGCATGTGAACTAGCATGCAACATGGGCATACAATGCATTTATGCAAGTATGCAAGCAAACATGTAAGGTAAGCATGCAAACAAGCAAATGATGGACTTATGCTCGTTTGGGCAGCCCTTAAGGGAGCCCAAAACAGTGGCCATCAACCAAGGAAATGAGGCCAAATGCACATGCAAACATACATGACAACATGGACCAACATTTAAGCACATAAAGGCAACTTTTAAGCGCACTTTAAAAGAGGCATAGCACGGACAATTAACATGCAAATGAAGCTCTGAAAATCATGCTATAGGAGGTGCCAAACCAACTAAACAAAGCAAGCAAAACATGCCACAATGGCCCAAGTGCTTAAGACAAGCCAAGGAGGCTTAAACCAAGGTCAAGTCCACCAAACCTCACAAGGCTAAGGGAACTTAAAACAAGTCAAATGCAGACTTAAAAAAAGCCAAGGGTGCACTTAGATGGCATCTAAGTGGTCTAAAAGTGCAAGCATACTCCGAGGCCTAAACAAGGGGCATAAGGTAACAACCTTTAAACACATTGAAGGAGGATTAAATGCAAGCATATAAGCATGTCATAAGGACTGAGATAACATGTTAAGCAGTTCCAAACCATTGAAATGATACAAACAAGGCATGCTACACACTTATATACTTAAGGCCAACAAGCCCAAAATGCAAAGGGGGCATGCAATGCAAGCTATGGTTGACCAAAACAGCCAAGGACAGACCTTAAACATGGCAAAATAAACATGAAAGCTTCACAAAGCTAGGCCTAAAGCATGCTAGAACAATGGTTTACAACCTAAGGCATGTTAAGGCAACAAAATGGCATTACAAGGCATGTATGCTAAGCAAGCATGGTGTACCAAAACCAACATACAACAATGCTATATTATGACATAATAAGCATAAAAAATAGCCAAGGCATGGTCAACATGAGCCTAAGCTAGGTGCTCCCTCAAGAGGCAAAAAGTGCCCTTTTCAAGGACAATAAGGAGGGGGGGTGGCCCTCTCCTTCTTAGGACCTCAAGGCACCATCCTTACCTCTGAAATCCCTCAAGATTTCAGTGGTGAGGAGGCCCAAACACTATGGTCCCGGAGCTCACACAAAATGGCACAAAATGGAGCCTTACAAGGCTTAAGAGGGGTCAAACAACCCCAAAGCTTGAAGCAACCTTAACAAACTATTTAGAGGCCTTAAAAATAGAACTTTTACATATTATATGCAAAGCCAAAAAACAGTTGCAAGATAGGTAAAAGTAGTGTGCAAAAATGGGGGGATAAAAGGGAAAAGTGATTACTCTTGTAGACTTTCTTCAACAATGGAGCTCCAGCAGCTTCTTGAGGTTGAAATCAACTTCAAAACTCTAAAAACAACCCTCAAGGGCCTCAGCTCCAAGGAAAGGTGTGGTAGTGTGTGTTTGTGTACAAAACTAAGGCTTAAACACACACAATACAAGAAAATGAGAGATATAGATATAGGATAGATATAAAACCCTAAACCTAGAACCAGAGCTCCTCTAACAATTTTTTCTAACCCTAATGCCAAGAGAGGAAGCCTCTTCTTATAGGCAACTCCCTCTTGTAAGGCTTTCAAAACAAGCCATCCAAGAGGGAAATCCCTCCATACACGTGTATGGAGGGGAACAGAGTGGGTGCTAGCTATCACAGCTGGCACAAAATATCTACTAAAAGTAGATGAACAGTGATCGGCCATCCAAAATTGCCATTTTGACAAAATAAATGGCCGATCGGCAACAAAGAATGCCGACCGGCAATATATATTGCCGATGGCATAAAATCACTGGCCGGTGGCCTCGAGCCATGGCCGGTGATGTGTGGGGATGCCTCACAAGGCATTCTCTGCCCCTTCAAGGCAAAACACAAGTGTTTGGTGCAAAACCAAACACAAAACAGTCGAGTCGAGAGATCCTAAGGCAAGGCGCGCAACCGAGACCTCTGGGAACTCAAGACGAACACAAACATGGATGATCACCGAGTGTTCAAGCGGTGACGTCCAAGTCTTGAGGACGGTCAAAAATGGGGTGTCTACAGCCACTAATAGTGGGCGGCCGTACACTAATAATGGATGGCAGGCCACTAGTGGGTTTGTAGACCCCTGGATGGTCAGGCTTGAAAAACTACTACTTTGGTCCAAAAACAAGGCACAAGATTTGTAGGTTTCTATGGCTCAAAACTGAGGTTTCCTACTGAGGAAATCGATCATTTGGACAAGCGTGTAAATTCATCGTTAGGTGATCAATCAGTGGTGCCCAAGTCTTAAGGGCGATAAAAAATAGGGTGTCTACAGTACTTTAGAGCAAATCAAAGTATGGGAATACTATGGAAAGTACAGGTCAAGTCAGAGAATGGGTTACCTGAATCTTGGCAGAGACAAGAACATACTGCTCCCGTCATAACTTATGGATCAAAGTGTTGATCAGATGAAGGCACTGCTCAGTATAGATGGGGGTGGTCACAGATCGATTTTGTGCGGTTCGGATGACGGGTTGGACTTGTCGGATGGGGTGCAAGTTGGAAAAAAATGGAATTACGTCCGTCCGCATTGCGGGTTGTGGATTGCACGGGTGGGTCGTGCGGGCGGTTTGTGAATTAGACTTTTTTTTTTTTTTTTTAAATTTTATTCTTGGGCTTTGCTTTGGGGCCTTCCCCCCTTTCTCAGATATGCTTTTGGGCTATTAAAAAACAAACATAAATAATTTGTTTTGCAATCTGAATATTCATCACAAACAAAGACATAAAAAACAAGAGAAATAATAATAATAGTTATTATTATTCAACTAGCTTTAACACTTATAATAATAATAAAAAAAATACTAAATAAACAAAGCAAAAAGTTACAAGAGTGGGAATGAAGCAAACCCACAATCCACAAATCAGAAATAAATGAAGGAAAAATAATTTTTATTTTTATTTTTATTATTATTAAACCCAGGGTTAATGCATGCAACAATGAAAACATTTTTTTATTAAATAAACAAAGCAAAAAGTAACAATCGTGGGAACAAAGCAAACCCACAATTAGCAAACCATAAATAAATGAAGGAGAAATAATTTATTATTATTATTATTATTCAACACATCTTTAACGCATACAATAATGAAAATTTTTTTTATTAAATAAACAAAGCAAAAAGTTATAGGAACAAGTCTGGTTCATACCTTTGTGCAATGATTTTTTATTTATTTTTTTTTTTTGCAGTTTCTACATCTTCCAGATCTGGAGATCTCCAGATCTGGTTTGCGATTGGGTGATGGCGGCGAGCAACCAACAACATGGCTGGGTTGATCTGCGAGAGGTGATGGAAAGGCAATGGACTAGGGGTTGATCTGCGATAGATGACAACGACAGTAGAGGAGAGGGAAGAGATGGCGATGGGGAGGAAAGGAAAGAGACAGCAAGCAAGGGGACGAGAGATGGTGGTGGTGATAGTGACGAGGAGGAGAGAAAAGAGAAGTAGGCGAGATGAGAGAGAGAGAAAAAGAAAGACAAGTGCGAGATGAGAGAGAGAGAGAGAAAGATCTTGGTAGAGAGAGAGAGGAGGACCAAAAAAAGAGAGTGAGGATTTTTTTAATTTAATATGTGAGAGTGGTTTATTTTAATTTTAAACATAATTTGAGGACGGATGCAGATTTGTGCAGGTAGGGTCAGATTTGACCCGAACCTGATTCTGTATGTAAATATAGACCTGCACCCACCCTATTTATGTATGCAGGTAAGGTCAGATTTGTGCAAGTAGGATCGGTTTGGGCGGGTTGTGCGAGTCGGATAAACCGTTGCTCACCCTTAAGTATTGGCCGTGAGAGGCTATAAAAAGAATGAAGCCATCAGTAATAAAGAAAAGTAATGAGGAATGGTGAGGGCAGTGGGATCAGAAGTATATACCTGCTCGACACTTTGGGCAAGTGTAAGCATGCGCCTGTCCAAAAGCTCGAGGGGGATCTCACAAAATACTTCGATTAGCCTCATGTATGTGCTCGATGTTGGAAGCAAATGAAGGCCAGTGATTGGGTCAACTGGAGGTGCTTGAGCAACAGTAGTAGGAGTAGAAGTAGCAGTATCGGTAGCAGTGGTAGCACTAGCCTCAATGAAACAGTTAGTGTTCGGAGTAAGTGTAGACATAATGTCAGTACGTAGGAAGGTGGTGTAGTCTCCAGGCCATGGAACATGTTAGTATTCTGGTTGGCCATTAGCGTGTTGAGCTCAACCAGGTCAATGATGTCATCTATAGTCCTCATTCATGAAGGAGAAGAAAAAGGCACATCTGTGATCGCCTGGCTTACGACTTGATGAAGGAAGCGCTCTTCCAACTACTAGGCCCTGCAGAATGGACCCTCCAAAAGGATCCTCATTCAAGAAGCCACCCAGGATATAGCGTAATGCTCCCTCACAGTGTGGGCCATGCCCACAGATGCCAATCAATCTATAGAGCATACATAAATGATGTCTGATACAGAGATATATGGATAAAGTAATAAGGAAGAGGCTAGAGATCAAGTTTAGTTTTTCTTACCAGGGAGGCGGTCACAGTATTGAAAAATTGCCAGTAGTAAGTAAAACTACATGTATGGTAGTTTCGGGCACGAAGTATAAAGGTAGAGGCACCACCTAATCGATCCCATTTATTGGAACGGGGAGCAAAGTCAGGGAAGTATGAGTAAACCCACAACTGTAAACAAAGGGAAAATTTATGAGTAAAGCATAAACAAGATATAATAGAGTATGCAAAGTAGAAGGCATAGATTACAAACATAAATAATAAAGAGGAAAGAAATATGTACCTCCCAAGCTCTCCGTAGCCTCTAAGAAGATCCGTCTTCCGGCGGGATACCAAGCTCGTATAGCGATAAATGGTGGCTAAGCACACACCATCCCAGTTGTAATCCCCCACCCGTAGGAGGTCCACCAATGCACTCAACAAGTCTAATCCAACGGTATTATCCCTGTTTGCAAATAGGGTTGCACCGATGATGTAGAGAATGAAACTCCAGGCATAGTGCGCTGTCTCCTCAGGAGTCTAGGGTTGTGTGGCATGAAGTGCTAGTATAGCTAATTGTATCGGATCATTCCGGGACTAGAAAAATTAGGGGCTGCCCCAGGAAGGTCAATTTGAGCTGCACGCCACTCGCCTATGTCTGGATTGAATGGAATTGGAGCACCCTCTATCTTAAGGCCAATGATCATAGAAATGTCGTAGGGGTCATTGTTATCTTCTTTGCGGATGAGAAGTGGAAGGAGGCCGTGCCCCACCATCTCTCTACCAGAGCGACAAATACAGATCAAGTGCTCTAGGCTAGGTAATCTTGGAACAGAATCTACTGAAGCCTATGGCATCCACAAGAGCTTGGACCTTGTTAGGAACAACTCCATATTAGCGTCATGGGTACATCACAGTCCCATAACCCTTCATCTTCTGGTCATCAGCCTGTTGCAAGAGACAATTGTTAGAAAAAATACAACAATAAAGCGAGGATGGGGTCTAGATGGACAATCAAGGTGGAGATAGGCTCTAACCAATCTAGCACTGTGAGATAGATGTTGTAGACGCGCCCGTGGGCCTCGCTACAGTTCGGACTCAATTTGTGTCACGGTCCTTAATCTGAACCAAAGAGTCCAAATCCGGCAAATCGTTTTGAGAAACAGATTTTTGAAAAGAAGTACCAAACATGGACTGCTTTGCTAGATATAGAGTCGCCACCTAAATATTTTTTATGGGGGAATTTAGGAAACCCTGACTCGGTGCCAAAGGCCACGTGTCCGTCATCACCAAAGTTGCCTCGGCTCTGGAGCTTGGGTACGATTGGGGAAAGTCAGCTATGAGCACCCCCTCTCGCCCGATCCGAAGATCGGCCTCTACTAACCGTGATATCCGTTTTTGAAAACGTTATGTGCTCTTATTCCGGTTATTAGCCTAGAATTACTATGTTATGCGCATAGCAAACAAGTATAGACCAAATCGCCTAAATTGGAACGAAATATTGCATGTTCGTTTTGAAGATGGTTTGCTACTTGCAAGTAGGCTAAAATGCAGGTTTTGCCACCCTCGAGTGGTCTTTTAGAAAAGATGGTTTTGCCACTATCTAGTGGGCTTAAAACTCACAGTTTTAATGCATTATTCCAATTTAGGTAATTCAACCTCCATCCACAGGCATTCAAGCAGTTATATCACATAAGCAGTTAGCCTCATGGTAATCATGCTGTTATGGCAACACTCACACGCATGCGGTATGCTAAAGCATAAATGCTTACAGAGTACTCCAAGCCAAAACAAAAACTAGTTAGTAATCATATGCATGATCCTAGTTTAAGATGGCTAATGCAACACATACGAAATGCAACTAGAAATGGGCTCGGCTATTCTAAACATGGCATGTGAAATGCTACAATTAACACGTATTCAATTTGGAATTGAAACACAATGCAGTTAGCATGATGTGCCGAGCCTAGTGCATGCAAGACAAATGTATGAATGCACGCATGCATAACATAAGGTATGCTAATTTAAATATGCCCTAGTCTACCATCATAAGCGGGTAAATAAAAGGGAAGAAAGACGTGGGGTTGGGAGACAAGCACACACGCACCCACACTTATTACAAATTCACCCTTGCTTGGAGGGACCAAAAGAATAATACAAATTAATTAACCTACAAGGTAATTAATTATTACAAACCACCTAATTAATTAAGCAAATTAACTAAGCTAAGAAAGCAATAAAGGCCTCGGGAAGAGGATCCAATGTGCGCGTGCTCGGGTTTGCTCGGAAATCCAACGCCATGCACAAGTTTGCCTCTGCTTTGACTGTTCTGCTTCTCTGAAAATTGCACAACTCCCAAGGTTGCTTCTCTGAGTGTTTTAGAACACCACCGGCTGAGTGGGATCATCACCGGCCATTTTGAAGTGGTCATCGACCATAAATTGAACTCTCGGCCAAACATTCTTTGCCGATCGGCACTTAACAATGCCAGCCGGCCAATTATTCCTGCTGAATCTGTTTTGACAGTGGCAGAGGACAGAACTTAACATGGCAATGTATTTCAAGCAATGTATGCACCGATCACGCCCCTTATCATATTCATGACTCAAAGGGATATGATTCTCGATTCTCGGACCACCAATCGTGCATTTCCATGCATGATGGCCCAAAGCATCAAGTGTGCATTTTGATTTCAATTGAAATGCAATGCACATAAACAAATCAAGGGGCTTTCAACCTCTATCATGGCTTGATCAAGAGGTGAAGCATGCATGCAAATGCAATGCAACCTAAGTATGTGAACTAGCATACAACATGGCAATGCAATGCGAATATGCAAGTATGCAAGCAAACGTACAGGGTGAGCACACAATCAAGCAAAGGGGATGGACTTAAACTAATTTAGGATGGTTCGCAAGCATGCCAAAATCAGTGGCCGAAGTGCTCAAACATGAGGACCAACACACACACACACATGCACATGTTAATGGGCCAACATTTAAACATCAGAAGGCAACTCTCAAGCACGCTTGGAAGAGACTAAACATGGACTAAGGGCATGCAATGTAAGCTCTAAAAATCATGCTAATGATAGTGCCAAACCAACTCAACCAAGACAAACATAGCGTACAATTGGTCCAAGTACTTGAAGCTAGTCAAGGAGACTTAAACCATGGCTAAGCCAACCAAGCCTCACAAGGCCAAGAGGGCTTAAAACAGGTTCAAGGTAGGCCTAGACCATGCAAAGGGAACACCTAGATGGTATCCAAGTGGCTTAAACATGGAAGCATGCAAAAGAGGCTAAACATGGAGCATACAACACAAGCTTTTAAGGCATCAAAGAGGCATCAAAGGCATGCATGGAAGCATGTTATGAGAGCTGAAATAGCATGGTAAGTGGTTCCAAACCACTGAAATGATGCAAGTAACGCCCACTACACACTTACACACTTGAGGCTAACAATCCCAAATGCAAAGGGACTATGCAATGCATGTCTTGGTTGACCAAAACAGCCAATGAAAGACCTTAAGCATGGTAAGACAAACATAAAAGCTTCACAAAGCTAGGCCTAAACATGCTTGAATAAGGGCTCAAAGCATAGGACATGTTAAGGCTAAAACAAGGCATTACAAGGCGTGTATGCTAAGCAAGCATGGTGTACCAAAGCCAACATACAACAATGCTATATTATGACATAATAAGCATGAAAATCAGTCAAGGCATGGTTAATACACACTCAAACTATATGCTCCCTCAAGAGGCTAAAAATGGCCTTTTTCAAGGACAACAAGGAAAGGGGATGGCCCTCTCCTTCCTAGGACCTCAAGGCACCATCCTCATCACTGAAATCTCTCAAGATTTCAGTGGTGAGGAGGCCCAAACACAATGGTCCCGGAGCTCAACCGAAATGGCACAAGACAAAGGCCAAACAAGCTTTAAGAGGGGTCAAACAACCCCAAAGCTTAAAACACCCTTAACAAACTATTTAGAGAACTCAAAAAAAAGACATTTCTATGTTATATGTTAAGCTCAAAAATAGTTGCAAATATGGAAAAACAAGCTATGAAAACAAGGCTTAAAAGAGGTAAAAGCTCACCCTTGAAGCACAGCAGCAAATCAGCAACTTTTGGACCAAGAAAAGGCTTCAAATCACCCCAAAAATCACCTTCAAGGACCTTAGCTCAATAAAGGGAATAGAGAACTAGGTGCTTGTATGCAAAAGTGCAAAGAAAATGCACTTTTGAGCACAAACAAGCCCTAAACCTTAGAGAGAGAGGCAGAAAAATGTAGAGAGAGAGAGATTTTTTGCTCCTTAGGTTGTATATCTCCTCCTCTTTCTCTTGTATATCTCCTCCTTTTGACAGAGCTTGATTGATATAGAGATATATCAATCTGCAGCTCCTCCGAGCTCCCACGTCCAGGCATGGGTTGAGGTATGGCCTGGAATGACAGCTGCCAGTTGTCTGCAGAAATATCTGTTGAAAACCACATTTGGCCAGCCGGCCATCAAAGTGGCCAACCGGCAGTCAAATTGGCCGGCTGGCCATCACATTTGGCCGATGGCAACATAACACAGCCGGTGGCCTCAAGCCATGGCCGGTGGAGTGTGGGGGTGTCCCAAAAGCCATTCCCTGCCCTCCAAAGCAAAAACACAAGTGTTTGGTACAAAACCAGACACAAAACGGTCGAGTCGAGAGATCCTGAGGCAAGGCGCATAGCCGAGGCCTCCGGGAACTCAAGACGAACACAAACATGGGTGATCACCGAGTGTTCAAGCGGTGACGTCCAAGTCTTGAGGACGGTCAAAAATGGGGTGTCTACAGATGTACTCGGCACTCTTGGAGCATCACATTCTTGGCCACCCCATGCGTAAACTAGTTGAATGTTAACATACTCCCACAAATCAATCGATGGGTGCGTGGATGGTAAGCGGCTGGGTCGAATGGCCTCTCATGCAAAAGTGGTAGCTCGGTCTCCAACTCTGAAGGGATAATGTCCTTTGTTGTAAGGTCCAGATCATCAACCTGAGCACCTATGTCTGCAGCAAGCTTAGGAACCTTAACCTCGGGTGTTGGAGAGGGCATGTTACCCTTAATAATAATCGGAGCATTGTTATCACGCAGAATATTGTCAGCCATCGGAGAATATGGGTATGGGTAGTCAAGAATGAAGGAGAAGTGGAGAAAAATCAAAAATCCAAAAACCTAACTTAGGTTACCTGAAAAGCCAAAAAACCAAGAGAGAGGTAATGAACCAAAGGAAGAGGAGGAAAAACCCGGGCTAAGCCGTAGAAAACATGTAAGAGGAGGGAGAAAACCCAAACTCAACCAAATCCAAAACTATTCGGTTCAAAATGTAGAGGGGATGAGGATTTCAAGAAAAAAGATGGGTGGATCGGTAGGAAATTCGAGAAGATAAGAGAATCTAGAAATAGAGAGAGAGTTGTTTTCAGAGGGAGTAGTACCAAATGGATGGGTGTTGGGGTGTTTTATAATGTTTTGGGAGGCAAAAAGTCGAAACTGTCCTCAATAGGACCGGTTGGACAACTTCTTGTTCGGTCGGACATATATTTGTCTGGTAAAAAAATTAAATAGCCGCTAGGATTATGTTGTGTGGCTAAACTTCTATTTTTTCCCAAATAGTCTCTATTTCCATCTAAGGTGGGGAGAGTGCAGTATTATCCTAGTGAGTCATCGTCACTACTATTGTAGCACTACCTGTCAAGGCTCTCTCTGGAGTCAGAAGACATCACATTATCCCCGTCATCGCTGCTAACGATCATGTTAGGAGAGGGATGCCAAAATATCTCTACATTGTCCTACAGCAAAAGAATTGTCAATTCAAAAAACAAGAGATAGGAGATGTTTAAGGGGTTGAAGTAATTTAAGATCGTTAAAAAAGTCTGGAGAAGGGAAAGGAAAGGGACCGGGAGGTAGGGACCCTCATCCTCTACCTTTTCTTCGCTCATTATTGCCCCCCTAAGCATTACTCTCGCCCAAGCTCTGACAGGGTGCGTACAAGCAACTCCGAACTGTAGACACTCAATTTTTTACCGCCCTTAAGACTTAGGCGCCGCACTTTGAACACTCAATGAAGAAAAGTTACATTGTACAATCGTTCAAATTCTTTAGCAAAAGGCTTCGATTTTTGAGCTTCTAATCCCAAGCTTACACCCCATTTTGACCAAAACTATTTTAGACTTTAAAACCCTCTTTTTCAAAATATTTTTTCAAATATTTCTACAATATTTTGAGGCCTGCATTTCGTTTAAAATATTACACTTTTTGATAAACCGAGTAAGGACAAAGTGGAAATAAATGGAAGGGAGGTGAACTCTTTGAAAAATATTTAAAAACATCTTATTTATAGGTTTGGGGTTGAAGGAAATAGGAGGGGTTGGAAGAAAACTAGTTTAGGAAAGGGTTGAGCATCAAATCGTTAAGAAAGAAATAAGAAGCCTTCACTAAATTAGGCATATCTCTTTGTACACTTAGAATTTAGATATGAGACTACCACCATTGGAAGGTAGACTTTTGTGGCTTCAATTTGACTCAAGAATCACCTAAAACCGATTCTAGATAAGGGCAATATGCTTGTTTGAAGTCGGGCTTGAGATCAGTTTTTTTTGGACTGGCAGGCCACTTTTTGTGTCCGCCCATACAAGTCATTGGCTAGCCAATCAGCTAGCCAGGTATCTCGGCAGGCAAATATTTACAGCCAACTATCCCCCCCATGTGCAGGCCTTGCCCCAACTGGCTCCACACAGATATTTCCGGCAGAATAAGCTATTTTTCTATAAATACAAGCCCACCCCTCTTGATGTTAGGTTAGAAAATTTTGTCAAAGCTCAAAAACTTGCTAAACACTCTCCCTCTCTATCTTGCAACATACATACACTATACATACACTTCCTAAACCAAAAATTTGAGGCTCCTTGCTGAGGTTCTGGAGCCAAAATTTGAGCTCTTGAGAGTTAACATCTTGTGGTTTGTTAACAAAGGAGTGTCTTCTCTTCAAAAGTATAATTCTAGCCATATTTTGCCTACTTTTCACTCTTCTTTTTCTTGATGTTTGTACTCTATTTTGGACTATTTTTTGTGGGCTAAAACTTGTGATTTAAAAGCTACCCAAGGCAGAGGGGTTAACCACTGTTTCTTATACATCAATACATATCTTTTATCCTTGCGTCTTCCACTTGTTTCCCAACTTTTAGCTACTAATTTTTAGAGTTTTCAGAGGCTAAAACATGTGGTTTTAAGGTCCAAAAAAGGAGAGGGGTTAGCTACCCTTCCTTAAGCTTGCTTACTAGTCTTGTTCTCTTTAATTTTTGCTTACTTTTTTTTATTTTTTTATTATAGCTTTCCACACGATTTTTAGCACTGTTTTTCTTGTTTTTGGGGCTTTTTAATATGCTTATTTAGTTTATGCTTTGAATAACATGCTTGTATAGTTGCAAGTCCTCATAGATTTAGTAGTTTAGGCATTAGACACCAATTCATTTGAGTTTATAACTTTTTATTCCCTATTTTTCATGTAAAGAGTCTCACTTTAACAATCATCTTTACCTAATCATCTCTGCAATCTCCCTCCTTTTTTTTTTTTTTTTTGATTAAGAGTTGTCTCAAACACTTGGTTGTTGTTCAAAGCATGAGAAAGAAACTTTCCATGCTTAATGGTTTAATCTTCTCAGAGGTTCATTACAAAGGCATTACATCTCTCTCGTGCTAAGCACAGCCTTTGTTTGACACTTCTCTTTGTCACTTTGCACGTAGCGAACGTAGCTATCATTTGTGAACAAAAATGAATAAAGAATGGCAAGGTAATGAAAAGGGTTAATAAAATGGAACTAAACGTGGTAAAAGAGCAATAAAATCAAGTCAGGTTCAATCGGATGTTATATTGAATCTATTGCGTCTTAACTCATTGCGTACTCTTTAGTGACGTTCATTGGTTCAAGAAGCAATGTCCACCCCTTTCCTTGAGATAACTCCATGATAGGAAGAAGTGTTGTTGGTCTTTCACTTCATTTCATTGATCTTTTTTTCCCATTGGTTCATAGATCATCACACAATAACTTTGCAACAATTGATGATTTGTGGATTGATTCTACTCATCCCTTAATCAGTTTCATGATAGGGAGGGGCAGAGAGGATAAACATCCCCTAGAAATACTTTGTTTTTGCTCTGTTTTAATTCTGTGGCAGTAGGGCAGTACTTAAAAATAATGGCCGGCCAGCCACCCTTCCATCCGGCAGACCACTTTTCAAGGCCGGCTGGCCACCATATTTTGTACAAACAGTGACATTTTCATGGCAGAACAGAGAAGAACCTGAGGCCAAAACAAAATAATTTTCTGACTGCAAATAGAGCATATTCTGGCAACAAAACAAAGAGGTTTCCAGGAGGATGTTCTTCGATGTGCACATGTGGCTCCACGCCTCCCATTCCATTAAATTAGTGGTTTAATATTAGTTTGTTGTAATTAATTAGTTAGCTTCATTTGAATGTGTAATAGCTAGTTAATTTAGTTAATTCATATGTGTTGTAATAATTAGTTTAAGGACATTAATTTGAACCCTCTTCCATAAGGGAAAAATTGTAATATTGTGTATGTCTTCCAACCCCCATTTTTTTCTCCTTTTTATTTACTCGCTTATGATGGTTGCATCCATATTTTTGATTTCATATCATTACCATGTGTAAATACCCATTTCTACATGCATTTAGTTCGGTTCATTATTCTAACAATGTTGTCATTTCTTTCTTCCTCGAATATGTGCACCAATCGCATGCTTTGAGTTGAGCCATGTGCCATGTTAATAAACTGAACTTAGGTACGAGGGGGGAAGGTCATAAATTGAGCACCCCCGCTCGCCCAATCAAAGATCAGCCTCTATTAATCATGATATGAATTTTATCTACATTATATGCTCTTGTTCCAGTTATTAGGCTAGCATTACTATGTGATGCGGACACACACATGTATAGACTAATTCGCAAGAATTGGTACACTTGATTCATGTTTGTTTTTGAAAATTGTTTTGAATATGTACCAATTGAAAAAGTGATCGCATATAAACATTATTCAAATTATTCCAATTCAAGCAATTAGCCTTCATCCACATGCATTCAAACAGTTATAGCACTTAAGCATTTAGCCTTATGGCAAACATGCTAGACATGGCCACAATCACACGCATGCGATATGCTAAAGCGCGTAAAGGCTCACCTAGTACTCCAAGCCAAAAAGAAATTAGTTAGAAAAATGCATGATTCCTAACTATGTAATATGACTAATGTAATACATGCGATATGCAATCTAATAGGCTTGGCTACTAATATGCCATATTAAGGGGGAAGAGCATTTCTGGCCATGGAGTGTGATCAAGAGTAGTGTGAGGAGCACCAGTGAGATTTTTGGGCAGGAATAGGTTGGTCTCAAATGGTTTCACACCTTTTTGTAACTGTTAGATGGTAAAAAGTTAGAATTGCCCCTGTGTCATTCTTTGACAGAGCTCAGAGTCATGAAATGATGTGAGTGAATGTCAAAGCCCAGAGACGACCCATTTTTGACAAGGCCGAAGACTTGGACAAACAAACAAAATGTAAATGCAGTTGGTTGAACCCAAGGGTTGCCTACGTATCCCTTTGCAATGAATCAAACTAGCATAGTTCAGGGACAGGATGCAAAATGATACATAATGCAACAAAACAATACAATGATATACAGTGTAACAAAACAATGCAAATGATATGCAATGTAATTGAATCATCAAACCACAAGCAATACAAAACCGCACAAATATCATAAAGGGATGGAAATGCAACATCAAACTACGTTTAACACAGAAAAGGTGTCGGAATCCTCAAACCACAATTCTCTTAGTGGAATAGGCGTGTGCACATGCAGAACTGTGTGTTTCGCAGAAAGAATACAAGTAATTGGGTGGGATGATATAAGTGAGGAATGATCTGCTGAGGAAACATCGTGATCCTAAATGCTGAATGTAACAAAACAAAGTACAATGCAATGGATGCAATGGATGAAGTGAAAAAGGCGCGCGGCCAAACCACATTTTGCCTAGAAAAGGCATGGACACAAAACAGACCATGTCTAACACAGAAAAGGTGCCGAAACCCTTAGACCACAATTCTCTTAGTGGAATAGGCGCGTACACATTATTACAGAACTATGCTTCAACAAAGGAAATGCATGAGCACATGCCAAACTAAGCTTAACATAGAAAGGATGTAGACGATAAAATAGATATGATGTAATAGATGTATGCAATAAATTCTATATGCAATGTGATAGATGTTATGCAACACTTATGATAAATACGATGATGCAGCTAGGAAGTGATGCTCTCAAAAGTACCTCACAAGGGCAATTGGTGATGACTCACCTTATGCGGATGGGGATCTTCCTCTTCTGATTGGTTGAACCACATGTACTACTTTTCTCCCTTGCTATGGTCGCAGCTTTCCCTATTCTCCAACAGGGTGATAGACTAGGTTGGTTCAATATCCATAATTAAGGCGCATACCCACTACCTCAACCTATGGGGTTGCCATAAAATTTCAAGCTAGTCTCGGAAATCCCGAACCTTTGTGTTCTAGGAATTGGCCGTTAGAACTCTAGTTTTCACCGTCTCAGTTGATCTCCTAGGAACTCACTGCAAACATAGGCAGGTGCTATACCATACCACCAGAAGTCATTCGGGCACGACAAACACCAAAGGAATTGCACTTTCAAAGGATTTAAGGTCTCCTAGACCAGAAAGTGCACAAAATATTGCCAAGTAGCGTGAATGCACAAAACAATGCTATACAGGTGCACAAGACAGTGCGATGCAGAGTGAATGCACAAAACAGTGCGATGGAGGTACACAAGACAGTGCGATATGGGTTAAATGCACAAAACCATGCAATGCAAGTGTGTGCACAAGACAGTGCTAAGACAAAGGGTGCGCAAGACAGCGCGAGCAATGCACTAACAAGTGCAAGTAAGGTGTGAAAAAAAAAGCGCGAGCAATGCACTAACAAGTGCAGGTAAGGTGCGCAAAAAAAAAAAAGAAAAAAAAAGTGCGATGCATGAAAAAGCGCAATGCAATGCACTAACAAGTGCAGGTAAGGTGCGCAAAAGAGCGCGAGCAGGTTCTATGCAAAAGATATGAGCATTTTCTATGCAAGTATAGGAGCATGTAATGAAATGCACAAGACAATGCGATGCGCAAGAAAGCGCGAGTATAAATTCAAATGCACAAGAAAGTGCGAATGCATCTAAATACGCCACACGCGAGTGGAGAAAGGTTGCGCAAGAAAGTGTGATGCACAAAACAGTGCGATTACATCCAAACGCGCCACACGCGAGTGGAGAAAGCGCAATGCATAAGACAGTGCGATTACATCCAAATGCGCCACACGTGAGTGCAGAAATGTTGCGCAAGAAAGCGCGATGCACAAGACAGTGCGATAGAAAGTGAATAAATGAACATCAGAACGAATCTGAGTGTTCAAAACTGAAGACGTCCTAACGCACCACATGTGAGAGGAGAAAGGTTGCGCAGGAAAGCACGAACATCCAAACGCGCCACACGCGAGTAGAGAAAGGTTGCACAAGAAAGCACGAGCATCCAAACGCGCCATACGTGAGTGGAGAAAGGTTGTGCAAGAAAGCGCAAGCATCCAAACGTGCCACACTTGAGTGAAGAAAGGTTGCGCAAGAAAGTGCGAACATCCAAACGCGCCACACACGAGTGGAGAAAGGTTGCGCAAGAAGGCGCGAACATCCAAACGCACCACATGCGAGTGGAGAAAGATTGCACAAGAAAGCAGGAGCATCCAAACGCGCCACATGAGAGTGGAGAAAGGTTGCGCAAGAAAGTGCAAGCATCCAAACATGCCACACGCGAGTGGAGAAAGGTTATGCAAGAAAGCATGAACATCCAAACGCGCTGCATGCGAGTGGAGAAAGGTTGCGCAAGAAGGAACAGTGGAGAAAGCGCGAGCATCCAAACGCGCCACATGCGAGTGGAGAAAGGTTGTGCAAGAAAGCGCGAGCATCCAAGCGCGCCACACGCAAGTGGAGAAAGGTTGCACAAGAAAGCGCGAGCATCCAAGCACGCCACACGCTAGTGGAGAAAGGTTGCGCAAAAAAGCACGAACATCCAAACGCGCAACACGCGAGTGGAGAAAGGTTGCGCAAGAAAGCGCGAGCATCCAAACGCGCCACACGCGAGTGGATAAAGGTTGCACAAGAAAGTGCAATGCACAAGACAGTGTGAGTGGCACACAACCACAAGGTTTAGACAAACATTCAAGATAACAATACAGAGTTGCACCCGCAAGCTGGGGCAACATGCAAATGATATGCACTGTGCAAGAACATAACTTATGATCATTCAATGAGATTGCAATAAAGCATTCAAAAGCAAGTGTTATGCAAAGAAAATGCGACATTTTAAGCAAACCAACAAGGTTCAGTAATCTCACACATGAGAAAAAGTAAGTGAATAAATATGCCACGTGTGAGTATCACAAGCCGAACCGCACCCCGTGCAGAAAGGATATAAGAAAATTATGCAGTCTTAACCACGCATGACGTAGGAAAGGCAAAGAACATCATAACCCTCGGGCGCACTCGAGGTGTGAAACAAGATCCCAACGCGTGGCACACACGAGGAAAAATGGTGTGAACCTAGGGACACACCCTAAGGTTCCGAACCAAAAGAGAACAACAATAACATTCGAAACACATCCAAAATATTATGCAGCCAAAACAAAGAACGGTATAAGCAAAGGAACCTACCTAGGTGCTTTTAACCACAACATCCTAACGCATCACGTGCGAGAGGGAAAAGAGAGTGGTGCAAACACTGGAGGGTGGTATGAACATCGGGCGCACGTCCCAATGTTTCTAACCAAAACAAGGTAATTCGAGGAATTGGAATGATCTCACCTGAAATTCGTCTGAATGAACCGTACATACAATATCGTGTATGTAAAGAAAGACAGTTAACAAGTGTGATATAGTAAGAGTGCATATTCCATGCAAGACAAACCACCGAGCTATAAAAGCAACGACACATTCTATGAAAGCATGAAAGAATGTTCTATGCAAAATAACAAGAGCATTTTCTATGTCAATATTGAAAGCATATTCTATGCATGAAACAGGCATATTCTACACAAGAGATAGGCATATTCTATGAAAACTTGAAAGCATATTCTATGCATGATTGAAAGCATATTCTATGCATGATTGATAAATGATGCGTGGTACGCATGCAATAGAAGTGTATATGAAAGGGCACATTCTATGCAATGGAAGAGCATCAAACATGTACTCTGGTGCCTCCAATTTACCTCTCAGAGGACTTTGTAACATGCTTAACTCAAAAAGGACACGCCCTGTTCATATTGGCAAGGGGTAACATCCGCATGTGAAAACCACTGGTGCTGCTTGGACTGCCATTCTGACTTTGAAGTAGGCTTAAACTTGGGGTCAAGATACACTCATACTTCAGAGAATGGCGAGGTCTGAGAACGTGCACCTGGAATGCAGTCTTGGAACTTTCTGAAATTGAAACAAACTCAGATGCTTCGATTTTTCCTCTTTTCTTTTGCTTTGCAGTTCGGAACCTATATAGCTTCAGATAGGTCCCTGTTCTATTGTTCTTACATGACCTGGGTTAAACCCTGCAGTTTATGAAAGAACAAATCCTACTTTGCACAAATATGGAAAATGGCACAGCACTCTGAGCACAAAATGATTTTTTTGAAATTGAAATGGAGAGAAGAGTTCTTGACCGGGTATTAAGCCTACGATTGAACAAAGCGCACCACGACTCAACAAAGAGAAAATGAAGGTAAAATAACTTAAACACTTCTATCGACACTTGAAATGACTCAAAACAAGAATCGAGACAAACAAACACACACACAACACTTAGATGTGTTACGAAAGTGAGAGACCTTTCGGTTCACGAGAAGCCTATTTCTCTGGGTATTGTTTCCCACCCTTTCTCATTTGCGATCCTCACATCACTATGGCACTCAATCTCTTTTTATTTGAAAAGCCCTTTTCTCACTTTTCTCTCAGCGCACATCTCTCTATTCTTTAATCTCTCTTCTTTTTTATCCCTCTCCTGGGTGATTGATGGATAAACACAAAGTTCTGGGCTCTTGCCCCTAGTATTCAACTAGATTCTCATTTTTTACTCACAACTTGTGAGTTTCTCCCACAAAGGGGTTGTGATGTGACTGGATGTGCAGCAGATCTACAACTAACATCAATTGACGACGCCACTGGCTTAGCTTGAATGTGATCAGACCTATCCAGATAAGGGACTGGAATATTCTGCTCCATTCTAGTTCGTGCTTCGCACTTGGCTTGATACCTCACTACTTGAAGGATGTGAGAGCTTTTGGTCTTCTGCTGTCGGCTTTAGTTGTGCCCTTTCTGGCAAATATGGTGCCCTTTCCGGCAAGTATGGTTCCTTTTCTGGCAAGTATGTTGACAGCGGGGAAAAGGCTGAGAACCTGACTCAACTGTGCCTCTAGTTCGTCATTTTGACTATTTTTTGTTTTGGATTTCTACTAAAACAATTTTGACCAACATGAGAGTTAAATTAACATGCTTGTTCAATTTTCTGATTTGAAATCATGCAAGTCAGGCTATGAGCACTGAAGATTTTCCTTTTTTGGGTCCAAGAAATGGTCCAGTTTTGGAAAAATGGAGTAATTTTCAGGAGAATTAATCAACCTCATTAAAAATTCTCAAAAACTATTTTTGCAAATGGCCACTGCTCGATCAACATAGAATTTACTCTTGAGATGCACAACCTCAGATCTGAACTTTGAATCGTCTTGCAGCTGAATCTTCCAATGGAATAAAACAGTCCGATTTTGAATGAAGCTGAGCCAATTTACACATGGCTAGGATAGCCGAGTTTGAACAAGGATAAAACCAATCAACATGAATGAGCCAAGCAGGCTGAAAATGATTGGGGCCGAACTTCAAGATGAAGTTGTCTACGTATCCTAAACATGGGAATCAGGCCTGATGTAGTTCTGGGTTGAGGTTTACTCGGGTGTTGAGACTCTCCTTTTACGCTCTAACTTTTGCCAAGGCCGCCCTTTCAGGTTTTCAACCTTGCGAGCTCTATTTTTCTTTTCTTTTCATTTTTTCTTTTCTTCTTTTCTTCTTTTATTTCATTCTTTTCTTCTTTTCTTTTTTGCATTCATTCTTTTTTCCTTGCTCTAACTTTTGCCTCGGTCGCCCTTCCGGGTTTTCGGCAGCCTCTCAAGGATAAAAAAAGTGTAACTTTGTCCATGTTGATTGGTTTGAGATTTCGTAGCCATCTGAATCCAGGAGAACGGTTGTTATTCGCTGATGATGTAGGAGTTGATCCAATCGAGTCTGAATTTGCACCTAGTGTTATGGATAGGAACTCGGTTGTCCTTTAGCAATACTTTCTTCTTCCAGCTACTAGAATTTGGCTTTCTTGCCGGTCTTCATTGGTTGGCAAAATGACCCATATTTGACTCTTCGAGCACATCTGACATTTTTCTGCCCCTAGTTTAAGGGATATTTCTCATTCAGCTTTGCAAGCTTCCTTCGATCACATCTGACCTTCTTGCCTCTAGTTCGAGGGCTGCTTCAAATCTAGCTTGGCAGGCCTCCTTTGATGTCATACGACCTGATTGCCCCTAGTTCGTGGGCTGCTTCAAATCTAGCTATACAGGCCTCATATTGTCATTGACCGTTGAACATTCTGAGTCAAGGTTCATGGTTTGAAAGCAAAAGGGGTTGAGTCTCGGGGCTTAGAGCGATCCTATGCTGCACAATCTCAAAAGTGATTCTACACAGGTCTTCGCAGGACCACGCAAAACATTTTTTGAAATCTTTTAAGAAAGCGACTAGTCGCTCGCGCTGAAGACAATGTAGAACCAATTTGGATCAAGCCAGGATCCTTCTCAGTACTCATATTAACAAACATGATCTCATTCATTAAGGGCTTAGCATGCCTCTCTTTCTCTTAGTCGATCAACTTTTTACAAATTCCGAGGAATTCCTTCCTCTTTGTTTTCATCATAGTGTTAGAAAAGTTTTTGAAAAACTTAGGTCAATGCAATGATTTCAAGGCACGGAAAAGTAGGTGAAAAGCACTGTCGTCTCATTCAGATCTTCTGGCACAACTGGCCCTATGGTAGAAACAGACGCAAAAGAAATGATGTAAAAGACCAACACAAAACAAGCAAGTGATGTCCGAGGTAACACCCTCAAAATCACCTGACTCTAACACAACAAGACTGACTCGATATAATAAGACAGACTCAATACAACACAACAAGACTGGCCCAATACCCAAGTTAGAAAGTACAATAAACAGCATTCGCAAATTGCTCAAAACAATGAGTGCCATCCACTATATCTGGAGTAAACTGAGCACCATCAACAGGTGGTTCATCCCCTGATCACATAATCACATTATTCCTCAAGTTCATCGATCCCGTGCCGATAGACTTTGCAGGACCTGGTGCGACAATGACCTTGTTATCAATCAGATCTTGAATCTCATGGCGAAGACGAAAGCACATATTAGTGTCATGGCCGGCTTGTTGATGGAAGGCACAGTACTTGGCAGCATCATGCTTAGCCGAAAAGGAATTCAGGAGAGGCTGAGGCTCAAGGGGTTTGAGATGGCCTTGTCCTATAAGGATTTGGAGAGCTTTGGACGAAGTCATGTAGAGGGGATTGAAGACCCTTTGGCATCGGGGCAGATACTTCGAGGTTTGTGTGGTCAGGTTGGATGTACTGGCGAAAGGATTGACAGGTGCTGACTGGGTCTGCTGATCTCTTCCGAGTATAGGATTGAAGCTGAAAGGGGCATTTCTGGTACAACATCCTTTTTTCCAGCTTGCCCCTTGATTTAAACTGCCCCCAACCTAAGTGGCGAAAGTGTCATCCACAGTCTTTGCAACAACTGTAAGCACTTGTTGTTTGTTCAGTCCTTCGGCCTTCAAAGCCTCAACAGCCCACAGAAGGTGTTCATGGGGACCAATGCCTGCCCCTACCTTGTTCTTACCACTTGCCCCCACTTTGCTAAGGGATTGAGTTGCTATATCAGAGCGGTGGGTCGCTATATCATAGCGAAGCCCAGTTATTGTCGAGATGTCATTGCCCAAACTGGGATGGCTTTAGGTTGGCTATTTTCAATTGCAGCTTGCCCCAAGATTGGAGAGCCTTTTCTGGCATGTGATGTGGTCGATGACAGAACCAATATCCCAAAGGCCAGATCTGCCGCTGTTCTCTAAAGATCTTCAATCATTCTCATCAGCTCAGAAATAGTGGGTTTATGGGTTTAAGATGATTGGGGTTCAAATGCATCCATCATACATAAGTCCGTATTTTCTGGAATGAACACCTCAAGCTTGGGTAGATGGGCTGGGGTGATGTATATGCTGGGGTTACAGTCGGATGGCATTGTATGGATTAGACTAAGATGTGAAGGTGATGGATTAGTACTAGCTCTAGGTCTTTTTGGTGGAGCTATGATCTCTTCATTAATAAGATCTTGAATCTTATGACGGAGGCAGATGCAACGGTTTCTATCATGACCGTGTTGTTGATGATAGGCACAGTATTTAACTGGGTCAAATCTTGGTGGAAGAGGATTTGGAAGGGGTTGAGGTTCTAGCAGCTCTAGGTGCCCTTATTCTCGTAGCATTTTCAAAGCTTGAGAGAGACTCATGTAAAGAGGATGAAAGCTTCAGGCTTGGGGTCGATTTGAAGTGGTTGGTTTTTGGCCATTGAAGGGAGTGGTGATAGTGTCTACTTCTGAGCATTTCACAACTGTGCTACCATCAGTAGTAGTAATGGAGCTGCGAACAATGTTCTTCCTCATAAACTCATTACTTTCCACAATGTGCCCTTATCGGATGGCATCCTTGATTTGAACCCCAATGTCATGGAGGTCGTTAAAGTTGAATATCATATTCTGCAATATCTCGGCTTGCCTAACCATATCTTGCTGCAGCGAATCCACTGATTGCTGAAAACGGATCAGCAAATCCTCTAGATTTATCAGAGGTTGCGCCATAATAGAGGTAGATGCTCGTGCTCTGAATAGAGGTGATGTGACTGGTGACTGTCGGATCAATTGAGCCAGTGAGCCCTGACTGGCCTTTTTTTGCCTTACCATTGGCGAAGGAAACACTGGTTGCCTTTGAATGGAATCTCTGACTTGACAAAGTCTATCAACACAAGTCCAATGTATCCAAGGGATATTAGAGCCTTCTAAAGCTATGGTTCTAGGACTACCTTGCAAAAGAGAAAATAGACAGCATCTTAGCCTGGTTTCACTAGAACAGATATGAGCATGGCTGAATGACTGCACTCTTTACTGAATTCTGTCCCAAAAATTTTCTGCCTGAAAATTGATACCCTCAGGCTGATACCCAGACTTGCAACCGATACATACATTCTTGTAGAGACACACCCTAGGAGCACATATCAAGCAAGTGAGAGCCAAAACACCCCTATGATGGGGTAGGGTTACTCTGTCCTAATTTCGTCAGGAGTTAGGGTTTCACTACGCACGCATGCAATTTCAAACATCCTGCATTCGGGTGAGCAACCTGTCCTAGTTTGGAACAGTCTCTAAGGGTTCTGATATGCAACTAGGTCAATTGGTCAAAAAAGGTGCCTCGGCAAGACCACCTAATATACCTCTCACTCCTAACACCGAGAAGTGAAAGGAGGATCAAACGGTATAGCGGTGATCCAGATCCAAGGTTTGTGTTCCCATCGTGGTAGAGCCCGCAATCGATTAGTCTTATGGCACGTTTTTCCAAGCAAGCCTCTGACAAACTGTTCAGGAATAGCAGATGGCAAACATTGTGACTTAGGCACACCTATGCAAATGCAATACAAAGAAACACATAAGTGTGAATAAAATAACATATCATGAGTTCGAGTCAAGTTCTTTAAATCCCCAGTAGAGTCGCCAGAAACTGTAGCGTTCGACTTTTTTCGCGTGCCCCCCCTTTCGGAGAAGGCGTGAATTGGTTATACTAAAGTTCGGACTCCTGTCACGGTTCTGAATCTAATCTCACAAAGTGCAATGTGAGATTGATAAACACGAAAGAGTCCAAATCTGACAATTGGTTTTGGAAAATCAATTTTGAATCAAAAAGCGCCAAACATGGACTGCTTTGCCAGATTATAGAGTCGCCACCTAAATATTTTATTTTTGGAAAATTTAGGAAACCCTGACTCACGCCAAAGGCCACCTGTCCGTCATCACCAAAGTTGCCTCAGCTCGAGAACTTGGGTACGAGAGGGGAAAGTCCTGAAATGAACACCCCCGCTCGCCCGATCAAAGGATCGGCCTCTACTAAGCATGATATGTTGTTTTATAAACACATGTGTTCTTATTCCAGTTATTAGCTAACTTACTATGTGATGCGCACAGCATAAAAGTATAAACTAAGTCGCGAGAATGAGAACAAAACAACTCATGTTTGTTTTTGAAAATGATTTGAAAGTGCTACTCGCAAGTAGGCTAAAGCGCGGATTTGCCACCCTCAAGTGGACTTAAAACATGATTTGTCACTTCGCAAAGTGGACTTAAAACCCACATTTATCGAGTTGTTCCAATTCAAGCAACAAAGCCTTCATCCATAGGCATTCATGCAGTTAATCACTTAAGCAAATAGCCTCATGGCAAGCATGCTATCATGGCAACACTCACACTCATGCAAGAATGCTAAAGCGTAAAACTTACAGTGTACTCCGAGCCAAAACAAAAACTAGTTAGAAATATGCATGATCCTAACTATACAATATGCCGAATGCAACACATGCAAAATGCAACTAAATAGGCTCGGCTATCTACTATGGCATATGAATGCAACACTTTGATACATGTATTCAAATAGATATTGAAATACGATGCAGTTTGAATGATGCGCCGAGCCCGGTGCATGCAAGACAAATGAATGATGCAAACATGCAAGCATAAGGTATGCTAATCAAAACGTGTCCCTAATCTAACCATCGAAAGCAGTTTAAATAAAAGGGAGAAAGACGTGAGGTTGGAAGACATGCACACACGCACACACACACACACTTATTACAACATTGCGCCCTCTCGAAGGAGAGTCCGAATAAATAAGCTAACTAGCTACGCTCAGCTAATTATTACAAACCAATTAATTAACTATGCTAGCTAATTAATTATTACAACACAAATGAAATAACTAATTACACAAACTAGCTAAAATGTTACAACACTCGAATAATTAGCTATGCTAACTAATTAAAGTGATAAAGCGGTCTTGTGGGCGAGGGAGACATGCATGCTTGGTTGGCGTCCGCTCAGAAATCCATTGCTTTGCCGCCAATTGCCTCTGTTTGCACACGCCTTGGTTTCTGAACATTGAACCAACCTCTACACTTCTTCTGCTCTAAAACAGGATCATTTCTGCACAAAATTGGACTGGTGGCTGGTCGGCCACCAAAAGTGGCTGCCGGCCACTTCAACTGGCCGGTCGGCTAGTACATGTGGCCAGTCGGCTACTGCCACTAGCCGGTCGGCTACCTCATTTCCCAAACTCCTGGTTTTGCTGTAACAAAGAACAACAGAGCCGAGACAATGCATTTTACAAGTAATCTATGTACTGCCACTCTCCTCGTCATTTCTCAAGCTCAAAAAAGAGTGGCGCTCGGCTCTCAAGCCACCAACCAAGCATCTCAATGCATGATGGCCCAAAAACCAAGCTTGTACAAGCTTAGTGAATGCACAAACAATACACAAAGTGCCTCCACCCTATCATGAATGATCAACGGTGTTGGCGACCAAGAAATGAGATACGTTCATCACTTTGAGTATGAAGCATCCTACATTTCTTGTGTTTGGATTAACATTCGATCCAACCACATGCAATGCAACACAAATGCTTATTTTGTACAAGTTTTACTTGATTCAATTTTGTTTACACATTTTACATTACCAAGCCATTCCTTAACTGATTAAGTCTAAGTGATTGTCCTCTAATGAGAGGGGTCAACCAAAAGGGTGATTTAGGACATGAGAGGGATTATGCCTTTGACTATGAGGAACCCTCAAAACAGGGTTAAAGCCATTTGAGCACAAACCCCACTTTATGCTTAAACACAAGCTTAAGGCCAAACAACCCTCAAATTAAATTGAAAAATGAAGAAATTGGGGAGGTTGTAGATGTTTTTAGTGCTGAAATGGCATGCTAAATAAGACTATAACATGCAAACGACTCATGTACAGCATGTTAAGAGCCAAAACATTGAAACTAGTGAAGGACACAACACTAGAAGCATGCAATACAATGCTCAAATGATCAAACCAGCTATGGATAGATCTAAAACATGCCAAATCAGTGGCCTAAACATGTTGAAATTAAGGCACAAAAGAGTAGAAGATCATGCACACATGTTGGCTCGCAAGCAAGACACAAAGCTCAACTCTCAAAAGTGATGAAAGAGTGAAATTTGTGAGAGTGTAACAGAGGTATACACACTGAAATCACATGCCAAATGATGCCATACCATGCAAACATCACAAATAAGGCATGCTAGAAGGCCTAAAACACAAAGCTAGTGAAGCCACTTGCACTATTGCTATGCAAAACATGATCCATATGACCAAGACCACTCAAAAAAGAATTAAAGCATGACAAAACGTGAGTAAAATCATGCTGATATAGAGCTAACACAAGCTAAAATGATAGGCTAACTCATTATGCATATTAAGCTAGTAAGCATGATTACACTACAAGTGTAAGAAGCAAGCAACAAGTGACCCAACCAGCTAGAAACAGAGCCAAAGTAGGTCAAAAAAGTCTCAAAAACATGCTGAGATCAAGCCATGAGATAGTAGAAAAACAAGCTCACATGTTGGGCCATCAACACTTGCAAAGAAGACACAATGAGGGGAGACCACCCCCTCTTATTTGGGACCTCAAAACCAACTTTCTACCACTGAAATTCCCCTGGATTTTAGTGGTTAAAAGGACAAAAAAAGATGCTTCAAAAGGCTTTGAAATGGTGGCTCAAAAGGCTTTGCAAGCCAAAAAGCAAAAGGGGGGAACCACCCCTTAACCAAACAAGGTTCAAACCTCAATTTTAAAACCTTAAAATCAAAGTTTTTAGAGGTCAAAACTAGCCTCAAAGTAGTGTAAAAAGATGGCCAAGCACTTAGCGAAAACAAAGCTTAAAAGGGACAAGTTCTTACAAGTTCTTACCCTTGAAGCACAGCTGCAAAACAGGTATAAATCTAAGCTCAAACCAACCTTAGGAGCTCCAAATAAGCCTCAAAGAACCTTAGCTCCAAGATGAGGATGTTTGATTAAGGGTCTCTTTGCAAAAGTGTAGAGAATAGTAAGCTTAAGGCACAAAACCAGAAGAGAGAGAGGCTGAAATTTTGCTTACAAAATTTTGTAGAGAGAGCCTCCCAAACTTGCCAACCTCCTAAAACAAGAGATATGGCCTCAATATATAGCAAAAACAAGAGCTTGGCCGAAATATCACAAAACAGACAACTGGAGCATTTGGAAGACAGCTGGAGCAAAATATCTGCAAAATATCTGAGTTTGGGACACTAGTGGCCGGCCGGTTACTTCAAGTGGTCGGCCATCCATCTTTTCTAGCTGGCCGTCCACTGAAAATCTGCTTTCAGGCCCGACTTCAAATAGGCATATCTCCTTCGTATGGACTCCTTTGTAGGTCATTCTTGTGTCTAAAGTGAAGCCCCAGAAGTAATCTTTCCAATGGTGGAAGCCTCATATCAAAATTCCAAGTGTAAAAAAATTTATGCTCCTTTTAGTGAAGACTGCTCAGTTTTAGCTCAATCGGATTGACACCTAACGTCAACCAACCATATCTCTCTCATCTGGACTCAGCTTTAGGAGATTCTTGAGTGTAAAATGTAGCCCCGGAAGTCCTCTTTCCAATGGTGGTGGCCTCATATATGAAATCCAAGTACACAAACGGATAGGCCTGATTTAGCGAGGGTTGCTCGACTCTCTCTCTTAACGGTTCATGCCCATCTTCTTCCCCAACTTTGTTTCTTCCCTCTCCTCTTCTTTTCTTCAACTCCAAACCTCTAAACAAGATGTTTTAAAGATTTTTTCAATGAGCTCACCTTTTTTTCATTCATTTCCACTATGTCCTTGCTCGATTTACCGAAAAGCGCAACATTTAATGAAATGCGAGCCTCGGAACATCGTAGGAAC
Organism: Camellia sinensis; assembly: GCF_055761805.1. Classification (NCBI taxonomy): domain Eukaryota; kingdom Viridiplantae; phylum Streptophyta; class Magnoliopsida; order Ericales; family Theaceae; genus Camellia; species Camellia sinensis. The sequence goes on from NC_138974.1 coordinate 116,265,433, forward strand.
TTTGTTTCAAAAATATTTTGAAAGATAGGGTTTTGAGGTCTAAAAAACATTTTGTTCAAAAATGGGGTGTAAGGTTTGGATTTGACACTCTCCTTGCCAAAGAAATCAAACCTTTGCATAGCATATCCTGCACACCTTTCATCACCAAGTAAGCAATTAGTGGCACCCAAGTCTTAAGGGCGGTCAAAAATGGGGTGTCTACAGTCACACAATATGTTCTGCCAGATAATTCCTATTCTGGCTGGCTAGTGTTTTATTTGGCCAGAGAAAGACTAGCAGGTGTTTGGTACAGCTTTGTAGAAGCTTTAGAATGTTGTTTTAGTTACTTTCTGTCAAATCCAAAATTGTTAGAGTAGTTTCAAGCACATAATTTGTTCGAAACAAGATTCATTCATTGATTCATTTGAAAAAGGGAAATGTACATAAATAGAGGGGCATTCATTAATATAAAAAGATAATTACAACCGATTTGATACATAAAAAGTTGTTTACAGGTTAGGAGTACCCTAAGTTAAGCTATACAAAGCATCCTTTCATGGAACAAAAGAAAGGAAAGGCAAAAGTGGGATCAGTCTGAAGGATAAGCTAAGTTACAGCTACAGTCATCGAATATAACAAGGGATAGCCAGTCCCGTCAAGTCCACCATTGTTACTATGATCGCTGCTTCCGCTGTCATGGGGGTCATCCAAGTAGCCCACAAGGTAATCATCTTCATTGTCATCATTGCCACTATTAATGATGATCACTTTGGAGGGTGGAGCAACCTCGTCATCTTGCAAAGAAGAAATGTGAATTATGAGTTTGAAACCAAGAATGAAAGCGATTTGAAGTAAAACTAGAAATCTTATCTGGTAAATTCAGAAAGTGTAGAGGAAAATGGCCCGGAGGTAAGGGGCCATGTCAATGCCCGCATCGTTGACCCTAACCTCGACTCTCACTAGGACCTTGGCCTGAGGCTTGTTCTTGAGCTCTCCCGTGGGCCTGAGCTCTTCTGCGACCTCAGCCACATCCTTTAGCATGCATTGTGGCATACACTAGCTCCAAATCCATGTGCTCTATGATAGCAAGCACAAAATCATCTATAACACTATTATCAAAGGAATCATTATCATCCATGTGTTTGGTTTGTCAAAATCAATGGGTGACCTGGGAAGGAAAATGGAAAAATTGTCGCCATCCATGAGTGATGTTCAGAGGTAGCTTAGAAGAGTGCAGGAAATGATTTTGGACAAGTGTGCATAGAATTCGGATGGTTTCGCGTTTTTATAGATCTTTTTGGAGGTAAAAAGTCCAAACAGTCCTTGTTATTGCCCGATAAGGTTGACCGGCTAAGTTTTCATTCGGCCGGATACTTTATGATCCGACCCAGAGTAGATGTTGTGAATTATCGACATGCTTTGTATAAAGGATCAGAGGAGGTGCACAGTTGTTATCTTCATTGTCATCTAAAGTGTGGTCATTTTAAAGTCTTCAAGAGAAGAGGGCTTTTGAAGTATTGCGACCCAAGCCAAGTCAGCCTTAAGTTCTATCGAGTGGGAGGGTGGCTATTTGAAGTATTATTCCTTAAGATAATTGAAAACCTAAGTTTGGAAGTCTTGATTTGCGTGCTCGTCTTCGAGCGTGATGAGTACATTGTAGCATCGTTTGATAAATTGTTGTGTTGTGTTTTTCCTGTATTTGTCTCACTACATGTTACATTCGCTATATTGTATTCTTTATTCTTGTTGTGTTTTCCTAGGAAACGTGGTACGTGTTCACCTTTGTCTTTGTTTGGATCTTGCATTCACCCTTTCCATATGTGAATACGGTTAGGATTGTTGGTCGGCACCCTTCCTCCTCTCACGTTGCGGCGTGTTTGGAGTGTGTTTCCTTTTCTCACGTTGTGGTGTGTTTAGAGTATGTTTCCTCCTCTCACATTGCGGCGTGTTCGGAGTGGTTCCCTCCTCTTACATTGCAGCGTATTTGAAGTTTGTTTCAGGGCTCACCTTTGTTGACTGCCAGTCAGGATTGGGGTTCCCTGTTGCTATGACTACCGGTCACATGCAAGTTTGGCTTCGGCCACGCTCTCTTCTCTCGCATTATGGCGTGTTTGGAGTTTATTTCGGGGCTCACCTTTGTTGACTGCCAGTCAGGATTGGGGTTCCCTGCTATTGTGACTGCCGGTTAGATGCAAGTTTTTACTGCGATGACCCTTTCTCCTGTCATGTTGCTGCGTGTGTGGAGTAGGTTATGGAGTTCCCTGTTGCTGTGATTGCTGGTCACGAGCGAGTTTGGCTTCAGCCACCTTTCCTCCTTTTGAGTGGAGCGCATTTGGATTTGCATTCTTCTTTTATGGATCTTTAGTGCATTTGCATCGTTTAGCGTGTTTCATGCCATTTACATGAGGTCTGCCTATTTTATTTTCCATCTTTGCAGCTTTATCCTTGTTTCTTCTCGTCTCCTTTCATGGCATTCACAATATCAATCTTTTCAAAATTCCGGAGTGTGGTATATGTAAGCCCAACTTTCAAGCAACCGGCCGCACGTAGCGTGTAAGTCCAACTTTTCAAATGTATTTCAAGCATATCATTTGCATCTTGCCCGTGAACTACGCTAATTTGATTCCTTGCAAAGGGATACAGAGGTAACCCTCAGGTTCAACTATTTGCATTTTCATTTTGATTGTTTGCCCAAAGTCTTATGACCATGTCAAAAAGGTCGTCTTCGGGTTTTGACATTCACTCACATCATGATATGATGCATCAAGTTCTGTCAAAGATGGGCAAATGTAGACACCGCATTTTGACCATCCTTGAGACTTGGGCACACTTTTCTGAACACCCAATAATGAAACTAAGATGTGCTAATCATATGAGTTCCTTAGCAGGAAACTCGAGAGTTAAGTTTTAAATCCCAACCAAGTACCTATTTTGGCCAAAATGCTTTTTGGCCAATTTTGCACAGTTCTAGACATTTCCATAATGTCTTGAGGCTCAATTTTTCCAAATTCAAAAATGTTGTCTTCTTTTAAATAGACTGAGTAAGGGATATGGTGTGAATGAATAGAAAGGGTGAAATCCTCTGAAATGCCTGTTTCTCCCTTCAAATCATCCTATCTTTACTTATTTATCCAATGATGTATGTTTTAGCTGGCCGAACAACAATTCATGGCTGGATATATAACGGTACAACCAGCTAAATTATACAAGAACGAAGCAATTTCGGGAATTTCAGTCTTTTTTGCGAAGTTTATTTCAAATATTTATGTCCAAAACTTTATAAAAGAGGAAAAAAGTTCATTTCATGGGGTTACAAAAATTGCCCAAGACTTAGAGAGAGTTGAGACCCCCATTCATCTACTTTATCTTCAACCATGATTTTATCAACTTCAATCATCAAAACACCATTAAAGCTTTACTCCAAAGCTTCTTGTTGAGGATCTTGAACATTCTAAGCTACATCTAAAGGACCTTGAGGGTGCCAAGAAAGAGTTTGGGAACCAAGAAGTTCATTCCCTTTAAAGAGGTGAACTTTTAAAACTTTATATCACTTTCTCTCTTGTTCTTCATTTCTAAGCTCTGAATTTCGTTGTTGGCTTGTTGTAATCATGTAATTGTTGTCATGAATGTGGTTGAAGGTAGAAAGTAACCACACATTCATTGAGTTGATAGTTTTCATTACTTTTTTATTTTTATTTTTATTATAGATTTGCTCTGTTTTCTTGCTTTCTAGAGGTATAATCCATTATTGTTGCACATATTTGGAACCCTGTGGATATGGTTAGAGGTAGATAGTAGCCACTCATCTGCAAGCTTGATTATGTAGAGTAAATTCTTTCATTCTTCATACTTTCTCATCACATATATCATCATACTAGCATATCGGTCCATATGGCTCAACCCATGCTCAATCTAAATGAGTAGAAGTGGTTGTTTCATCAGTCTAGAGGGAATGATCTTTGAGATTTGATGTTGGGAAAGTGGTTAATCTTCATATTCATTGATTTTTCTTGGAAGTAAAGTAAGTATTTTAGGTCAAAGATGTTGAAAACTCTCTTCTCCATAACTTGCGAACATGGAAGGGGTGTAAACACCCTTGTTCCATGAGTAGAAGTGGAGTCTTCAATAGCCTTTGATGAATTTCTTGCTTTAAAGGCAAAGCTTCCACTAAGAAATAATGGGCATTAACCTACTCTCTCCAATCCATAGCATGGATTTGAGCACTAACTTGCCCTTATTCACAAAGAGATGATTGTAGGTTCCTATCTATTTCTTAGGCTTGAATTTCTACTTGTTCAGATTCATTTAATTTGATGAATTGCTGTAGAATATCTGTTGTACATAGTTATTTGTGTGATTGCTACGGGTTGGGGGCTATCTACCTCCTCCTTAAGTGTTCTCTACAAGAGGGAGAGCTAAACAGGATGAACACCCCTTGGAATATGTGCTTTGTTTCTGTTCTGGACTTCTTTGCACCAAAAAGAGTTTTTCTCGGAGGATACGTTCAGCTGGACATCTTTTAAGTCGGCTTGATGAATTTGTGGCCAGCCAAATGAATTCTTCGGATCAGAACAATACAACTTTTGGGAGTATTTTCCTGGGCATTCTAGAGCTGCTGTGTACAATTCCTTATTTATTTTAGTATGATTTGTTAGATTTAATAGTAATTTGGCTAAATCAATTCATTTGTTGTAATAATCTATCTAACCCCATATCTTATTCATTCATTTGTTGTAATAACTTGCAACCCCACATCTTTCTATCCCTTTTATTTATACGCTTTCCATATATGTTGTAAAGTATCATATTTTATTTATCATACCCATGTTGTGTATCCACTTTTTTCCCATGCATATGAATTTTATTCATTTGTATTTATGGATTTTATTAATTCAAAGGTGTTCTATGCGTTATCTTATGTCTTGAAATGATACACGTGCCATGTGATAGTAACCGAATCCTTAGTTGCATATTGTGGGTGTATTGCATTAGATACCTTCATGTAAGATCATGCATGTGTACATAGCACATTATTCTTTTGCTTGCCATTGAGGAATACTACGTGAGCATTTTCAACTTTAGTATCTTCTATGTACATGCCATTTATTATACCCAGAATCATACCATGTGGCTATATGCTTAAGTGGAATATCTGTGTGAATACCAGCAGATAGAGATTGTGTTGCTTGCGCTAGAATTTTATTGAGTCTTATGTTGCTGAGTTTTTTTTTTTTTTTTTTTGGGTTGAGTTGAACAAAATGCTTTTCAAAATGCATGACATTAGAGCAAGTGACACGATCTATATTTGTGCGTCTTAGATAGTAATGTTAGCATTATTAAAAATCATAATATGTATATATGAAGATTATAAGTCAAATCATGACTTAGTAGAGGTCGATCCTTGGATTGGGTGAGGGGGGGTGCTTAATTCATAACGTTTCTCATACCTAAGTTCCCGAGCCGAGACACTTTGGTTATGATAGATAATGACGTTTGGCATGAGTCACGGGTTTTCTAGTTTTTCTAAAAGGATTAGGAAACGATTATGAGATCTGGTGATGTGTTCTATTTTCAGACAAAGATTTTGCAATAAAATTGATTTTCTGTACAGATTGTCAGATCTAAACCATCATTCATGTTTTACATTACACTTGTGAAACTAGATCACAAGATCGAGAGTCCGAACTGCTGGACTCGCTCGGTAACCTCGAAATGACATCCCATAGTTAGGCTTGAGAGTTGAAAGTTGAAATGATTATTATACCCTCAACTTTAATAGAATTAAATTTCAGCCATCTTAAATATCAATCTAAATGAAAAATTATTATAGAGGATCTTTACTCGAATGGAATCACAATTATGAACTCGAACTGGAAATGGAAAAAAAATGCCATGCTATCTCTTAGTGAAAAGTAACGTTAAAATGTAACTTTTAGTGTTATTAGATTGTGTCATATTTGGATTTATGTAAAAAAATAATCAATCTTAACTCGCTAAAAAAAATAATTTTGTGTATTGTTTAAGTTGTGTAAAAAATTCTCATCCTTATCCCTAATTAATTTTAGCTCTTATAACATTGGTAAGTTAAAAAAAGAAAAAAAAGAAAAAAAAAACAGGAATTTGATTAAACTAATTTAAGTTCACAATCTAAATTAAAGTGCCTTTTTTAAATTTTGAATGCTTAATTAGTAATTTGACATCTAAAAATACAATAAGAGTTTGTAGTTGGTTTAATTTTTATTTTACATTATAAGTTTATATATTATTTAATATTTTTTTGATTATCCAGATTTTGTTAAATCATAAAGTTACAAAACACTATTTTTATCTTTTTACGTTCTTGTAATGATTCTTCATATCTTGATGTATGTAAATAAATTTAGTATATAATAGTATATAATTTTAGTTAGTACATAATTTTTTTGATTTATATGCTGTGAGTATTAACAAATAAAAATATTATAAATTATTGTTCTATTTAAACACTTCTTTTTTTTTTAATCTTTTATATTTATTTATTTATATTATACATAGAGTGAACACTCCTTATGGAGTCTTGATGCTTGACTTTTTATGTTGCCAAGTGAACGCCTCTAATGGTGTATCCCATCAAACTTTTTGTTTATTAAAGAAAACTCTTATTATTTAAGTGACATATAATATATAATAAATAATTTATTTTATTTTTATTTATTTAATTAAATTATATATATAGTGTGTGTACGCGCGCAAGCCATTAATAATATATAAACAATCTAATTTTATGAATTTGTCAGGACAACGAATAATTCAGGGCCAACCCTACTCATGTCTAGTAAGTGATTAAGCCGAATGTAGGGAGTTTGTAACACATCACTTTCAAGCACACAACAATAGTCCATTAGTAACAACAAATAGACTACTCACAAATGACTTGACCAGTGGAATTTACGTTTAAAACTCAGCTAACACCTTCATCACAATCTTTCCACTTTATTACAAAATAGTTAGGTAACATTTGGTTCATTGGATGAATAGTTAGCTAACATTTGGTTCACTGAATGAATCGAAATGGGTTTATTGGATGAATAGTTAGCTAACATTTGGTTCATTGGATGAATCGAAATGGAATGATCATTTTATAAAAAAAATTTATTTTCATATTTAGTTAGATTAAAAGGATAATGGTAAATGAATTATAAATAGAATTATTTTTCACGATTTTAAAGGAATAGTCATTCTATAAAAAGAGTCAAAAGAATCACCATTCTATCTCGTGTCTATCTATAGAATAGTAAAATTCAGATTTCTTCACTTGTGTTCTCATGTATTTATTTCAGATTTTTCTTTCTTGCTATGTTATTCTTTTATTAATTATATATTATATTTGATATATTTATTATAATTATAATTATAATTAATTGAACTTCATCGTATATGATACATTAATAAATAAAATTAAAAAATGGGACAAAATTCATTTTACTATCTTATAACTTGAGGGCCGAAGGCCTTTACCTCTTATGGTTCAAAAAAAGCCAAAAAGTTCCTGTGCAATTTTAGATCAAAATGCAACCGCTAACACTACAACAAAATGCACCTTTGGTGATCAAAATTGGCGACTAAAAAAAATTTAGTCGCCAAAAGTTGTGGAATGGGCGACCAAAAATTTTTTTAGTCGGCAAAAGTACAATATTTAGCTACTAATTTTTTTTAGTCGGGTATATTCATTATTGGCGCCTAAAAAAATTTAGTCGCTAAAAATAAAAGAGTTGGAGACAAAAATTATTTTAGTCGCCGTATATTGAGTTTTGGCTACTAAAATAATTTAGTCGCCGAATGTAAAATAAAAAATTATTTTTAATCTTTGGTGACCAAAAGTTTGGTTGCCAAAAACATATTTTTAGCGACAAAAAAATATTTTAGTCGCCGTATATACATAATTTATAATTTCTAACATAAAGTCAATTAAATCACAATTAATCATAAATTCCTAAGTATTTTTTGTTCATTCATAATTTTTAATCTAATTATTCTTTATGTCATAATTAATTTTAAATCATTAATTATTTATTATAATTCCTAACTTTTTAGTCTAATTTTAATTTAGTTATATTTTAGATCACAATTAATCATAAATCTTTAATTATTTATAGTAATTTCTAGCATCTTAATCTAATTTTAATTTAATTATATTTTAGATAAATTTTTAATTATTATTTATTTTATATTTTGATTTAATTATATTTTAAATCACTTCTTAATTAATTTTTTTTAGATCAATCCTTAGTTATATTATATTATATTATATTTTAATTTAATTAGCATATTAATGTAATTTTAGATTTGAAAGATATAAGTATGAAATTATCTTTTTATTGTGTTAATTTCACTTTATTTTTTCATAAAATCAATCCCAGAAAATAGTGTGTTATACATTTTATGTTGGTTTTGATGGAAAAACTAATGGTTTAATCCAAAATCACATAAAAAATTTCTGTCTATATTTAAATCGTACAAAAATAAAGTGCTCCAATTTCAAATTACGAAATTTTACCCATCAAAATAAAAGAATTAGCATTTGACTAAAAAATATCTGCCTTTGCTTTTCTTTGATGGTGACAAATGACCATTAAAATTAACCATTCATTCATTCTCCAACTTGAGAGTGATTCTCTAATCTTTATATCTGCAAAGAATAATCAGCTTCTTTATTTATATTCTTCTAAATCGTGACTAGTCTTTTCATGAGAAGAATGAACGTTACGTCCCTTATATTCTGTACTAGGTGTCAACCATGCAATTATTTGCAAATGTTGAACATCTTAAATTAAAAATTTAGTGCGACTTATTTTAAATTAAAAATTATTAATTAAAAATTAGAAATAAAAATATTATTTTTTTCAATTTTTAGATAATTTTTTTCAATTTATTTTAAATTATTTTAATCTAATAAGTTATGAGTAAAAACTACACCAAATAATTTGATACCGACTAAGAAAAGAAAATTTCGAATTTGAATTTCTTCACTCTCAATTTTATTCGTATGAAACTATTACAATTTATAGAGAAGATGGTTACAACTGTTAACTCAACTACAGTTAACATTACTAAGATCCTAACTAAGAAAGGTTACATAACTTCTGTAACAGTAAGTAGTTAGAAGTTAGTTATGATGGATGAGAATTAATCTGGTGCTGCTGGAGATGCTGAGAGTCGATGTACTCTGCTCTGCTAAGACTTGATGTATATACTCTGCTAAGGTTGGATGTACACAGATGATTCAGCGTGATGATGCAATAGCTGACTCATCTTTTTCTTGGTCTTGCAGCTCTTGGTCTTGCAGCAGAACTGTATTCTTATCATGCCCCCGCAAGCTCAGAGGAGGGGACGACGGCAAGAGCTTGGATAGAAGAAATTGAAAGCGAGACACAGGGAGAGGCTTAGTAAAAAGATCAGCCAGCTGATCAAAAGAAGAAATATGACGAACAGCAACCTGTTTAGCAGCAACACGTTCACGAATATAATGATAGTCCACAGCAATATGCTTAGAACGAGCATGAAACACCGGATTAGAACTGAGAGAGTTAGCAGACAAATTGTCACACCAAATAATAGGACAGCAAGAAGGAACCTTGAGCTCAGATAAAAGCATTTGAAGCCAACAAAGCTCAGCAGCCACCTGGGCTAAAGCACGATACTCAGCTTCAGTGGATGAACGCGAGACGGTGGGTTGTTTTTTAGCAGACCAAGAGATCAGATTGGGGCCCAAAAAGACACAATACCCCGTAGTAGACCGACGACCAACGACACAGCCAGCCCAATCTGAATCAGAAAAGACAAAAAGATCAAGAGGACCCGAAGCAAACTGCAAGCCGTGAGAAAGAGACCCCTTCAAATACCGAAGAAGATGTTTAACAGCAGCAAAATCAGCCTCAGAAGGAGACTGCATGGCCTGGCAAGCATGATTAACAACAAAAGCAATGTCAGGTCGGGTGATGGTAAGATACTGCAGAGCGCCCACAAGACTCCGATAGAGAGACGGTTGAGAAAAAGGAACGGAAGGAGAAGCAGTAGAAGAGGGTTTAACAGACATAGGAGCAGCACAAGGTTTACAGTTGGTTAAGCCGGCTTTATCAAGAATATCAAGAGCATACTTAGACTGAGATAAGAAATAGCCTGCAGGAGAATGGACAACTGAAATGCCTAAAAAATAGGTAATATCCCCTAACTCCTTCATGGAAAAAGAAGTGTGCATGGAAGTAATAAGAGCAGCAATATGAGAGGGATTGTTGCCCGTTAATAAAATGTCGTCAACATAGACAAGAAGTACTGTAATAGTAGCAGAGGTATGTTGAATAAAGAGAGAAGAATCAGAAGAACTAATGACAAAGCCAGTGGAGAGAAGAAATTTAGAGAATGTAGAATACCAAGCCCTTGGGGCTTGCTTAAGTCCATACAAGGCTTTGTGTAATCGGCAAACCAACTGAGGATTCTTAGGATCAACATACCCCTGAGGTTGGGTCATGTACACTTCTTCATCTAAAACACCATGGAGGAAGGCATTAGAAATATCCATTTGTTTAATAGGCCACTGAAAATGTAAAGCCAGACAAAGCAAAATCCGAATGGTAGGCTGCTTGGCAACTGGACTGAATGTCTCATGATAATCCAAGCCTTCCTCTTGAAGATAACCCTTAGCAACCAAACGAACCTTATGCTGAGCGACCGAACCATCAGAATTCTTTTTAAGCCGATAGACCCATTTACATCCAATAGCCTGCTTGCCATAAGGAAGGGAGACTAAGGACCAAGTATGCTGCTGCTGAAGAGCTTGAAATTCAGCATCCATAGCAGCAGACCAAACAAGAGAAAGAGAAGCAGCCTTAAAGGTAGAAGGCTCATGAAGATCAGAAGAAATAGCAGCAAAGGACAGAGGAGTAGTAAGAGAGGCAGCTTTAGAGCGAGTAGTCATAGGATGAACATTGGCAGAAGGAGAAGAAGGATGAGGAAGAGAATAAGACGAGAAATCAACACATAAGGAGGGGGCAGAATGAGGAGAGACAGAAGAGGAACCAGCAGAGATAGGAGATGGAGTATGGGTAGCAAGAGATGGAACAGAACTGGACGGAGCAGACACAGAGGAAGAGATAGCCTGGGATGACACACCAGATCTAGTAGGAGGAACAGAAGCTGGCCAAAAGAAAGATGAGAAGGAAGAACCAGGTGGTGAAACAGATGGGGAAGAAAACAATGAAGAAAAAGGAAAAATGTGTTCATGAAAAGTGACATGACGAGATATATATATTTTGTTGGAAGAAGGGTCGAGACACCGATATCCCTTAGTTGCAGGAACATAGCCTAAGAAAACACAAGGAGCAGACCGGGGTTGAAGTTTATGAACAGAATAAGGACGCAACCAAGGATAACAAAGACAGCCGAAAACACGAAGTAAAGAAAAATCAGGACACTTATGAAATAATTTTTCAAAAGGAGTGAGATCTTGTAACTTGGAACTAGGCATGCGATTTATAAGAAAAACAGAAGTAGCAACTGCTTCAAACCAATAGGTGAGTGGAACAGAGGATTGATGCAGAAGAGCAACAGCAGTTTCCACAATATGACGATGCTTACGCTCGGCAACACCATTTTGGGCTGGTGTATAGGGACAAGCTAATTGATGATCAATACCAAATTTCTTGAGAAAATTTTGAAATGCAGTGCTAAGAAATTCAGAACCATTATCAGTGCGCAAAATTTTAAGAGAAACCTCAAATTGATTTTCCACAAAAGCCTTAAACTCCATAAATTTGGAAAAAACCTCACTTTTATAATGCAAAGGAAATATCCATGTAAACTTGCTATATTCATCAACAAACAAGACATAAAATCTGTATGTAGAAGGAGAAGAAGAAACTGTAAATGGTTCCCAAACATCACTGTGAATCAAAGCAAATGGTTTATTAACTGCAGTAGTAGAAAGGCTAAAAGGCAGCCTGTGACTCTTTGCAACACAACAAGGTGAGCAAACAACAGAAGTTTTATTACTAGGTACAGACAACTGAAACCTATTACAAAGAACTCTAAATTTGTAAGTAGATGGATGACCAAGTCTAGAGTGCCATATGTCATGAGAAGAAGTAGTAGTTCTGAAGCATGCTTGACGAGGAAGAGATTTAGGAAGAGCAGCTAGAAGATGATAAAGGCCTTGAGAGGAAACACCTTTGTACAAGACAGCCTTACTTGTCTTGTCCTGAATAATGAAATGATCAACATCAAATGTTATAGTACAATTATTATCATTAACCAATTGATGAACTGAAATCAAATTGGCTGAAATTTGTGGAACATGAAGGATATTATGAAGCTGGAAAGAAGAAGAAGGAGTAGGAAGAAGACCATTACCCTTATGCTGAATGGGAAGAGAAACACCATCACCAACCATTACCTGATCATGACCTTCGTAGGGTTGATACATATTCAAGTTCTGAAGATTATGCGTGATATGACTGGAAGTAGCAGAATCCAAATACCAGTTCTCAGGAGGATGTGATGTAGAAGCAACATAGGCTTTACTTGATCCATCGGATGAATGATGAAAAGGCATTGAAGAAGCAGATGGCTGAAAAGAAGAGTCCAATCGGTACCAACAATTGAAAGCACTATGATTATTCTTGCCACAAATTTGACAGATGACAGAAGTAAAATTTGAGCGTCCACCTCTGCGACCACGAGAAGAAAACCTACCACCTCGTGAATCAGTGCGCTCTCCTCTGTGAAAGTTGGTTCGATAAGTAGTTCGAGAACCAGAATTCCGAGACTGTGATGAGGCAGTATTGGAAGCAGAGTAAGCCATGTGTGAACTAGAAGAAGCTTTAGAAGTACTTTCAATATGAATAGCCTCAGAACAGAGAAGCGAAGATAAAACATCCATTGAAATTGGATCTGTTTTGGCTCTAATTGTAGTGTTGAATGCACCGTATTCTGTTGGCAAACCATTGAGAGTCAAGAGAACTAAATCCTCATCATCAACAGCAGATCCAGCCAAAGCCAATTGATCAGCGATATCCTTGATTTGTGCAAGATATTCCTCCATTGAGGAAGAAGTTTTGGTGATGTTATGCAGCTTATTCTTAAGCTGATGAATGTGTGATCTTGAGAGAGAAGTGAATCGCTTCTCAAGATTATACCAAACCTCAAAACTTGTTTTACAATGGCATACAGAAGTAAAGATTGAAGAAGAAAGAGTTGCAGTGATACAACTCAAGAGGTGAGCATCAACAGTGTGCCAATGTGTGAATTCAGGATTCAGAACACTCACACCTTCTTTGTCGGTGATCATTTCAGAAGGAGGAACAAGAGATCCATTCACATATCCAAGCAATCCAGTAGCACGAAGAATATTGAAGAGTTGATTTTTCCATACAATGAAATTGCTAACATCCAGCTTTACAGTGACAAATGCACTCAGGTTTGAAACCAAAAGTTTTAGATTTGCAGGAAGTTGAAATGAAGAATCCATGGAAGCCATGGAAGGACCTTTGAGCTCGCTAGAGCATTCGGTGCTCTGATACCATAAAGAAAATTTCGAATTTGAATTTCTTCACTCTCAATTTTATTCATATGAAACTATTACAATTTATAGAGAAGATGGTTACAACTGTTAACTCAACTACAGTTAACATTACTAAGATCCTAACTAAGAAAGGTTACATAACTAACTTCTATAACAGTAAGTAGTTAGAAGTTAGTTATGATGGATGAGAATTAATCTGGTGCTGCTGGAGATGCTGAGAGTCGATGTACTCTGCTCTGCTAAGACTTGATGTATATACTCTGCTAAGGTTGGATGTACACAGATGATTCAGCGTGATGATGCAATAGCTGACTCATCTTTTTCTTGGTCTTGTAGCTCTTGGTCTTGCAGCAGAACTGTATTCTTATCACTAAGCAACTCAGATAAATTATCCTAAATCGTCTCAAAATTTGTTTGAAAGTTGTACACTTGTCATGGTATGTATTATTATTATTTTTTTTTTAACTATAATGATTCATAACTTAAATATGCAATACACACTTTTAAATAGTTAATTGTTTTGATCAAGCCACACTACATGCAACTATTTAGCATTCTACTAATAAGTGAAGGCGTAGAATTTTGAGAAAAATGGTGTCTTGCTAGTAATAATATGAGAGCTATTGTTGAGTGGATGTACCCGTTCAAATTCTATCAACTATGAAAGTGACCTGTAAATTTTTATTATTATTTTATTTTTTGAAGTTGATTAGGTTCTTGTGATTAGTTTCTTATATTGAAAAATATTTTTTGGCAAAAATTCAAAGACAAATAGAAAAATGCTATATATTTTTGCATTTCTTGTCACTGTTTTATGTGATCACCACATATGCGGATTCTTTTGATTGGTTTTTTGATAGAAAATAATTATTAACAAAATGACGATGATGGATAATACAATCACTCCTGGTGATATAAAACGCTAAAAAAGAAAAAAATAGTGATACATAACATTACTCTGAAAACAAAGAACGGAAAGGATCAAGGAAGAAACTATAGTAACATGCATGGCACTACAGTAGTGTTTAGTTCACTAAAATGATTTTTGACAAAAATAAAATGATTATTCTCTTAAATTAGTGAATGATGATTCTATTAGAAATATACACTCAATTCTTCTTTACCGAATCAAAACATGAGAATTAAGGTGGCGTTTGGTAACACTTACGTTTTTGGTTTTCAGTTTATATTTACAAAAATTTTAAAAACTGTCATAAAAACTTGTTTGGTAAATATTTTGGTTTATAAACTAGTGGTCTCAATTTATAAATTTGGCCAAAATTTGTAAACTCAAAAAATGAGTTTACGTTTTCAGTTTTTTTTTTTTTTTTGACCACCCACCACTCGCCACCATTTTTCACCACCGTCTTCCGCCATCACCACCCTCCACCACCGTCTTTTGCCGCCACCACCCACCACTGTCTTCCGCTGCCACTTTCCACCACCACCATCTTCCACCACCACCATCCGCCTCCTTCCACCACCGTCTTCCGCCGCCGCCACTCGCCACTCGCCACCACCATCTTCCACCACTACCACTCGCCACCACTTTCCACCACCATCTTCCACCGCCACCACATGCCACCACTTTCTACCACTGTCTTTCGCCGCCGCCACCACCCGTTACCTGCCACCACTTTCCACCACCGTCTTCCGCCACCACCACCCGCCACCACTATCTTCCGCCACTACCACCCGCCACCACTTTCCACCACCATCTTCCACCGCCACCACCTGCCACCACTTTCTACCACCGTCTTTCACTGCCACCACCCGCCACCTGCCACCACTTTCCACCACCTTTTTCCGCCGCCACCACTATCTTCCGCCACTACCACTCGCCACCACTTTCCACCACCATCTTCCGCTGCAATCACCTGCCACCTGCCACCACTTTCTACCACCGTCTTTCGCCGCCGCCACCCGCCACCTGCCACCACTTTCCACCACCGTCTTTCGCCACCACCACCCGCTACCACCATCTTCCGCCACTACCACTCGTCACCACTTTCCACCACTATCTTCCGCTGCCACCACCTGCCACCTGCCACCACTTTCCACCACTGTCTTTCGCCGCCACCACTTTCCACCACCGTCTTTCGCCGCCGCCACCCACCAACACCATCTTCCGCCACTACCACCCGCCACCACTTTCCACCACCATCTTTCATCGCCACCACCTGCCACTACTTTCCACCACCGTCTTTCGCTGCCGCCACCACCCGCCACCTGCCACCACTTTCCACCACCGTCTTCCGTTGCCACCACTCGCCGCCACCTGCCACCACTTTCCACCGCCGTCTTCCGCCACCACCCTCCATCATTGTCTTCTGTTGCCACCACCCACCACCCACCACCTACCGCTATTACCCATCACCCGCCACCCGCCATCATCGTCTTCCGTCGCCACCACCCACCACTACCATCTTCCGTCGCCACCCACCCGCCACCACCATCTTTCGCTGCCACCATCCGCCACCACTCGTCACCACCCGCCATGCCACCACTCGTCATTTCTCACTCTTTTAGTTTATATTTTTTTTAAATTTGCAAACATTTTGTCCAAACCAAACGCGTTTGTAGTTTATGTTTTTCTAAAACTAAACAAAAATCAGTTTATAAAATTTTTGTAAATATAAACTGAAAACGTAAGTGTTACCAAACAGGCCCAACTATTTTGATAAATTAACCATTCCATTCTAACATTCATTTGAATTAATCAAACATTGCATTTCACTCTTTTGTCAACCCTACCAATGTCTTTCATTTAGTAGACTTAAAATTGTTAAACAGTTGAATTAGGGTTTTATTTTCATATACCACTATGATAAAACATGAAATTAAAACCTCTTTCTATACAAACAGCCAAAAAATTGTATTAAGGAAATAAAAACAGATTTTCTTAGAGTAGTATCACTACAGGAAATTGCATTTTTCGCAACGCAATAAAATATGTTGCTAAAAGGAAAAAATCGTCAGCAAAAAGTTTCACCAACACACGGAGCTACGTCGGTAACTCGTAGGTAAAAGTGAGTCGGCAAAACTTTTTACCGACGAAATTATCATTGCGTTGGTAATAGTAATGCCTTTAGCGACAAACATAGTCGTCGATAAAAGCCTTCATCCATCGTCAGCAATTTACCTTGCGTCAGTAAAAGTAGTTCAAATATGATGATTGTATGGAACTTTTCCTGACACAAATTTGCATCAGCAAAAAATATACTTTTAGCAAACACAATATGAGTAGGCAAAAGTAAACTTTTGGCAACATATTTACCGTCGAGTTGTTTGTCGAGAAAGCTTTACTTTTTGGCCACAACAAATTTGCATTGGCAAAAATAATTGAAAATCATTTATATTTTTTATAAGATTTATTTTACCGACAATTGATTGTGTCGCTAAAAATGAAAAAATTGCTGGCATATATATACTGCACATATGACAATAATTTTCTACAAAATGCTCCCTTGTGATCTTTGTTATAGCACCAGCACCTGGGTAGAATACTAGTTGTAAATCCAACTTCTTTGGCAGCAACAACACAGTTTTACATTAACAAAAAGTATTATAGCCATATCACCATTACTTACCACAACTTCTAAACCAAAAATTATAATATAATCTCCTACACAACCTGTAGGAGTAGGTACTAAACTAATGGATATAGTAGCAACAATATCAAATAGGAATGTATACAAAAAGTATTGAAAACTGTAGGATGATCCAAATCACTGACATCGCATGGCGAAAAAGGTTTCAGCTACCACCAAATTTCAAAGCCAAACCATTGAACATCAAAATGACCAAAGAGCATCAATAACCCTGTCCATTATGAAGCAGCTGATAAGTATTACCAAGATGATACAGATAAAACCAATCATAAAGCAACAAGAAGAGCATTTTTTTTTTCGGGTAAGTAAGTTATAAATTAAAACGAAAAAATATACAGATTTATAAGAGGTAGCCAATTACAATTGTATATACTTATCAATAAATATAAAAATTTATCCTACAAAAAAATAAAATAAAATAAAATAAAAAATTGAACTTTCATATGCACCTAAACATTCAATATTGCAACGGTTTATAACTTTCTTCAGTTTAGGTCATAATCAAAATCAAATGAGTTCGTACCAAAAACATCACAAAAGACAAAACTGAAGAGTTCATGAATCATCAAAACAAAAAATTAATGGCAGAATAGATCATGAAGGTATCCAACAATTATCGCAATAAATCAAAATTTAAAATGATGGCAAAACTTGCCTTCAACAATGTCTGCAAGATTCAAACACCCCGACTTGTGCATTGCTTGAAGAGTTTGAGTAAGTGCCTCAGCCAAAGTAGGCTTTTTCTCTTTTAGTTTTTCCTATTGAAGAAGAAACTTGTTAAATAAAAAATCAACTTAAACAAAAGTGAAGCTAAGAAATAAAAGTTCACAAGAAAGCTAAAAACACCATGCTAAAATAATAATAATAAATATAGGACTACATTAAAATCTCCCATGCAGCATTGCTGGCATTTCGTTTTCATACAAGCAACAACTTGTTTTTAGACAAATGAAATAAAGCTGAACATATTATAGAGAGGAATGAAGTCTGTCAGCAAAATGTATTTCGGAAGATTTAACTGTCAATTTCTTGAACGACATATAATTTATGTCATTGCTCCATATCATCATAGGTAGACAATTAAAAAGAATTGAAAACGGATATGCAATGGGATTAAAGCCCCTAAAAAGTGAACTAATAATAACTAAATAGAATAACAAATAATAATAAAAATAAATAAACAAAAAAATAGGCTAACAAAGGAGTACAGAAAAAGCAATTATTTTCTCTTTTACAACACCAAAATTTTAGTTTCAACATCTAACATTTATGCCACCTTCCACTGCCTTTAAACATAGTAAAAGGACTGAGACTGAATTACAAAGAAACATTTAAAAAATTATGTTGACACTCGACAATCATAATACAAATTATGAATAGGACTCACTATAAATGCAGGAACACATAAAGTTAAACTGATATGGTAACTATAGTTTTCAGTGATGTACTCACAAGCAAAACAGGCAATAAGAAGCGTGAATTGCCAGAGAAATGGGTTCTTAAGCCCTTTGCAAGATTCCCAATTGCTTGGATGGCTTCAACTACAACAGCTATGTTTACATCTATAATAAGCTGCAAAAGAAAGATGATAATAATAATAATAAGTGAAACTATTTAACAATTAAGTACAAGAGCAACAATCCTAATAGTAAGGCCAAATATAAAAAGAATGCCAATTCAAAAGTAAGGCTTAAACTGGATGTGTGATGCATCGGAATGCATAGTCCTGAATTTCAAATCAATGCTGAAGTTCACTTTCCATAAAAAATGAAAAACATGATTAAGTTTGTGCAAGTTCACAGAAGCTCAAACAATCAATTTAGTTATAAAATTTTTCAAGTTTCAGATGGAACACATGTATGGCACAGTAAGGACATGTCAATCCGATAAATATTGAAAAAGTGGGAAACTATTTAATCTCACTATTTTCTTCTTCCTTGAGAAATAAGTAAAGAATGTTGAGAAAAACTACTCACATTACATAATTTCACATTGCATATCGCAAAATTATGAGATGAACAAAACAGACCTTCAATCCCAGGAAAAATAACATGCTGAATAAAATACAGATAAAATATAAAATGGTTAAAGGAAGCAAACCGAAGCCTGTGTGATACCACAGTCTCCTTAAAATAGATTCGCCGCCTCACCGTTGGGTGCTGGAGGTACGCCGGCGTCTACTTCCCAGGATACGACAATTTTTACCAGCTATAATAGAAGCACCTTCTGATTAGCTTAGCGAATGGACAACGGCAGCACTCTCTCTCAGGAAGAAAATTATAGGAGAAGTAGACTGACAGTGTATGGATGTCAAGGAAAAATTCTATATCTCTTTTCAAGGAATAGGGCCTCCTTTTATACACCATGGGGGAGAGGGGAGGAGCCTCTAGCCATCAAGGCTGGAAACTAATGCTAGCAAAACTGCCCAATCAATTTTGTAAAACTGATGAGCCTTAAATGTGTGAGTTATATACACATTTATGAGGCAATTTCTTATTCAACCATTTTTCTCCAATAATCCCCCACATGAATAAAAATTGACCGAATACAGCAAATGCTCAACGTTTATCAACAAAGACTCGGAAAGAGAGAGAGCACATAGACTAACCCTGCATCAGAAAAGGTAGCTGTTGGCCTTGAACCTTTCGTAGTGAAAGCCTATCGGATTTACTGGCTGACCAGTGAAAGTGATGTCTTGAACTGTTCTATCGTTTATGTAAACCGAGACAATAGACCTCACACAGGAGTTAGTCTAACCATTGTTCTTGTTCTCACTGGTGTGTCCGGTATGGCCCTGGAACACTAGCCTAGTTCTATGAGTGTTTTTAAAGAATTCGGCCTTGGCAATTCTTAAAGAAGCGGCCCCACTTCGCACTCACATAGGTGTCCTAGATACAGTGTTTCATTATACCACATCACTAAGGTCATTAAAAGCATTAGCTTAACCTTTCACCCCCACAGGGCATCACTGTATAAAGGAATGGGCAAGAGGATTTACCTCTTCAGTGACTCACCCGTTACACGAAGTTAGGTTATCCCTTTGAACCTAGATCTTGGGATCTCCAGTCAACTAGGTTGGGTTTTCCGTTCCGGTAACCTTTACTAAAGGCCTTAACCCCATTCCTCTTGACGACTTTTCTACTAACTCTCGAGTTAACCCTTTGGTTAGCGGATCCGCAATGTTGTCCTTAGACTTGACATAGTCTAGAGAGACAACTCCATTTGAGAGTAGTTGTCGTATGGAACTATGTCTATGACGGATATGTCTAGACTTTCCATTATACATATTACTCTGTGCCCGACCAATCGCCGATTGTCTATCGCAATGAATACTGATAGCTGGCACAAGTTTCGGCCAACGTGGAATATCCTCAACAAACTGGCGAAGCATTCAGCTTCTTCAGTTGCTTTATCTAAAGCAATAAACTCAGATTCCATCGTTGATCTCGAGATACACGTTTGCTTGGCAGATTTCCAAGACACGGCTACCCCTCCGAGGGTAAACACATAACCACTAGTGGATTTAGAATCTTTTATATCAGATATCCAATTTGCGTCACTATACCCTTCTAGTACTGCTGGGTATCTGGTATAATGCAGCCCATAATCCAGGGTGTAACGGATATACCCCAACACCCGCATAATGCCCTTCCAATGAGTAGCATTAGGATTACTCGTGTATCTACTCAGCCTACTAGCAACGTAGGCGATATCCGGCCTTGTACAACTCATCAGATACATCAAACTCCCAATGACCCGAGAATATTCTAGTTGAGAGACACTCTCACCATTATTCTTGGTCAAATATAGACTTAAGTCTACCGGTGTCCTAAACATACTTGTATCTAACTTTCCAAATTTCTCAAGTATCTTATTAACATAACGAGCTTGAGAAAGTACAATACCACCAGATGTTCTGGTGATCTTAACACCCAGAATGACATCTGCAAGGCCCATATCCTTCATGTCAAACTTAGAGTTTAACAATCTTTTGGTAGGTTTAATCATTTCATCATTGCTACCAACAATGAGTATGTCACCAACGTATAGACACAAAATGACATAACCTTTATTAGTGTCTTTAACATATGCGCGCTTATCACACTCATTGATTCGAAATCCATTTGACAACATAGCATTGTCAAACTTCTCATGCCATTGTTTGGGAGCTTGCTTCAAACCATATAATGACTTGACAAGCTTACAGACTTTCTTACTTTTTCCTGGAGCTGAAAACCCCTCGGGTTACTCCATGTAGATTTCTTCATCTAAATCTTCATTTAAGAAAGTTGTCTTTAAATCCATCTGATGTATTTCTAAACCACGTAAAGCTGCTATTGCAATCACCATGCGAATGGATGTGATCCTTGTCACAGGTGAATACGTATCAAAGTAATCCAGGCCTTCTCGCTGTCTGTATCCTTTGATAACTAGCCGAGCTTTATATTTGTCAATTGACCCATCCGCTTTCATCTTTCTTCGAAAGATCCACTTACTCCCCAAGGCCTTACTGCCTGGGGGTAGACAAACCAACTCCCAAGTATGGTTCTGTAAGATGGAGTCAATCTCACTCTTAATTGCTTCTTTCCATAAAGGACTTTCAGGTGAAGTCACAGCTTCATGGAACGTTCGAGGTTCTCCCTCTAACATATAAGTCAAGAAGTCTGGACCAAAAGACTTTGTGGTTCTAGCCCTTTTACTCCTTCTTGGCTCATCTACTTCATCAGCTTGATCATCTACTTTATCAGTTATTTGATCAGCTATTTGATCATCCATGTGATCATCTATGTGATCGTCTTCGTGATCATCTATTTCTTTCATGGAACTCAGAACCCTGTCTTGGGGACGACACGGAAATACATCTTCAAAGAAAGATGCAGTTCTAGATTCCATGATAGTATTCTTGTGTATATCTGAAATATCAGACTTGTGCACACGAAATCTATATGCACTACTATTTTGTGCATAACCAATGAAAATACAGTCCACGGTTTTCGGACCTATCCTAACCCGCTTGGGTATAGGTACCGCCACTTTTGCTAGACACCCCCACATTCGTAGGTATTTATATGAAGGCTTGTGACCTTTCCACAACTCATATGGAGTCTTGTCCACTTTCTTCCGTGGTATTCTACTAAGAATATAATTCGCGGAGAGAATTGCTTCCCCCCATAAGTTCTGTGGCAACCCAGAACTTATCAACATTGCATTCATCATCTCTTTCAACGTCCTGTTCTTCCGCTCAGCAACACCATTTGACTGAGGCGAATAAGGCGCTGTGGTTTGGTGAATAATCCCAAATTGAGCACAAGTCTTGGCAAACGGAGATTCATACTCACCACCACGATCACTTCTCAAGGCCTTGATTTTCTGGCTTAATTGATTCTCAACTTCATTCTTAAAAAGAATAAATTTATCAATAGCCTCGTCTTTGCTTTTAAGCAAATACACATAACAGTATTTAGTGCAATCATCAACAAAAGTGATGAAGTACTTGTTGCCACCACGTGATTGTACAACTTTCAAGTCACACACAACACTATGCACTAAACCCAAAGGCTAGGTACTTCTTTCAATAGAATGAAAAGAAAACCTTGTCAATTTTGCTTCTACACAAGTTTCACACTTGTGTTGTGGATTAATCTTGAAAGATGGTATGTGATCTGACTTGATTAATCTATGTAAAGAGTCAAAATTTACATGACCCAATCTACCATGCCATAAATTAGGGGACTCAAGCATATAAGCAGAGGAAGAAACTTTCTCATTAATCTTAGGGATAAGTGTCATTACATTCAATTTAAACATACCACCTGACATGTATCCCTTCCCCACATAGACCCCGCCCTTGGTCAACACGACCTTGTCTGATTCAAACACCATGCGGAAGCCATGCTTGCTTAGGAGAGACCCCGAGACAAGGTTCTTACGAATGTCCGGCACAAAAAGGACATCGTTCAAAGTCAGTTCTTTTCCTGAAGTCATCTTCAGGATCACCTTGCCTTTACCCTCAACAGCTGAGGTTGCAGAGTTTCCCATAAACAACTTCTCCCCATTTGAAACCGGTTCGAAAGTTGTGAACATTCTCTTCTCTGCACAAATATGGCGAGTGGCCCCAGTGTCCATCCACCACTCCCTCGGGTTTGACCCCACCATGTTCACTTCTGACACGACAGTTGGCAGATGCATGTCGTCCACATCGTGTGACAATTCCTCCATTTCAACCATATGTGCCCGATTTTTGTGTTGGGGAGGGTTTTTCCTATAAGACTTCTTCTTCAGACAATCAACTGCCCGATGCCCGTCACTTCCACAGTTGAAGCATTTGCCATCGAACCTAAAAGTAGGCTCCTTTGGCTTGTAAGCTGGCCTTTTGGAGATTCCTCCTCTAGCCCCCAACTTTGAGCTTTTGCCTGTCGGTGGTTTTTTCCTCGCCCCCGAGGACTCGCCATGCTCAACCATGTTGGCTTTGACAGTGGAGGTACTCCCTCCTTTCTTC
Source organism: Camellia sinensis (assembly GCF_055761805.1). Taxonomy (NCBI): domain Eukaryota; kingdom Viridiplantae; phylum Streptophyta; class Magnoliopsida; order Ericales; family Theaceae; genus Camellia; species Camellia sinensis. Next base: position 116,289,077 of record NC_138974.1, read on the forward strand.
CTGTTGTCCTCTTCAATCCGGAGCTTGACAACGAGCTCTTCGACTGTCATCTCCTTTCGTTTGTGCTTCAAGTACTTCTTGAAGTCTTTCCAGCCGTTAGGCAACTTCTCAATCAAAGCAGCTGCCTGGAATGACTCACTTAGGACCATCCCTTCTGCATGTATCTCGTGCAGAATCACTTGGAACTCTTGGACTTGACTCAGGACAATTTTAGAGTCCACCATCTTGAAGTCCAGGAACCGGTCGACGATAAATTTCTTTACCCCAGCATCCTCGGTCTTGTACTTTTTATTCAAGGCATCCCACAACTCCTTAGCTGATTTCTTGGCATAGAACACGTTGAAAAGTGGATCCGCCAAGCCGTTCAGAATGTAATTTCGGCATAAGAAGTCTGCTTGTTTCCAAGCGTCCAGAGCCATGAGCTTTTGTTTATCTTGCTCATTCTCCTCTACGCCTGGTACATCTTCACTCAAAAACCTTGCAAGGCTTAGGGTAGTCAAATAAAACAGTATCTTCTACTGCCATCTCTTGAAATTCACTCCCGTGAACTTCTCCGGGCACTCGTGATGATTGAGCGGTTCTCCCGGAACAGCCGGAGTAACAACAGGAGGATTGACCACAGAGGTCATAACAAGGGTTGGTAAGCCAGTCGCCCCGGGGTTCAGATCCCCACCAACATTAGCAGCAACAGCATCAAAGACAGTTGCCATTTCTAAAAAATTACAGTAGAATTTTCACTATTCTGTACTTCCAGAACTCAAACTTAACACTAGACAATCCCACAATTGGAAATTTAATTCAAAACTAGTCTCACCACGCAACCTAGAATCGAACATGGTCAGGAAAGTTTCCAGGAAGACTGGAGGGGTCACACCGGTCCCACTTAAAACCCAGTTAACCTTAGACAAAACTTTCAAGAGCATGTTGACTCCTAGTCCATGGGAAACAACTTTAAGAATTAAATTTTTCAAGGGATGAACTAGGTTAAACACACCAAGTTCCAAACTGTACAAGCAATTACAACAAAATTGCTACAATAATTACAAGCAAATAAAACGTGCTTTACATATTGGTGAATAACCACAAATGAACACTCAAGCAAACAATTGCTTCAAATATTTAGTCCAAATTAATCCTTTTTCCCATTTCCATAGGTATTCCTGCAATAAAGAGTTAGCAGCAAAATACAACAAAACCTCCCTCAGCTTTTCTTTGCTTTTGGCAAAGTAGTGATTGAAGGGGAGGGTACTAGCAAACAAACTAATAAATAACTGTAAGTAAAGATTAAAACCAACCCTTAAGTTACACATCTAGAATTTAAACTAAAAAAAACTGTAAAAAATTAATTACATAATAAACATGTAATTAACTATATAAGTTACAGAGCTAAATTAAATATAATTAAACCATATTTTAAATTGGTAAAGGTTACATATGAACTTATGGTACACTAAATATGTAATTAATTGAGGCAAGTTACAAACATTTTATAACTCCTAAATACTTAAATCACATTACTAGGCAAGAATTGCAAATGACATGATTAACATGCAAATAATTCTAGAGAAATTAACATGAATTTAAATATAGGCAAGTTATAAACTTTACAACTCCACACCTAAATTAAAGATTAATAGGTACAAGTTACCTGAAAATTTACTACCTAATAAACATGCTAGAAATGTAAATTGCACTAAAAATTAAATCCGAATGAACATGTAATTTATATTGTAAACTAGAAGCATGTGAACTAGAAGCATGTAAATCTAGAAATACAAGGCATGAACCGGTGCACCATAAATTAATAAATTAATTAGAAAATACAGTGAATCAACGTTGCACCAATGGAACTCTTCTTCCCTATTGATAACAGTGGCATATTCCATGCCATGGGAAGACCAAACAGTAGCATACACAAAATGGCAAAATCAAAAGCTTAACCATGTGTACATGAATCTAATAAACCAATTAACTCGCTAGTACTACCAGTGGCCAATTACATGCAAAATTATTGCACACACCTATGAATCTATTAATCTAATTCTATGATAAACGTCGATTCTATTTTAAGCTTGTTGGGAAAAACTACTCACATTACATAATTTCACATTGCATATCGCAAAATTATGAGATGAACAAAACAAACCTTCAATCCTAGGAAAAATAACATGCTGAATAAAATACAGATAAAATATAAAATGATTAAAGGAAGCAAACCGAAGCCTGTGTGATACCACAGTCTCCTTAAAATAGATTCGCCGCCTCATCGTTGGGTGCTGGAGGTACGCCGGCGTCTACTTCCCAGGATACGACGGTTTTTACTAGCTACAACAGAAGCACCTTCTGATTAGCTTAGCGAACGGACAACGGCAGCACTCTCTCTCAGGAAGAAAATTATAGGAGAAGTAAACTGACAGTGTATGGATGTCAAGGAAAAATTCTATATCTCTTTTCAAGGAATAGGGCCTTCTTTTATACACCATGGGGGAGAGGGGAGGAGCCTCTAGCCATCAAGGCTGGCAACTAATGCTAGCAAAACTGCCCAATCAATTTTGTAAAACTGATGAGCCTTAAATGTGTGAGTTATATACACATTTATGAGGCAATTTCTTATTCAACCATTTTTCTCAAACAAAGAATTGATAAACTACTCTTGTATCAAAACCCACTGTGTCAAAACCCATTCATCATAAACCCACTATATCAAAACCCACTGTATGACACATTGTATCAAAACCCATTCATCCACTACTACAAAAACACACTTTGCCAAATAAAAACATCTCACTTTTATTAGAAGTGTGATAAAAAAAATTAGATTGATATTTTAATCACACTTGATTTGATTAAGTGTGATAATATTTATTTTTTAGGTCACTTCTCAATTAAGTGTGATTATATATATATACATATATATTTTAATCACACTTTCTAATTAACATGTGATTAAAGATCACATAAGAAGAATTAAAAATATCTCACTTTTATTAAAAGTGTGATTAAAAAAATTAAAATAACTTTTTAATCACACTAAATTTAATGAGTGAGATAATATTTTTTTTAATCACACATTTTAAATAAGTGTGATTATATATATTTATACAGAGGCTAAACCCTAACTTAACCACCCCTAACCTGATATATATATATATATATATTATACAGAGTCTAACCCCTAACCTAACACTCTCTCTCACTCTCCTCTCTCTTTCTCTTCCACCTCCTAGGTCGTTGCCTCTGGTGGCGCCACCAGTGATCTCTCTTTTCTCCTATTCTCTTCACCGATCTTCACGGGTTGTCTAGTTCATCTTCTCCACTCTCGTCGTCGGTTCCAAAACCCTAACTCTACCTTCGATCTTCTCCAATCCCTCTACAAGCCATATGTTCGAATCCAGACCCTACACGCCCCTCAATTGTTTCAGAACCTTTGTCTACAAAGGACTACAGCTGAACTCGTCAAAACGGCGATCTCGAACGGGCTGATTGCGATGAGAAAGATCAGGCGGCGAGGCATATTAATGCGTCAGAAACGAAATCAGAAGATGGACAGTTCACCAGATTTGCCGGTTCAGTCCAGCTCCAGGTTCATCCTTAAGGTACTCCCCACTCTCCTCTCATTCTTTGCCTCTGTTTTTCACTTTCTTTCTTTTCTTCACTTTTCTCTCAATGAATTCAAGATTCAGATTTCTTTTTTGTTTATATTTTCCATTTTTTTCCCTCCTAAAAGACTCAAGCTATATGTGATAACTCTAGGAACTTTATTGAAGACTAAGAGCATTACACCTGACATTTATGTTTATTGTGTATCTTTACTGTATCTATATTTTGGTAAAAGTGTGAGAAATGATGCTATAATATCTCATCTAATTTAACAACCTACAATTAGAAAGAAGCATGTATCACATATTGTTTTTGAGTTGCATATTGGTTAATGTATAAGGAAAATGGATTCATTGTCATTCTATATTTGCTTCCGTATTATTTGGTGTGATGAATTGCTGATGTGCCTGCATGTTGTTTTCTTTTAGAGGATCATCTTCCCAGCATTCAAATTTTTTGCAAGGATATAATATTGAAGAATTGCAAAGAAACTGAAATTGCTATGAATATTGAATATCCCACTGTTATGTAGAGAGCTCGTACCCAAAATGAGTCTTCATGTGCATTTTATTCTGTTGTTTGATTTGACTTTATTTTTTTTATGAGTCTTATCTCATTATTTGTTAACACTGAGTGCTGATTAACCATTGATATTTATTAGTCGGTGTAGGGTTAGCAGTTCATCCAGTAAAAGACACAATTTGCTTTATTGATAATCCTTGTGTCCAACCCAACACCACAAAAGAAAAAAGAAAAAAGAAATCATAATTCTTATTATGTTGCCTTTCTCTCCTTCTAGTTCCAGCTTGAGGTATTCAAGTATCTGAATATGCACATCCTCTATGTTCTGAAATAGGTTTTCTTCAGCAACCAGGTTCCTTGTTTTTGTTGTATTTTGGTATATCTAGGAGATTCCCACATTTATGTTTTGATCTCTACATTAGTTGGTTTGTTTGCAGTTGGGAACATCAGATCCCTTACTTGGCTTCACAACATGATTAGACAAATCCAATTCTACTTCTATTATTGGTTTATTGTAGCTCAATAGGCCCGTTTGGTAAAGCTGTGGGAAAGTGATTATAACTTATAGCCTAACAGCTTATAGCTTTTAGCTGTGAACATAAGATGATTTTTGACTTATAAATTAAGCTTCTCCTCCCCCACTCAAAGAATAAGTTGATTTTTGGCTTACAAAAAGCTATAAGCTATATTGTTAAGTTGAACCAAACACATCAAAATAGCTTAAATTAAGCTAAAAGCTAAAATAAGCTGGAAATAAGCCCTACCAAACAGGGTCAATGTGCCATCTAAACTTCCTAGACCTCTACAAAAGTAGGTACAAAAAGCAACTTCTCGGTTGTCATTGATGAGGCACTTCTCAAAAGCTTCATCAAGTATGTTAAACTACTATTTTTCTTTAATGAAAAAACCTACCATGCATAAGATGCATGTCTTACTTTTTATGCTTTGTTTCTCAACTTAGAATGCCCTTTGGTCATATTTTGTCTGTTTTTCAATATACACCTCTCTTATCTCAAATTTAGGTTTAATTTTTTCCTTCATGTTGATTTGAAATTGTACTGAAGACTTTTTTGTTCTTTAATGTTCATTAGTTAACTGTGTCTGTGAAGCCCCAAACTCACATTGAAGGTCTCTTTCTCGATAGTCTACAAAGCTCACTATAGGAAAAATGAGATATGGCAACATTTTTTTTACGATGTTTATAAAAACGCCGCTATTTTTCAATTGAAACAACATTTTTAAAATGTTGTATTAGATTTCTTTTCCGCGTGTTAATTGGCTAACGCCGTTACCCATATCCTAAAGCCCTAAAGACACAGCGAGAGAGAGAGAGAGAGAGAAAAAGAGAGAGAGAGAGAGAGAGAGAGAGAGAGAGAGAGAGAGAGAGAGAGAGCGCAAAATTGATTGTTTCTCTATTGAGCTCGAATTCATTCTGAGTAAAATTGATTTGCGATTTGCGAAAGTGCTATAGTGATCAAATTCATTCTGAGCAAAATTGATTTGTGATTTGTGATTTCTCTCAATTTCTCGCTCCAGTTTTGCGATTTGCGATTTGCTGTTGATTGTCAAAGATTTGAAGATTTGGAGATTTGAATCTGAGCGTTGAAAGTTCTCAGTCTACTCCTCCAGATTTGTTCTCAGTCTACTCTCTCGCTCGATTTCGAAAACTCTCTCTCGCTCGATTTCAGATCTGGTGATGATTTGAAGGCCACCACTTGGATTGTAGATTTTGAAGTTTGGTTCTCGATTTTGTAAGTTTCAATTCGTTTAGCTATTTCTTTTTCTTTTTTGTTTTGGGTTGAAGAATGTAGACATTCATACTCATATCTTGCATCTCTATAACACATATCTCTGATGCATAAACATGAGTTTAGCTCGACTGCTTTGATTCATTGTATAACATATATCTCTGGTTAATGAATTTATGAAGATGGCTCTATGCATTTAAACTTGATAATTTTGTTAAATGTGTTGTTTCTCTTGCTTTGTACTTGTCAAGCTCACTGTATCGAGTTAGGTCCTCTGTTTAGTCTATGGCCATTCATTGTGCCTCAGATTGGTGATTAACCTTTATGCTCGAGTTCTCCTTCAAATGTTTACTCTAATTCCCATTTTCATTGTCATGATGTAGCATATTTGTGCCTCATTAAGAGAATTGAGATATCTCTGGTATTGTTTAGATTAGACGATGGCATGAGGCGTTTGGATCTGATCCGGAACTGAATTGTGAACCTTGTACTCGACACCCTCAACTTAAATCTTCAGGTATGAAATTTTGGGACTTGAAAGTACTTCCGAAGATTGTTAGAAAATGAAAATTCTGTGACCTGTACTTGACAATCTAAATGTTTATTATCACAGGTTTTATTAGTAATTAATCACACTTAAAAAATGTGATCTAAATGTTATTAATCACACTTAAAAGATGTGATCTGAATGTTTATTATCACAGGTTTTATTGGTTATAAATCACACTTAAAAGATGTGATCTAAATGTTATTAATTACACTTGAAAGATGTGATCTAAATGTTTATTATCACAAGTTTTATTAGTTTTTAATCACACTTAAAAGATGTGATATAAATGTTATTAATCATACTTAAAAAGTGTGATTAAAAATGATCCTTTTTAATCACACTCCCAAATATCACACTTTGACAAAACTTAAAAAAATGTGATTAAATAATATAGATCACATAAAAAACCTGTGATTTTTATTTGTTTTTGTAGTAGTGATCATATAATTTTTTCTCTCTTATTGTTCCATCTCCATGATATCCCCACCGTTGCCTCCCTCACATCTCCACCTTCACTTCTAATACACTCCACCAAACTCTCTGTTGCCATCCTCTCCACCTTAACCACTATTTCCAGAACACTTGCAAACCCACTATTGCCTCGATTCAGTCCGATTCGATCATCACAACCACCAGCCAATTTCAGGGATATTTTGCCCTAGATCCAATCCAGTCATCACCGGTGGCAATAGAAAAAAGAAGAAGAGAATGATGGCGAGGAAGATGAAGGACCAAAGATGAGCACTAGGAGGGACGAATGATAAAACGATAAATGTATGATTTCAATTTCTTCAGTTTGAATTTTTCGGACATCGATAGAACGGTGAAGGGCAAAGGGAAATCAACAAAATAATAATAATAATAGTATCTATGAAAAAAATATTATTAAGTTGTCAATTTTTCTGTTTATTGTTGGGTTTGTGTTGGGTTATATAAGCACTAGTTATGGTTATAGTTATGGAGGTGGGAGCTCTGGTTTATGGTTATTGTTAGGTTTTTGTAATTGGCAATCCCGTTTGACAAAACTCTTTTTAGTTGTAATTTTATTCGATCTTTTATTTCAGTGAGGTTTTGAGTATTTAGATGCGAATCCAACCTGAATTGTGCCTTGCAGAGAAGTTTGTGATCTTAATTCTTTCATGTTTTCCACTTCATTGACTACGTGGGGGATTGAACTGCTTGCTCAGCTCATAGGGATTTAGAGGCAGCGCCCCATGGCGGGTTCGGGGCAATGCCACAGTAAGGTCGAGGGGTAGCGCCCCCGAAGCAAAAAGCAAAAATGCAGTTGAAGTTGTTTGACTACTTGAGCAGTCATTCGTGTGCTCGAGCGAAGAAATAGATCATCCAGTATTTTTGCAGAGCGCCTGAACTTTTGGGGAAATAGTTTTACCGCTCTAGTGGTGAAAGTTGTGCTTGAGTGGTTAGCCTATATGTTTCGCACTGCCTTTAGTCACACCGCTCGAGCAGTGAAATTTGCACTCGAGCAGTATTCTGTTTTCTATAAAGTGCGTTGTGCACTTGTGTGGTTTTTTCACGTTAAATCATTGTGTCAATTTGTCTTTGATTGTTTGATTGGGATCGTTATTTATTGTTTAAAATTGATACATAATCACAAATCATTATCTTGAGAATTGTAAGATTTTTCAGTTATAGTTATGGAGGTAAGGTTGTTGTGGAAAGAGAAAGGGAAAGGGAGAGGGAAAGGAAAAAGAAAAGAAAAATGAGAGGAGGTTTGGGAAAGAAGAAAAAGAAAAATATGTGGCTTGCCACAAATGAAGGGAAGCGACTGGACAGAAAGGGAAGGCAAGTCACCACTGTGAAATGCTGCAGGAGAGAGATGAGAGATTGAGGTTTATTCCATGTAATGAAGCTCATTGGTGTTCATGATAAGTGACTCAGATTTACGCCACGTGTGCTTTAAAAAAATATTCTATTTGTTATTGAAAATTTTCATTAGATAAACTAATATAGTCGGATGGATGGTTAATATTAATACGAAATAAAAAAATTCAGAGTTTAAATTGATGCAATTGAAACATTGGGGTTTAATTTGAAAAACACGTGAAACCTTGGGGTTTTTTTTGTAAGTTGCCCTAATTTTTTTTTCTTTTCTCTCTTTTTTGATGCTAAATTAGAATCAAAATCTCAAGAAAAATCAATGAAAAATTCTTGAACTTCTTGTGTGAAGGTCTTCATAATTTCTAGGACTAGGACTAAATTCTTCTCAAGCACAATATAGAAGTCTTGGAAAAATTATTGCATACCAACAATGGTCATGTCCTTATATTGTTTATCACACCAATGTAAATATGATGGATCCCATTGCATAAACTAATCAAAGAAAATGAAGGTATACCTATGTCCATAACTATTATTAGCATACAAAAAATTGCCTAGAGTCTTGACTATTTTCAGAGAACATGACTCTAAATCCAAATTATATAGAACATGCATTTTGATGGCTAATACAAAGACTTCTTAATTCTTGGTTTTGAACAACTATAACACTACAATGATCAATAAATAATTAGTTTAGTTGATCACTCTAGTATGTTAGGAATTAGAGTAGAGAAGTGCTATTTTTAAAACAAGTTGGGATTAGCTATCTTTTTATAAAATGTAAGAGTTTCCAATGAACGGGAGCATGGAATTACCTAAGGGGTATTTATTATTTCGGATTATGTGATTGACGTCTAGAATTTTGTCGTTGGTCATCAGTAGAGGATGGTATTGCTTGTTGCTAGAGATAGACTATGAGTACTATTGTAGGATGGGCTATGTGATGTAACACGATGTGTTGTCGATGATTAATGAACATTGTGAATAGACAATTCCATTACTGAGTTATGGAGTATGTTGTTAAATAAGTAACTGCAACGCTTATAAATGTATTTTTATTGTGAGAGGGTTGTTGGATAGTATGATTTTGGTGTTTAGTAATTCATGTTGTGTTTGGAAACACTTTAAGAATGTAAGAAAACCCGTTCTTGAATGGCGGTGTGTGGAGCACATTTTGTAACACCCCCAAAAATAATTATGATAATGCAACTCCAAATGCTAGTACAAAGTGATATAGATAAAATAAGAAGCTTTCATTAATCAAAGTTAATATACAAAAGGTAACACATGTGATATACATTCACAAATCATTCATCTTGGATCTACATCATATGTTACAAGATGAAATAAGAAATGAAAGCTAAACATATATTCATATGCCCTAATGGCTTACAGCTTTTCAAGGCTGTGCTTGATTACAACAAAATGAGTCATCAGCTCAGTACAAATTAGCCCTAGGCTTGAAAAGAAAGTAAATACAAAATAAACAGAAATTGAGCCCTCAGCTTCACAGTCCTCCTAAGTTAAGTCCTTGGCAAAGGCATATCACCAGCACTTGAAAATGATTTTTCCCAAGTAGGGTGAGCCAAAGCCCAGTAAAACAATCTAACACTATATATAAATCTTAACAAAGATATAAGTATAATTTGCATATACAATGCTTGTAATAAAATCATTCATATTCTACAAGATCATAGTATGCCAAGTTTTATATCTCAATCCATTTTATCTCAATTCATTTTAACTCAATTCGTTTCACCTCAACTCATGAGTCAAATTCATTGTTATCTAGACAACCCATTTGAGGCTACAACTCAGTGGTTTTCTAATCAATACAACCATTCCACAAACACTTCAATTTGCCATTTTACGAAAATTTTATCCATGGGAATCGGCACTTATGTATACGTGCAGTTTTTGAGAATTTCATTCTGAGCACACAGGCCAACTTAATTCAATAGAGTCCATCCCCTTTCTTCTCTCAAACATAGAGTACATCCCCTTCCTCCTCCCAAATATCATACATATACAATGTATTAAAATAAAGTCATATTCAATGACAATAGTTAAAAGATTAGTTTCAATTCACCTAATTCTCATTCAATTTCTACAACAATCATAGTTATCCTCCATCGATAACCCAAAACAGATATTTCTAAACAGATATACAATCTCCAAAATAGATAAACATTCCAAATTTCCATAGGTGAGAGATAAGAATATCCAACTCTACCATTTATAAAAACATCTATCCAATTTCACATTCTCCATACCAATTCCACTATTTATACAAAATAATTATTTGAAACATTTTAGGGAAAAACTCAATTTTCTTCCAATTCCAATCCATGTGTCAAAATCAACAAATTTAACACAACAAATCTTAATATCTACACCTACAACCATTTTCAATACCTTCATTTGAAAACCCCTCTTTTGATTTTAAACCAAAACCCTAGGTTTGTCTAAAATTCTCCAAATCCCCAACATTATTTGCACAATCAACAAATAACTAAGTTAAAAATCATAAGAGGGTATACAAAGTCCTTACCTCAAAGTTAGAAGACGAGTAAAGCAAAGAGAAAACTTCAAAGACACTGAAATTGACTTTTGTTCGATCAAAATGGAGCTCTTGAGATGCTCTACCTTTTTCCCAAAGACACTAGGGTAAAGAAACTAACAGATCTAGGTGAAAATGTAGAGAGAATGTGAGTTCTAGAGGGAGAAACTCAAGATCTAGGGTTTTGAAATGTTTTAGAGAGAGAAAGAGATGAAAAAGTGATGTAAAAAGTGGTTGTTACGAACTAATATATGCATAATCCGCTCGAACTCACGAGTTGATGCTCAAGCGTTAGATATAATAAGTTGTTCCGCTCAAGCGCAAGAAGTGACGCTCGAGCGCAAAATGTACATTCCCAATAGTTTTGCAGACAACAGACCAATGCTCGAGCTCAAGAAAGGTCGCTTGAGCACCCCCCTGCTTGAGCATAAGAAACATCGCTCAAGCGTAAATACACTCTCCCAGTAGTTTTGCAGACCTGCAAAAGTACAGAGAGTTCAAAAAGCCCGCTTGAGCGCAAGAGTGCAAGAAGTGTTGCTCGAGCGAAGGAGCAAAATTCTAGGCAACAAGAGTTTGGAAACTAAGTAACCAACCTGTCCCAAACGCAACTATAACAATCCAATAGCCCAAATTTAAGGAGATACAGGGGAAACAAGATGTGAACAACAATATGAAACCATGAAACCTGAGTCCGGGATACAACAAGAGTCGGGTCCAAATCGGAATCGCTATACAATTTGATGGAAAATGGGTTAATGCATTTAACTATTAATAGTCAGGATTGTGCTGATTGGACTAGGTGTATGTATTACACCCGTGTAATATTCATGATTGGTTAGTCTGTTATGCTTTTAATGTGATGTTGTTTGTGAGGTCTGTTTCTCTCCGGTTAAGCCGGTAAAGCGTGGTGCCTTGGCAGAGATTTCCTCGTCCCTTCCGATTTGTGCTTGGTAAAGTGTGAAAGGGGGTCTGTTTCCCACCGTATCTTAGCCTGCAAAATGCGGCACCTTGTGATAGATTCTTCGTTCGCTTCCGGTTTGTGCCCAGTAAAGTATGACCTGAGGGGCACTTCCTTCTGGGTGAGGTGGGTAAAGTGTTGTATGTTATTGGTATTGTTAGATCTGCTATCTGTGATGTAGGCCGGTGGAGATGAGATTGATAGTATGTATTACTTCATTTATCTCGTTTTGAATATATATATGTATATATGTTGTCGGTTTTCATGTTGTGGAGATGAGATTGGTAGTATGCATTACTTCAGTTTTCTCGTTTGAATGTATATATGTGTTAATGATTTTCATACCGGTCTTCTTCTTTTTTTAAATCTTTGGGCCTATGGTCAGGGAAAGTTGTAGATTTATATTGGGATGTAAATACTTATGATGTATTGAGAGGTAGGATGTGGATTATGATTTGCATGTGGGATTATATTTTCAGAACGATTGTTTAAGTGAGATTCTTTTATGTTAACATGATAAGTTTTGTCAAAGAAAGAATAAGGTTATGAAGTAATAATGGAAATGTGAAAGAAAAGAAATGATTTTATACTGAATTGTGTCAAGATGAACGTTTTGAGAAAAACACAGTTACATGTGTATATTTTGGATATTAAATGTCACACTACTTATATGGTATGTCATTATGCATTCATGATCATTTTTATCTATATATTGTGATTGGTTAGGATCTTTGGGATCTCTACTAGGCTTAGCGCTCATCCCACGTGTTGATAAACTTTTTCAAGTACAAGGCTGGAAGAGTCATGTATGACTTGAAGTTTTTAATTGTTGGCCATGGAGCCCTTTACTTGTTGGTCGTGTGCCATGTATTGTATAAGGGTAAATCCCTTATGTTTTATTTATAGTATTCAATGTAAGCCTAAGGGCATTGTACCATGTCTTATTTATATCATCATTGTTGTCATGAGAAAATGTTATTATTTCTTCTTGTTCATGTTCTCAACTAAATGGAATTATTATAATGGATTTGGTAATAAATTCGAATAATAAAAGTCGGGGCGTGACAATATATAGATAGATAGATTTAATAAAAATTTATATTTTTTTTAGATATTTTTTTAATATACAAATTATTTTTTTAGATTTTTTATAAAAATAATTTAACAATCCCATCACTAACCATAATGTATGGGAGAAGTTGAAAAGGGAGTAATATTAGGTATGAGAGAAGTTAAAAAGGCTCGTGGGTTGGAAGAAGTCAATAAATGCTGAATTTGTTTTTTATTCAAAAAATTAGAAAATTAAGATTGGTATATTCGAACTCTCACAAGGCTTGTGAATTAAAAACCCCATTTTCCTCATATAATACTAGCATATCACCCGTGCTATGCACGGACTGTGTTTACAATTATCTATATATGTGAATTGTGATTTTAAAATTTTTTTTTTTAAAATGTCTTCTTTTTTTCCTTTTTTATATTATATTAAAGTTTAATATTTTGATAATAATCATATGTGTTGGACTTTCAAGAAATTAAATGTCTTTTTTTATTATATTATATTAAAGTTTAATATTTTGATAATAATCATATGTGTTGGACTTTTCAAGAATTTTTTTTATGCTTGATTTTAATACATTAAAATGTTATTATGAGGGATAATAATCATATGTGTTGGGACTTTTTAAGAAATTCATAAGTGTTGGATTTCAAAGAATTTGTTTTATGCTTGTTCTTAATGCATTAAAGTGTTATTATGAGGGTAATACTTGGGAGTTGGGAGAAGTTAATAAATGCTAAGATTTTTTTTTTAAATAAAAAATCAGGAAATTTAGATTGGGGATTGGAGCTCCCACAAGGCTTGGGGTTAAAAACCCTCTTTTGCTTAATATATAGTATAGATATAGATAGATAGATAGATTATTATGGTTGAGCATTTTGCTATTTTGCTGTTTTTTTTTTTTTTTTTTTTTTTTGGAACCAAATTCTTTGGTTACTATAGAGAGTCTGTATATGCAATTAATACACACTTTGCAATCTATATATATAAGGAAAATGGTCTTTCTAATGACAAGGTTTGTGGGAGCTCTAAATCATCAAGTTAAATTTTATGATCTTATGATTTTTAAATAATAAAAAACATTCTATTGGTTAAGCTCTTATTTAATCATAACAATAAAATTCTAATTATTCTATAAATTACGATTTTTAAAAAGAAAGTATTCTTAATTATTTCAAAATTTAAATTTGTGTGCTACTATATATGGAAGCAATTCACTAAAATCTATTTTTTTTTTAAAAAAAAAAAAAGTCTATTGGTTAACTCTAATTTAACTATAACAATTAAACTTTAATTATTCCATAAATTACGACTTCTAAAAGGAAAATATGCTCAATTATTTTAAAATTTAAATTTGTGTGTCACTGATATAGAAGCAATTCACTAAAATCTAATTATAATCATAAAAAAAACTTTAATTATTCCATAATTTATGATTTTTAAATATATATATTTTTCTATTTCAAGATTTAAAATTATGTGTCATTAAATATGATAAAAAATTTAACTGAATCTAAAATTTATAAAAAAAAAAACTTTCAAATGGCCATGTTATCTATGCTATAACTAATATAGAAATCTTTTTCAAAATTTATAATAATACTTCTTTTAAAATTCAATATAGTAAGCTTTTAAAATTACATTTTTTATTTATTTCCAAACCCACATACTAAGTTAATTTTTATTTATTATTAAAAAATTTAAAAAAAAATCTACTGGGTAACACTTTCTCAACAATAAAAATATAACTATCTAATGATTTATGAAATTTGAAAGGAAAGTATACTAACCCATTTCAAAATTCAAAAGTGTGCCATATAACTATTAATAAAAAAAATCTAATTTTCTCATAATTTATGAATTTTAAAAAGAAAGAAGACTAAATCAATTTTAAAATTGTGTATCAGAAATTATGGGAAGCAATTCACATCTCCCATAAATCTTCTCTCTTGCACTTATTGGATTCGAGTCAAATTAGAGTCGGTATTCATGAAGTATTGTAACTGTTAGTGATTGAGCAATTGTGAAGAATTCAATTGATAAATTTTTTCATTGTAAGTTTATGCTTTTTTATAAAGATCAATTTCTAATCTTTAGCCTCCCACATCCTTATTTCTATTATGTATCCAACAATTATGTTAATTTCTAAAAATTTATTGTGTGTGGGTGAAAATCTGACTACACTGCCTGCTTAGTGATCAACTGGAGAGCACAGGCAGAATAGATGGCTTCAGTAACCTGTAACAGAAAGAAAAGGCTCCGGCGGTGGTTCTTCCACCCGGGGGCACTCCGACGATCAAGTCAGTATATCTCTCAAAGATAATCAAGTACTAAACTTAATACTCAAAACATAAATTGCATACCTTAGACCCACGGGGGTGCCTCTCTTTTATAATCTATTCAATCCAAGTCCTACTAGAAGTATGACTTCTATGAACTCCAATTCAGTGCTTACTTTGGACTTCTTAAGAGATAAAGATAAACTCCTTAAGAGCTTTATCCTTATCTTGGTTAAGTCCCCTCTTCGTCTTAGGACTCTTGTCCTTTATTCGCTTATCTCGGATTCCGATATCTTCGGAAATAACCTCGGCAACTCCGAGATCACCTCGGCTTAACTACCACGACACGTGGCACCTCGGCTGACACATCGGCGTCACCATGCCACGTGTTGGTATTCAGAAAATATATCCCCACATATTGCACGCTTATTTAATCTAAGTATATTTTATAAAATAAATCTCCAATCTCTTCGGTTAAGGTCAATGGTTTAAAATCTATATTTATCAAGTACATAAATATGAATGACAGAGGCTATCGAGAAAATGTACATATTTATTAACAAATTTTCATTGTAAGTTTCTTCCTCTTTTGGATGATGCATATGATTATAATATTACTTATGAATTTGTGTTTTGTAATTTTCACGATTTCATATTTCAAAATTTTTAGAAGGTTTGCTTTTAATTTTTAGATTTTATAGTCGGTGCACTTTTTCTTAAATGATGTTACACTTATTATATTTTTATATTATATTGTGTGACTAAGATATTTCGTTGTAATTTTAAATTATAATTTGTTTGATATTTTTATAGCTTATTTGGCTAAAAAATAGAGGTTTTTTAAACTACAATTTGTAACTTCTTCTTCTTCTTCTTCTTTTTTATTTTTTTTTGTTTTTTGTTTTTTAAACTTATTTGAAATCCTTACATACGTAGGAATATAAGAGCTTCATATCTTTCGTCATAATAATAACTTTTGAGGCATTATGTATATTTAAACAATAAAAATGTTATATAGATTATCAAAAGTTACATTGCATCAAATAAATTTACAACTTATTTATTTAAAAAAATACAAGATGCATTTAGATTAGGGCCTAAGTTACATAAGTTTAATAATGACCGTGAACATGGTGCACTAACATGTGGATAGTTTTCCTAAATAAATATTTGCCAAAATTTTGAATGAGAAAATTTTGTTTAAAAATAGGTTGATGATTAGATTTAAAACATATTTGATAAAACTTAATTATTGATTTTGTAATGCTAAAAGTTTTAATAAGTATAAAATTTTAAAATTACATAAACTTATTCATAAATTTTAAATGTGAAAAATGCTTGAAGTATTTGAAAATATTAAATTTATTCATAAATATTAAATTTTGAAATGCTAGAAGAACTATTTGATTAAGTATAGAATTTTTTTAAAATATAAATGGTTTATTAATAAAGTTATTTCATACATATTTATAATGTATCATGTCTATTTTATTTTTTTAATGTTGGTGATTAACTCTTAAAAATTTATAAAATAATTATTTGAAATGTGGATTATGCATAAATTTATTAACAATGAGAAAAAAAATTATAAATTTACATATAGTACATGCATTATCTTTTATTTGAACCATGCTTACTATAAGCCAAGTAGTCATTTTGGCTCAAGTTACCTACTGAATAAATATTGAGATTTAGGTACTAGCTATAAAAATGGTCTATGTGGAGTTCAAATTAAGAAAATGGTCATACGGTTTGCAAAATGTTCAGTTGGTCTAACTTCTAAAATATTAGTAAATATAATTAACTAATATTTAATGAGAATGTTTTAGAGGTTATACTTAGCAGCCTAACAGGATCGAAATAATCGAAATCTTATTTGAGGAGTGAGTCGAAGATTGGGGTCACTAATACTCTATTTTTTTTTCTTTTTTTTTATTCTTCAATTTTGATTTATTGATAAGGTAATTGATTTTACATAATAGATATGAGATAATTAGTAAATTGAAAAACTAAAATTACGAAATTCATCAAGACAAAATATATTTATATTTTATTGTAAATATAATTATTATACGGGAACTAATTAATGTTAAATAAATTTATTTTATATTATAAATAAAGTTTTTGTTATAATTTAATTTTCAAAATAATTTTTAATTATTTATTTTAACCCGTGCATGGCACGGGTATCATACTAGTTCCTCATAGAGGAAAAATTATTAAATATTTTAGGACGTTGTTCAATAGTCTTAGAAATTAGGGAAAATTACATTTCAATAGAGCAGTGAAAATAATAATTGAGTGTCCCATTTATTTGTAATGTAATTATTTTGTGACCGTCCCATCTATTTGCAATTAAGTAATATTACAAACTCAAAAAAATTTACCCAGAAATTATCCAAAAATATCAATGTGTGGTTTAAATTCATTCTGCACATAAATCTTATAATGCACATTTTCAATTTTCGCTACATACCCTATTCTTGACCCAAATCTAAAGTCAGATGTTTGCAATTTCCCCTAGAAATTAAATTTTCATGTAGGACCACACACAACTCATGCAATGTTACTATGGACAATTTCAATATATTGGAACAGATGTCACTATC
The DNA here is from genome assembly GCF_055761805.1 of Camellia sinensis. Taxonomy (NCBI): domain Eukaryota; kingdom Viridiplantae; phylum Streptophyta; class Magnoliopsida; order Ericales; family Theaceae; genus Camellia; species Camellia sinensis. The sequence goes on from NC_138974.1 coordinate 116,306,802, forward strand.
ACTATGTGACTTTGGGAATTAACAAAAAATCATAAATAGAGATAAATTTTTATGATCATTTTTCTCGCCGTTTCTCCCTCTTAAAATGATTACTAATGTGGATTTACCACTTCATGAGAGACGGTGGATAATAAAATTAGTGTTGATAACATTATTGTAATTTGATAGATTTTCTCATGCATGGTACCACTTTGTTGAGTCATACTTGGTTGGGTTTGTGTCATCTTCTCCCCAGAAAGAGAGCGCTCTCTCTCACTGAGGTTGGGTAGCCTTAGCCTATATATACCTTGTCCATTTGCAGGAATTAGAAGCTTTTGCATTGGGTACAAGTTTCTATACTAAAACACTTGATTCCAAAACAATTAGTGAGAGGTACTTATTTTCCTTCTTCAATTTGAGCAGAAGGCTGATTTCCAAAATTTGAATCTTCTTTGAGTTTTCTTTCAAAGTGAGGGCAATTTCTTTTTAACTTTTTTTTTAAATTTTTTTTTATTATTATTAACTTTGAATTTTGAAACCCTTTCTTCCATGGGGATTAAGGTTTCAATGTTCGTTTTCTTTTCTTGAATTCTTAACCCAACAACAAACAATCTTCAATTAAATGATATGATGAACTTTGCAGATTATGGCTGACAAGGTTAAGGAAACATAACCATCTGAGATCAAGATGAGAATTCCCCTCAACATTTTCTTTAAGGATGCAAGGTATATATTTATATCCCTTCTCTTTTCTCTATGATGTTTGTTTACCTAGAAATTTTCACTGGACTGGTAACAGAATTTGTCTGATTATAATCAGTTACTATTATATGCATGTTATGTGTCTTCATATTTGTGGGTATGTCACCAAACATTTTAGATCATAATTAGTCTTCTCACAGAACTTGTTGGTTCCAACTGTTTTGACACACACAATTCAATTCCCAATTTTCTTTTCCATAGAGTGGCAATTTCTTCTAAGCAAAATCCTCAAGAGAACAGGTTTGTTTCCATTTAATAGCTGTGTTTTAAATACATTTATATTCCATTCTATTTATTTGTAGTGACCTACCAAATTATAAATGATATTCGGTAATCACTGCCTAGAACTTATTTGTGCTACTGTTTTATGTCCTTGATTTACTATATAGATGTAGTGCTAAATGTGATTCAAGACCAAATTATAAATGATAGTCTTTTTAATTTAGCTATGAGCTAAGAATTAGTCTTGTTTAATCGTAATGAGCAGACTTGTTTTCAAAATGGATGAGCTCGGTTTAGATATAACAAGCATTGCACTCCCTGCAGCAATGGCTTTGACAGCCGACCCAATTGCATCTCTGGTTGACACTGCATTCATTGGCCAAATAGGTATGCATCTCCTTCACATCTTGACAATAATTTTCCCCTTATCATTTACATCTTCCACTTTTTTATTTTTTTATTTTATTTTTTCCCAAGTCTTCTCATAAGCGATCATCTAGTTTAGTCTGGATTTGTTGATCTCCATGAATAGGCTTTATCAATTATTTCACATATCACTTATACATTTGAACCTATTCTAGTTACTGTAGGAGAGATTTTGAGCACACCAGTTATGCTCATAGCTTGCATTTTGTGCTTAGCCATACAACACAAATCAGATTTTATACTGAAAGAGATCAACATAATTGTACCATAATTTAACTCAGAAACATCCTTCTTGTCCTAGTTGAGAATTCAAATGTTTTATTGTCTGTCTTGTTAATACCTTCTAATGAGTATTATGAACTAAGACACTTTTTCAACTTAATTGCTTTGAATTACTTCTATTTGTTTTCTGATGGTTGATTTGAGGTCCCAATTTCCAACAAATCATACCCCCTGGAAACTAAACCAAACTAGGGCTTGTGTCCCAATCTGGTCAGCTACATAATCACTTTTCACCATTCTGCTCTATGAGGGCTATATCGTAACTTCTCTAAATACCTATTCTCCTTTGTAATGTAAAATTTTATTTTATTTTTTTTACATTATACAGGTTCGGTGGAACTTGCTGCTGTGGGAGTTTCCATTGCTGTGTTCAATCAAGCATCAAGGATTGTGATATTTCCACTTGTTAGTGTCACAACATCTTTTGTTGCCGAGGAAGATACTCTTGCAACGGCAAGTCCTGAGGTAAAAGAGATTGAAAACTTGGAAATGGGCTTAGCTGCAAATAGCGAAAACAAAAAGTTGATTCCTCAGACTGGTAAGAGGTTCCATCAATATGTCATTAATATTTGTTCAAGTTCTTTGCAGCAACAAATTCTTTTTTTTTTTTTTTTTTTTTCCCTTCTTCTAAACAATTCAATTCTATGTTCTCCATCAGATCTGGTAGAAAATACATACAAGTCAGAACCACTTACTGATACAGTTAAATCCGGAAATGGAAAAAGGAAAATTCCATCAGCTTCATCAGCGCTCTTTATTGGCAGCATCCTTGGACTTGTCCAAACCATTTTTTTAATTTTAGCAGCAAAACCACTGTTAAATTTTATGGGAGTCAAATCTGTAAGTACTATTGAAGAAGAAGAAGCATTTTCTTCTCTTCGTCTCTACGTGTCCTTAAATATCGCCACTGGTAATGGGCAATAATAGCAGGATGGTTTTCCTCTGCAGGACTCCCCTATGCTACAACCTGCACAACAATACTTGACATTAAGGTCTCTAGGTGCTCCAGCTGTCCTCCTTTCATTGGCCATGCAAGGAGTCTTTCGTGGATTCAAGGACACAAAAACTCCTTTATATGCCACCGGTGCGTAACTGATAATGATCTTCAATTTTATTTAAACTGAGTTGGATAATCAGCTTATATTTAATCTTTTTTCTCAAGTCATTGAAAGAGAGAAATAATTTTCCACCTTCTTTTGTTGGGTTTTTATTATTTATTTTTTGGCCTAATACAACTTACTGTTTCATCCTTTCCAATTCAGTGGCTGGAGATGCGATGAATATAATTCTGGACCCAATATTTATATTCGTTTTCCGTCTAGGTATCAGTGGTGCAGCCATTGCTCATGTTATATCTCAGTAAGTCAAAATTTTATTGCTCTTCAATGTTGTGTGAGAATTTTCATACATTTGACTTACATTTGAATTGCTATATGTACAGGTACCTAATTTCAATTATACTTTTATGGAGATTATGGCAACAAGTCGATCTTTTACCTCTTAGTTTCAAACATATGCAATTCAGTCGATTTCTTAAAAATGGTGAGCTTTTATTTCAGCAGCCATTTCTTTTCATTACACTTTTACCCTATCTTCCATTGCTTATCTGTTATTGAATTTCAGGTTTTCTATTACTAATGAGGGTCATAGCTGTGACATTCTGCGTGACCCTAGCGGCCTCAATGGCTGCACGTCAAGGAGCGACATCAATGGCCGCCTTTCAAGTGTGTTTGCAAGTTTGGCTAGCTACATCTCTTCTTGCTGATGGATTGGCCGTTGCGGGTCAGGTAAGAAGTGATCTTAAGTTTGTGGATGAAAAAGCTTAAGAATATAGAACCTATCACAAGACAGGACACAACCCACTCACATGAGGTGGGTCGGCCTCACACCAATGTGAGAGGGTTGTGTCCATTCTGTGACTGGTTTATGTGTAAGTAGAACAAATGTTTAACATTGGGAGATGTGTCCTAAAATTGATTCCATTGGAGTTTGGAATATAAATTCCAAATTAGGCCCAATCGAGATCATTTGACTCAATTTCAGAGTAGAACAGTACTGCTTATATTTTATTTTTTTTATTATTATCATTTTTTTTTTGGTTTCAAGCCATTTCTTTGAATCTACTTGTCTAAAAAACTTATGTATAGTTCACCTTTTTTTAGGCTATACTTGCAAGTGCATTTGCTAAAAAAGACTATGAACAAGCCAGAGCAACTGCATCCCGAGTATTGCAGGTACTTGAACTATCCTTAATTTACAGTCTGAACACAGATTTTTCATCTGATATAATTTTCTCAGAAAGTTTCTTACTAAACAATAAATACCGCAGTTGGGATTGGTTCTTGGTTTTGTGCTGGCCCTTATCCTGGGAGTTGGATTGCAGTTTGGGGCCAAACTATTTACCAATGACGTCAATGTCCTCCACCTCATCAGCGTTGGCATCCCGGTATTTTACCTTAATTTCTTCAAATAGGATTACCAAAATTTCTAGTTTTCCTATTCTGTTAAACCAACTTGTATTAAATCTACTTTTTTTTTTCTTTTTTTTTTTCCCCTTCACATCAGTTTGTTGCAGCTACTCAACCAATTAATGCCTTGGCCTTTGTTTTCGATGGTGTCAATTTTGGAGCATCCGATTTTGCTTATTCTGCATACTCTATGGTAAGCCAACCAGTCAGCTTCCCCATATCATGTGAAAGTGAGTGAATTTGCAAATCTTGAAATGATTTCCTGACAAAAAAGACATAACAAGAAAAATGTTGTATGAAAAAAAAAAACATTTACAGTGATGCATTTCCCTCCCCAATTTTTTTCCTTCTCTTCGTAACAGAATAGAGCTTACATAGTTGGGAAAAGATTTACCCATTTATAAAACAACCAATAACACAGACATATACGGAAATTATCTCTACATGTGAGGCGTGTAAGATTGCATACATGTGACCCTTTTCAAATCCCTCCAAATCCGGCAGTGTCAAGAGCCTTGTGCACTAGGCTATCTTTTTTTGGCTATGCAGACATGACAAGGCATTCAAAATACTCTGTTTGTCCATTTTCTGCATTTGTGTCCTTTAATCAGGCAAATGAATAATATATTTTCATAAAAAAAAAACGCAATTTTTTTTCCCCTACAAATTAAATGATCTCAATTAGTTCTTGTAGATAGTCTTCAAAATCTTTCAAAAATAATAAAGTAAAAAATATATACAATCTTTTCAAATGTCTGGAATAGTGAAAACAGACAAACATTTTTCTACCTGCAAACGGCTTTTCAAAATATGAATTTTTTTCCAACAAGATGAAAGAAGGCAAATTGAAAGTAGTTGTCCCATTGAGATTGAAGTGGTGAGTTGGAAATCCCAACATTTTTAGGATCAAATGAAGCATAAATTTGGAATTTTGAGTCACTCTATTTACATTACAAAATGATACAACTAATTAAGGTTCATCTTTATTCAGGTTATGGTGGCTATAGTCAGTATCTTAATTCTGTTTGTTCTTTCCTGGTCTCATGGATTCATTGGAATCTGGGTTGCTCTCACCATCTATATGAGTCTCAGAGCATTTGCTGGTTTTTGGAGGTAATTGCCAACAAGGCTAGATTTCAACTTCTCAATTTCTAGTAATTCTATGTTTCCATGCTTTTTTGCAGGATAGGGACTGGAACAGGACCTTGGGGATTTCTAATGAACTGAATATTGATAGCTTTTTTAGCATTTCCAATGGTTTTACACAGAACTAGGAGTAACTTGTTGCCATGGTTTTCTTTTCATGGAAACTAATTCTCTCAGCTTAAGCAAATTTCTAACTGTGTTGTTTGTTAGTTTGTTGATTGGTTGCTTGAAATATTCACCTTTGTAGGTTTCTTTTGTACAAAAACATTTGAGAACTGTTTCTGATATTCATGAGAGACATAGAGAAAGATATATATATATATATATAGAGCAACTTCAGTTTCACTGATGTAGTGTGATTTTAGGGCTGAAGGATTCTCTGTTAAATTTTTATCTATCTGTCTTAATGTAGTCTTAATTTATTGAATTATGTGAGAATTTCAAGTGACATAAATCTCAACATAGAATCTAATAATAAAAGTGCATTAGAAAATGGGGGATAAACAATCTTGTGCTTGATTTTAATATTCATATACTCGAACAATAAAAGAAACATTTATAGGCCTCCGTTTGGGAAGTGGGTTGGCTTTTTGGCTTTTTGACTATTTTAGCCTAGGCTATTTTAGCCTGGTTTGGGAAGGGCTTTTTGGCTTTTTGGCTTTTTTGACTTTTTTTGTGAGAGAGGATTGTAATGATTATGGGTTGGATTTGATGTTTTGTTTTTTGTGGCTAAAATAGCCTATTTTGTTTTTTATGGCTATTTTAGCCAAAAAAGCCTGGGCTTTTCCTTCCCAAACAGAGGCTAAAGATTGGATTTATTAGGGTCTGTTTGGTAATATTTACGTTTTCAGTTTATATTACAAAAATTTTATAAACTGGTTTTTGTTTATTTTCTGTTTATTTTTAGAAAAACATAAACTACAAACGCGTTTGGTAATTGACAAAATGTTTAAAAAAATTTAAAAATATAAAAAAGAGTGAGAAATGGTAAGTGGCGAAAAGTGGCAGCAGAAGACGGTGGTGGAAAGTGGTGACGGTGGATGGTGGGTAGCGGGTGGCGGTGGGTGGTGGCGGGTGGTGGTGGCAGGTAGGTGGCGGATGGCGGGTGGTGGCGGTGGGTGGTGGCGGGTGGGTGGTGGTGGTGGATGGGTGGGTGACGGTGGCAGGTGGTGGATAGTAGCGAGTGGGTGGTGGTGGTGGCAGGTGGTAACGAGTGGGTGGTAGTGGTGGCGGTGGCGGGTGGTGGATGGTGGTGACAGGTGGGTGGCGAATGTCGGATGGTGGTGGGTGGTGGCGGGTAGTGGTGGTGGTGGATAGGTGGGTGACGGTAGCGGGTGGTGGGTGGTGGCAGGTGGGTGGCGGGTGGGTGGTGGTGGTGGGTGGGTGGCAGGTGGTGGCGGGTGGTGGATGGTGGTGGCAGGTAAGTGGTGAGTAGTGGGTGGTGGTAGCGGGCGGTGGATGGTAGTGGCGGGCGGTGGATGGTAGTGGCGGGTGGTTGGTGGTGGCGGGTAGGTGGTGGCGGCGGTGGTGGCAAGAGGTGGGTGGTGGTGGCGAGTGGGTGGCAAGAGGTGGGTAGTGGTGGCGAGTGGGTGGCAGGTGGGTAGTGGTGGCGGGTGGTGGGTGGTGGTGGCAGGTGGGTGATGAGTGGTGGTGGCAGGTGGTGGTGGCAGAGGCGGAAGACGGTGAGTGGTAAAAAAAAAAAAAAAAAAAAACTCAAAACTCAAAACGGAAACACATTTTTTGAGTTTACATTTTTTGGCCAAATTTATAAACTAAGACCATTGATTTATAAATCAAAAATTGACCAAACAAATTTTTATTTGAGTTTTTTAAATTTTTATAAATATAAACAGAAAACTGAAAACGTAAGTGTTACCAAACGACACCTTAGAGTATATGAAAACACTTGTTAACAAGCTTACCATGGTCGTACACAAGGGCAAAGTTAGGATTTCAACGTTGGGAGGGTGAAAAGGAGGGTGAGGAAAGGCTCTCTCTGGGTAGATGGTGGGTTGGGTTGGGTTTCAACTGTTTAAATCTACTTGTACGATTAGGGATGTTAAAAAAAAAAAAAAAAAAAAAAAAAAAAAAAAAAAAAAAACTGATTAAATTGATTGAGCCGGATTGAACTAGCCTTATTTGATCTGTTTTTTTAATAAAAATTGGTCTGTATTGTTTTTTAATTTGAATTTTTTTAATTTTCGATTTGGTATCAGTTTAAGCATCTTATGTACCAAATTAAACTGAAACCAACCACTTCAATATATATTGTATTATAATTTAATAATACAATGATATTACTAAGTATAATAAATTATTAATTTTAATTAATTAATCATATCATCCTCATAACCTAACTTAGGATACTCGCTCCGTTTGCCAAGGAGATTTGGGGTTATTTTAGTCACAAAAGATAAAATAGGCTATTTTAGACACAACAAACAAAACATCACATCCAATCCATAATCTTACACTCTTCTCTCACAAAAAAAAAGTTAAAAAAATCAAAAAATAAAAAAGTCCTTCCCAAACCAAGCTTTTTTGCCCAGGCTAAAATAAGAAAAAAAGTCAAAAAGCCAAATCACTTCCCAAGCGGAGGCTCTATGGGTTAAAAGCTAATCGTATCATCCTTATAACCTAATCATATCATACATATGACCCAAAATTAATCGCATCATCCTTGTTAATTGTGTCATCCTTGTAACCTAATTGTATCATCCTTATGATCCAAAATAGGTTAAAAGTTAAAAGTTAACTTTTTTTTTTGGCTTCCCAAATGGCCCCATAATATTAATTCTAATTCACTATTTATGAAATCGTAGTATTTATTATTATTTTTTTGTTTATATTTTTGTTAATCTAAAAATTGTAATGCATATTTATTAAATGGATGGATTGGATATATTTAAAATGATTGACAAATTGCTAATTTAATATTTTTACATAAATGAGTGAGTATACTAAAAAGTAGCTTTAATTTCAAACCACAACGTTTCAATTGGTGTTATTCGGTGCAATTCAATAGGAGAAGTGGTCTGTATAAGTGCTCAAAGTAATAAAACCGACATTATTAATTCGGTATCATACCGAATCAATTACATCATTATTTATGATAAAAACAAAACTTGATTTAAAGATCTTTCTTCTACGTTAGTACAAACAAAAACAGAGCATAATGCCTTCATAAACTAAAAATAAGAAAACTAGGTGCCTGATATTCTGTATTGCAAAATAACATAATATCTTAAGCTTAAAAAAACTCTTACGCTGTGTTTGGTTAGGGAATTTAAGGAGGAATTTGTAAAAAGAAAACAAAAAAAATGCGTAAAATTAGATAAAATATAAGTATATTTTATTTATATTTCACCTATGTTTTTTATTTTCTTTTTCAAATCTCTCAAATTTTCTAACCAAACACAGTATTAATCAAAAAAAATAAGAATGACAAAGAGAGAGATTAAGAGTATCACACACCCGGTTTTGAATAGTTAATTAAGCGAAGCCTAATTAACTTAAATGTGATTTTTATTGAAAAAATAATTTTGATTTTGATTTACTTACATTACACCCATTTACTAAAGCCAAATGCCAATCAATATTCTAACTTAGCTAAAAATGTCGGTTTTCCTCGTAAAGTGTACCAATTCATAAAACTTGATTAAAATGTCAAGATGATAGGTTTGAGTGAATAATTGGTCTCCAATACCAGACTTTCACTTTTGAAAAGATTGAACATGTTTAGGATTTGTTTGGAGATACATGAAAAAAAGTCACTTTTTGGTTAAAAAAATTAAAAAAATTATTAATTTATTTGTCATGAGTTTAAGAAATTAAATGTCACATCAATTTTTTTACTTTAAAACAAAAAAAAAAACTTTTTTAACAATTTCTCAAATTCATTAACTAAAAAACTTAAAAAATTAAAAAAACAATTCTCAAACGTCTATCTGGAAAGATCCAATTATTTTATCAAAATAATTCAATTTTACTATTTCCTTCCTCCCATCAAATTTGTATTTTACTATTTTTTTTTTTGGTGCTATTATGGTGTGCAACCCCTTAAGGTTGCACACCATATGCAACCAACACAAAGGGTGTAAGTGGAAGATGTAAACATAAAACAGGACAGCAAATAGAAAGGCGTAAGTGTATGGTGTAAGTTGCACACTTAAGAAAAGTCCTTCTTTTTTAACCAAAAAGTTGGCTATATGATTGGATCATGCTCACATGTGCACAATGAAATGGCATTCATACAGAGTTGAATTAAGTTATCCGTCATAGCATAGTTTAGGGTAAAATATACTTTGCAAGAAATTTTATTTTGGTTCTTACGCTTAAAATTGTGATGATTAACGGTTAATTTTCTATATTTATGATCAAATATTAATATTTCCTTTTTATTACTCTATTATTTAAGTTTTTAACAAAATTTAATCATATAAGAAGCATATGATTACGAAGTAACTTTCAATGTATATTAAAGTCTCCCAAATGCACGGGACTTCCATATTTCCATTGTGGTGTTTACATAATCATTTGTTCATATGATCATTTATCAAATTTGTATTTAACAAACAATTGTCAAATTTGATGTGTATAAGCCCATAAAGGCCATGAACCACCCACGGCCCATCACTCGAAGCACAGTGATGTGTATAAGCCCACAAAGGCCATGAACCACCCACGGCCCATCACTTGAAGCACAGCGCATAACCCAGCTGACGAGGTCCAGGACAGCTGGAGTCCAACATGACATAAAGAGCCAATGACATTCAGACACACGGCAAGAGAAAGATGAACCACATCAGCAGACAAAGATCTGCAAAGTTATTGACACTGCACATCACCATTAAGGCAGCCCATCACAGCATTTATTACGACAACACCTTTCCGTCGGAACAAGACCCCCTTACCCTGAGCAAGGCGAGCTACAGCATAGGCTTTCGGCAAGGAGAGCAGGTCGGAAGGGACAGCGAAATGATTGCCAAAGGATATAAGCGAACGTTGTAGACAAGGAAAAAGGTTACGTTCTCTATCTCAAATCCTCTCCCATATACTCTGTTTCTCTTCCTAACTTGTTCGTCGGAGAGTTCGCTGGGGGACTATCCCGTTCCCCGTTGAACTTATTTGTAGGATATCCGGTGGGCTCGATCTTCTCGGCTTGGCCTTGGGGAGCTTGGACCAATCTGATCCATCCACTGGGACAGGAACAGTATCATCAGTTGGCGCTGTCTGTGGGAACGCTTTGCTCCGCACGTCGGTTGTGATCACTGTCGCCGGAGGTCCCGTTCCAACAACCTCTCTCTCCTACCCGTCAAAGTGCATGGTCACGACTAGATCCATGGCTTCTCACAATAATGATACCGACCATCAAAACGACCCCCCCAATCCAAACAACCTACCACAGTACTTCATCGAGCTTACCAACAGCATCAACCGCATGGCCGAACAAAACCAGGCCTTGATAAATGCCTTACTCCAAAGGAACCTTCCGATTCCTCCTCCACCACCTCCAGATATTCCCTCCAACCGAGAAAGAACCCCGAGCCATACTGCCCTCCAACCCTATCCATCCAACCTGGAAGGTTTGCAACCTCCCAACCGACACATAAATCCAACACCGCAGTCGGCCTTCCTCACGGTCAGCCCTCCAGTCGGCCCTCATCGCGGTCGGCCTCCCAGTCAATCCACATCGTGGTCGGCCTTCCCTGCGGTCAGCCTTCCCACTCGACCAACATCGCGGTCGGCCTTCCCCGCGGTCGGCCTTCCCGCTCGGCCAACACCGCGGTCGGCCCTCCCCTCGGTCAGCCCTCCGGTCGGCCCTCCTCGCGGTCGGCCTCCCAGTCGGTCCACCTCGCGGTCGGCCTTCCCCGCGGTCAGCCTTCCCGCTCGGCCAACACCGCGGTCGGCCCTCCCCTCGGTCAGCCCCCCGATCGGCCCTCCTCACGATCAACCTCCCAATCGGTCTACATCGCGGTCAGCCCCCCCTTCTTCCCGGTCGACCTCCACCCTGCTAATCCCTAACACACTCATCTACGTCACTCATAATCCCTTCATTGGACTAAAGCTGCACTCAGGACTGGGGGACTACTGATGTGTATAAGCCCATAAAGGCCATGAACCACCCACGGCCCATCACTCGAAGCACAGTGATGTGTATAAGCCCACAAAGGCCATGAACCACCCACGGCCCATCACTTGAAGCACAGCGCATAACCCAGCTGACGAGGTCCAGGACAGCTGGAGTCCAACATGACACAAAGAGCCAATGACATTCAGACACACGGCAAGAAAAGGATGAACCACATCAGCAGACAAAGATCTGCAAAGTTATTGACACTGCACATCACCATTAAGGCAGCCCATCACAGCATTTATTACGACAACACCTTTCCGCCGGAACAAGACCCCCTTATCCTGAGCAAGGCGAGCTACAGCATAGGCTTTCGGCAAGGAGAGCAGGTCGGAAGGGACAGCGAAATGATTGCCAAAGGATATAAGCGAACGTTGTAGACAAGGAAAAAGGTTAAGTTCTCTATCTCAAATCCTCTCCCATATACTCTGCTTCTCTTCCTAACTTGTTCGTCGGAGAGTTCACTGGGGGACTATCCCGTTCTCCGTTGAACTTGTTTGCAGGATATCCGGTGGGCTCGATCTTCTGGGCTTGGCCTTGGGGAGCTTGGACCAATCTGATCCATCCACTGGGACAGGAACGGTATCATCAAAATTTATTTTTAACAAACAGTTATTTATCAATTTCCCTTTTTACAGAATAGAGGGCTTAACATATAAATCAATATCATTTGAAATAATAATAGAATTAGCAAAATATAATTGAACAAAAAATAATTTTGGATAGTTTAATTATAATACAACTCACTTTAATTCAAACACTTTCTTTCAACACTTTTTGCAACTTGTATATTCCTCAGAATTATATAAAGTAATAATAATATTATTCATCTATGCTAAATTCATAATCTATTAATGTTTTTGTGCCAATTAAAGTCTTAAAACAGATGTCCATGGGTTACAAGCCATGTAGCTCTAAATGCACTCCAAAAATTAAATTGGACACTCCATTACATTGAACATCCCAATCTACAATTTAAATTTTTATTTATTTTTTTGAACACTCCATGTAATATCTTTTTTACCCCTAAGAACCCTAAAAATATACTAAAAGCTTACTATGTATACCCCATTATCCTGTCATTGCCAAACTCTTGTCGTCGCCATTCGAATACTCACTGCCGAACAAATTAAATACGTCTGAATACTTAATTCTAAAAAAAATTTCTTTGGATACTTAGTTCCGAACAAATGAAATATGTTTGGATACTCAATTCTAAACAATAGAAAATTGATTCCAAGTTTTTCATCCAAATACTCAGTGCCAAACAAATGAAATAGGTTTGGATACTCAGTTCTTCAATATTGAATTTTTGAGCACATTTTATAAACCCAACAATAGAAAATAATGAACATGAATAGAAAATGTGGGGACATACTTTTTGAATGACAACACGTAGCCAAGGTGACACCGAAGTGTCAGCCGAGGTGTCACGTGTCCTGGTCATGATACGGAGATGATCTCGGTTAGGCCGAGGTTATTTGCAAGAATACCGGAATCCGGGATAAGCGGATAAGGGACAAGAGTCCTAGAATGGGAGAAGACTTTAGTTTGGGTAAAGATAAGACTCTTAGAGGGTTTATCCTAATCCTACTGGGAGTCCAAAATTAGCAGTAATCCTAAGTCCATTAGAGCTAGGCTTCTATTGGGACTAGGATTGAGTTTGCAATAAAAGAGAGGCACCCCCATGAGTCTAAGGTATGTCTTTTATGCTCTGTCTAGTGAGTTAAGCACTTTTGATTCTTTCAGAGATATACTGACTTGATCGTCGGAGTACCCCCAGGTGGACGAGCCACCGCCTGAAACTCTTCTTTCTATTGCAGGTCGTTCGGGCTTAACCTATTCTGCCGGTGTTCTCCAGTTGAGTACTAAGTTGGCAGTGTGGTCGAAAATTGACACACACAGAAAACATACCTCCTCTATAAAAAAAAAAAAAAATACTTGAAAATGTCTTATTCATTATCCATGGTTGACTTCAATATGCAATAGAATGCAAGAATGATAGATTCAAGCAAAACAAGATTGAGTATGAAGATGCAAAAGGAAGAGAGTAAGAAGATAAAGAGAATGAAGGATTGAGATTGATTATGAAAGGATGTCCAAAACGCTTTGATTTACACTTTTTTTTTTTTTTCAATATTGAGTACTTTTTGGTCATTTTAAATAGGGACATAATAGTAATAAAAAAATTTCATTAAGTTAGGGTGCTCAACTTAATGTTTGGGGAAATTCTATTTCCACACACTTAATTAGCTCAGCGCACATCTTTTCTCAATACACACATCTATTAATTTGATTATTAACTAATTTTCTCACTTCACACACTTAAAGTTACAATTACACCCTTCACTCATAACCATTGTACACACCACTTTACCCTCCTTTCCACACACTTTTTAGGACCCTACTTCACATTTGCAGTTCCATCCACGCAAAAGTAAAGACCAAAGTCAGTGAAATTTCCTCTATTGGAGACCTCCATTAAACTTTCATTGAAAACCATTGAAAATCTGATTTTAACAACCTTGTTCATCAGAACCGAGTCATTTATTTCTGTCATGTCTTGGTTCATAGGCATTAGAAGTTACTGTTTGGTGTGATCTGAAGGAATACCAACAAAAATATTCCTGTAGCAAGCTTGTAACAACTTTAATATGTCATGAGCTTCCGAATGAATCAACAGATCATCAAGGGACACACATTAAGTTTTGGCCTGACAAAGAAGTTTAGTCATGACTTCCTAAATCCTTTACGTTTCTCATTATCTGGTCATTAAATTCATTAGTGATAGTTGCCTTTAATGATTCCATATTCTTTTTCTGACTATGAACCTTTACGCAGTATTCATGTAGCAATCCCGATTTCGATCCTTCTTTCATGTTTTGCTACTTCGACTAGGCCGGTCGGGGATTGAGCTGCTCAGTCAGCTCGTGAGGGTCCAGGGGGCAACGTCCCTTGGCGGGTCTAAGGGCACCGCCTTGGCGGGGTCGAGGGGCAGTGCCCCGAAGCAAAAATACAAAATGCATTGGAAGTTGTTTGTCTGCTCGAGCGGCCGTTTATGCGCTCAAGCGGAGAATGTTTGGTTCCAAAAGTTTGACCTGTCTACAAAAGTACTGGGAAGGTGTATTCGACGCTCGGGCAGGGCGTTCTACGCTCGAGCGGACCATGTTATATCAGTTCGTGAATCTGATATTTTAGATCACTTTTGTATATATCTCTCTGTCTCTCTAAAAACATTTCCTCTCCCTTCTCTCTACTTTTCCCTACGCCAAATTGGATCAAAACCTTGATTTCTCAAAATCCATTAGTTCTGCCATAGGTTCTTCATCAAAGTTGGTTAACTTCTCGAGGGCTTCGTTGTGTGCGGTGAAGATTGAGTTTCGACACCGTGATTTTGGGGGTTTCATCTCATTTCTTCGTCAAAACTTGAGGCAGGGATTTTCTTAGAGTTATATATATGTTTTTGCAAGATCTATATGATTTTCAAAATCATCTTTCGATAGCTTTGAAAATTGATTGTTGATTCAAGAAGTTGAGCGAATTTGAAAGTGGGTTTGTCTCTTATTCTTTTAAAATGATCTTATGGGTTTCGATCTTCGTTGATTGAAGAAAAGATGATTTTGAAAAGTTTTCTTTCAAAAGATTTGAGTTGTATAGTTTTGGTGAGAAAACTTAGAATTTGGAAAAAAAATTTAAGAGCTTGAAAATCCATGAATGATATTGTTATATTTATTTTGTGTGTCAAAATAAATGGATGTTTGGAAATTTTCTTATTTATATTTATATAAATGATGAATTTCAAGAAATATGAGAATTATTGTTCATTTTTAAAATTAGTGTTCAAAACGTTGAAATAGTCTTGAAATGACTAATTGTTGAGGATACTTGAGAAGAGGGAATTGTGTTATTCCTTGGATGATGAATTGGAATAAAAGTGTTTATATTCATCTTGTGTTATTGGCATATCAATTCATTTGATTACATTAAACTTTGAAAGTTGATTTGCAAACTTGCATTGAGAAAAGAATGTTGAGAAACAAGTTTTCATGGAATGGTTTTGGGGTAAATACATTGGTAAGTCTTGATAGGTGGTGTAGATTATATTGAATAAGTTGGCCTGAGAGTCCGGGGTGAAAAATCGAAAACCCGCGCGGGTAGGTGTCGAGCCTTCCGGTTAATACCGGTAAAAATGACAAATTAATAGTACTTGTATAGTCTACTTGCAGACACCGACCTAGGGATTACCAGAGTCGTATTTACCACTCTTGAAATGAATTGCTACGTTTTGAAGAATTGAAATTGCATAACATCATAGAGCATGAGGGTTTTCAAAGATGAAGATGTGATTTTCTTTCAAAAGAGCATAGCATGGCATGTGCATTTTATCTCTTGAGACTTGTATAAAATGTATATACTTTGTTACGGATTTTCTACCAGCTTTATGCTCACCCTACGGGACTTTTGTGCAGGAAAAGATGTGGTGATGCCGCCTAACTAAAGGCGAGAAAATGTGTGTTGAGAGTATGAGACTCTCATTTTGATGTGACTCTGTGTGTAAGCCAAGGGCTGTATGTGTGTGAGTTTGAACCAGGCTCAAGCCTTGGAAACTTGTAAACCCTTGGGGGTATTTATTTGTTTATTTACTTGTTGTTGGATTAATGTATTGTTGCATGAAGAACAATTGTATCATGTAATGTAAGTTTGGAGATTTATATTTGGTTTTCCTTGAAAGAGCCATGATTGTTGTATCATCATTTGGGCTAGAAATTTGGGGCGTTACAACTTGGTATCAGAGCTATCGGGTTTGAATACTTGGAGCTCATGGGAAGTGGTTGTTTAACCATAATGGGTTCATTTAGCATGCTTAGGAAGTGTTATGCATTTTGTGACTATGTGATAACATGCTTATGTGACTAAATGGGTATGGGACTGGACTTTTGGGATGTTGTTTGCGCCTATTAAATTCCTTGAGGTCTCATTAGACGGGTACTTGATCAATACTCGTTCTACTAAGAATTCTTGATTTTTCGTGGGATGGATTTCATTGTAAAAGAATAGTCCGTATGTGTTTACATGACTAAGTGCTTATGTAGAGTGAAATTGAATTGTGTATATGGTAGAGAAATATATGGAATTATTGTAGTCAAACGTGTGAGTCAAGTTACGAGCACATATGAGTTAATGTGCTAAATTATTTCTCTTGTGTCTTTTATTAGGATGTCAGTAAGGGGTCAAGTTCGTGGTGGTAGAGGCGGGAGGCGTGGTAGGGCTCGCCGAGGTGTGCATGAGGTACCGATCCATAGGGTTCCGGTGCAAGAAGGGTTCGGCCAAGCTAATATGGTCGAGCAAGCAGGCCAAGCTAATGTGGCCGAGTAGGTGGGACAAGCGGGTCAAACCGCAATGGAGGCCCTAGCTCGAGAAATGACAGGGGCTTTAAGGGAGTCTATGAACTTGTTGAAGGTGGAGAATTAAGCCCGAGAGAACACCGCGGAGTCAATGGCGAGTTTCCTTACTAGAGAGTTCTTGCGGGCCGAACCGGATGAGTTCCATGGTGGTCCCAAGCCCAAGAAAGCGGATAAGTGGCTTGAACAAACTGTGAAGACATTTGAGATGCTTCACATCAAAGATAGTGAACTAAGAGTGACTCTAGCGAGTTACTACCTTAAGGGAGACACAGGTCAACAGTGGAAATATGCCAAGGGTAGAGTAGAGCCGACATGGGAAGCCTTTGCGATTGCTTTTCAAGATAAGTACATACCTCCCACTGCTAGGGAGAGACTGAGGCAACAGTTTAAAGACCTCAAACAACTCGACATGCCCGTGGCCGAGTTTGAGGCGGTCTTCTCTAGTTTGTCCAGATTTGCACCAGAGTTGGTGGCAACGGAAGAGCGTCGTTGCATTGAATTTGAAAACAAAAATTATGTTCAAACTTGTCAGAAATATGATTCGGGAATATGACCATCTTGTGGAGACGGTGATACACGTAGAAATTTCCATACAAGCCGAGGAGGAGAGGCTTTGGAGTTCAAGGTCTAGGGGCCAAGAGTCTCGGGGCCAAGAGTCTCAAGGAGACTATAGGCAGAACAAGAAGAGCAGGAACACCTATCCATCCCAGTCCCAACCACAGCAATCCAGATCCACTTTTCCTTTGCCTAGTGCGGGTCTAGGAAAAAGTACATCGAGTAGCTTCTCGTGTTTCAAGTATGACTAACCGGGTCACAAATCCTTCTCATGCCCACAGAAAGGAGGAAAGCAGTTAATGTTGCCACCACCTAACCGATCTCAAAGTCAGTCTCAGTCTCAGAATAAAGGTCAACGGTTTAATTGTTATCATGTGGTCAACAGCGGCATATGAAGAGAACTTGCCCATAGTTGGGAGGCGCATCTGGCACATCAAGGTCGAGGCAGACTCAGAGCCACTAGCAGGCTCAATCAGTCCAAGCTTTGCGAGTTAATCAGGGAGCCACTTTGGCTTAGTCAGTACAACAGACCTATGCTCCGAGAGGGGAGCAAATTAATCAGGTGCCACAGAGGCATGTGTATGCTGTTACCGTGCCAGAGCAGTTGCTAGAATCCTCAGTTGTGAGAGGTATTTTTGTTGTTTGTAATTCTTTGGCTAATGTATTGATAGACACGGGTGCGTCTCATTCATTTATATCTACTGCATTTGCTTCTACATTGGGGTTAGAAGTAGCACGGTTAGTGCCTCCACTCAAGTAGAGTCACCTGTTGGGGGTACAGTTGATTTAGACTGGGGTTGTAGTGATTGTAAAATAGAAGTTGACGGGCGTCGACTTCTGTTTTCTTTTGTGTTGCTAGATATGTCAAGTTTTGATGTCATTTTAGGCATGGATTGGTTGTGTTCTTATCAAGCTGTGATTGATTGTTACCGTCAGAGAGTTACGGTGTGCACTTCGGGTGGTGATTGTTTCTATTTTCTAGGGAACCGAGTTGATAGAGCCTTGTCGCCAGTTGTTGACCCTCATAGTAGGAGCAAGCTTAGTGGCCTTCTTACAACTCTCTTGGATAGTGAGAGTGACGGGGCTCGTGTTGAGTCACCAAGGGTAGTTTGTGAATACCCGAATGTCTTTCCAGAAGATCTTACTAGTTTACCACCTCACCGGGAGATCGAGTTCTCCATTGAATTAGTGCTTGGCACGGCACCGATTTCCATGTCACTGTATAGATTTACACCGGCCGAATTTCATGAGTTGAAGATTCAACTCCAAGAACTTTTAGACAAGGGCTTCATTCGCCCTAGTACATCGCCTTGGGGAGCGCTGACTCTCTTTGTGAAGAAGAAGGATGGGTCATTACGGTTGTGTATTGATTACCGCAAGTTGAATAGAGTTACAGTTAAGAACAAGTATCCCCTACCCAGAATAGATGATTTGTTTGACTAACTTAGAGAGTCTCGTTGCTTCTCAAAAATAGATTTGAGGTCGGGGTACCATCAATTGAGAGTCCAGGAGGAAGACATTCAGAAGAAGGCCTTTCGTACTCGTTATGGCCACTATGAATTCCTTGTAATGCCTTTTGGGTTGACCTTTATGGATTTGATGAACAGCGTTTTTTGGAAATACTTGGACCGTTTTGTGATCGTCTTTGTGGACAACATCTTGATTTATTCAACCTCTGAAGGGGAGCACGAGACTCACTTGTGGGTAGTGCTAGGTTTACTTAGTGAGCACCAATTGTATGCCAAATTTGAAAAATGTGAGTTTTGGTTAACGGATGTGAAGTTTTTGGGGCATGTGGTGTCTAGAGAGGGAGTGACTATAGACTCCTCAAAGATAGATGTCATACAGGATTGGGAACAACCCAAGAATGTTTTTGAAATCCGAAGTTTCTTGGGATTAGCAGGGTATTATTGACGTTTTGTAAGGGACTTTTCTAGACTAGCTGCACCTTGGACTAGGTTGACTAGAAAGGGTATCAAATTTGTGTGGAGTGAGACTTGTGAAAAGTCATTCCAAGAGCTTAAGACTAGATTGACTACCACACCGGTTTTGATAATTCCGGAAAGGGGTTTGAATTACACTGTCTATTGTGATGTGCCCGGGAATGGACTTGGTTGTGTCTTGATGCAAGAGGAAAAAGTTGTGGCCTACGAATCACGACAATTGAAAACTCATAAGAAGAATTACACCACCCATGATTTAGAATTAGCGGCTGTGATTTTTGCCTTGAAAATTTGGAGACATTACTTCTATGGTGAGAAGTTTGAGATTTTCTCCGATCATAAGAGTCTAAAGTATTTGTTTTCTCAAAAAGACTTGAATTTACAACAACGGAGGTGGATGGAATTTACGGAGGATTATGAATTTGAGTTACACTATCATCTAGGGAAAGCCAATGTGGTGGCCGATGCTTTGAGTCGAAAATCTATAAGTAGTTTGGCAAGTGTGGCCATTCGGGAATGGGATATGCTAGATGTTATTGGCAAGTTTGATTTGCACTTGGGTGAGTTCGGAGAGAGTGCTACCTTGTTTACTTTGAATGCTCAACCTACCTTGGTTAGTAAGGTCATAGAGGCACAACGAGAAGACCGTGATATGGAATCAATCCGTGTTAAGATTTCTAATGGGAAGGAAGAGAAAGGTTTGAACGTTCACTCGGATCTGAGTGTATATTACCTAGACCGTTTGTTTGTACCAGAATCTTGTAGAGAGGAAGTACTTCGGGAGTTCCATCACTCACGCTTTCTGGTACACCCAGGGAGGCACTAAAATGTATCACGATCTTAGTCGTCAGTTTTGGTGGAGGGGTATGAAACGGGATGTCGCTTTATGTGTATCGAAATGCCTTACTTGTCAACAAGTGAAGGCTGAACACCAAAGACCAGCGGGTTTGTTATAACCTTTACTGATAGTCGAGTAGAAATGGGAGCGTGTTACCATGGATTTTGTAGTTGGGCTTCCTAGAACACAACGAGGCAATGATGTCGTTTGGGTGATTGTTGATAGGTTGACTAAGTCTACACATTTCATTCCGATGTGCACCAGTGACTTAGTTGAACGCTTTGTAGAGTTATATATTAGGGAGATAGTTCGACTTCATAGAGTCCTTGTGACTATTGTGTCGGATAGGGATTCTCGTTTTACTGCCCGGTTATGGCAAAACCTTCAGGAGGTGTTGGGAACTAAGTTGACTCTTAGCACCGCTTATCATCCTCAACCCAATGGACAGTCGGAACGTACCATTCAGATTTTGAAGGACATGCTTAGAGCTTGTGTCCTTGATTTTAAGGGGCCTTGGGAAAGGCACTTACCATTGATTGAGTTTGCTTACAACAATAGTTACCAAGCTAGTATTAGGATGGCACTATTTGAGGCCTTGTATGGCCGACCTTATAGATCACTGGTTTGTTGGGTCGAAGTGGGTGATGCACCGTTATTCGATCCAAAAATTGTTAGAGAGACAACCGAGAAAGTTGTTCTCATTCGGAAGCAGTTAGCTACGACCCAAAGCCGACAAAAGAGTTATGCCGATAAGAGGAGACAACCTTTATCTTTTGAAGTTGGTGACCATGTGTTTCTAAAAATCTCACAAAGGCGGGGTTTGATGAGATTTGGTAAGAGTGGTAAATTATCTCCAAGGTTCATTAGGCCTTTTGAGATCTTAGAGCGAATTAGGGAAGTGGCATACCGGTTAGCTTTACTGCCACAACTTTTGAGAGTTCACAATGTATTTTATGTATCTATGTTTAGGAAGTATGAACCCAACCCTTCTCATGTTCTTGATTAGGTTGACTTGGAGGTAGATGAGGATGCCTCTTACGAAGAACGACCGGTTCAAATATTAGATACCCGGGAGCAAGTGCTACGGGTCAAAACTATGCCGTTGGTAAAGGTGTTGTGGAGACACCATGGGGTTGAAGAAGCGACGTGGAAACGAGAGGCGGAAGTCCGCTCCAAATATCCGAATTTTGTTTAAAAATGCTTAAGTTGTTTTTCTTTGTAATATTCCATTGTATTAAGGGAAACGTATTTAAAGTTGTTAACCACATGTTGATATGTGCGTTGTTGTTTTAAGCATAAGGTTGATGAGAGTTGCCATTACTTTTTAGGACATTTCATGTTTATGCATATTTGGGAGGTTATTGTTAATTGAGATAACCATGGTAGAAATTGTGGAATTTGGTTCAGAGTTAGTATTGTGATTTGAAAATGAAATAACGTGGCTTTGATCGCTAGAAACCTCTTTGTTTGGGTAGTTTGATTTGAAATTTTGGGGACGAAATTCTTTAAGGGGGGAAGGTTGTAGCAATCCCGATTTCGATCCTTCTTTCATGTTTTGCCACTTCGATTGGGCCGGTGGGGGATCGAGCTGCCCGGTCAGCTCGCGGGGGTCTAGGGGGCAGCTCCACTTGGCGAGTCTGAGGGCAACGCCCCCGAAACAAAAATACAAAATGCATTCGAAGTTACTTGTCCGCTCGAGCGGCCGTTTATGAACTCAAGCGGAGAATGTTTGTTTCCAGAAGTTGGACCTATCTACAAAAGTACTGGGAAGGTGTATTCGACGCTCAAAGCGGGGCTTTCCATACTCGAGTGGACCATGTTATATTAGTTCGTGAATCTGATATTTCAGATCACTTTTATATATCTCTCTCTAAAAACATTTCCTCTCCCTTCTCTCTACTCTTCCTTATGTCAAATTGGACCAAAACCTTGATTTCTCAAAATCGATTAGAGTTCTGCCATAGGTTCTTTATCAAAGTTGGTTAACTTCTCGAGGGCTTCGTTGTGTGTAGTGAAGATCGAGTTTCGACACCGTTGATTTTGGGGATTTCATCTCATTTCTTCTTCAAAACTTGAGGTAGGGATTTTCTTAGAGTTATATACATGTTTTTGCAAGATCTATATGATTTTCAAAATCATCTTTCAATAGCTTTGAAAATTGATTGTTGATTCAAGAAGTTGAGCAAATTTGAAAGTGGGTTTGTCTCTTATTCTTTTAAAATGATCTTATGGGTTTCGATCTTCGTTGATTGAAGAAAAGATGATTTTGAAAAGTTTTCTTTCAAAAGATTTGAGTTGTATAGTTTTGGTGAGAAAACTTAGAATTTGGAAAAAAATTTTAAGAGCTTGAAAATCCATGACTGATATTGTTATATTTATTTTGTGTGTCAAAACAAATGGATGTTTGGAAATTTTCTTATTTATATTTATATAAATGATGAATTTCAAGAAATATGAGAATTATTGTTCATTTTGAAAATTATTGTTCAAAACGTTGAAATAGTCTTGAAATGACTAATTGTTAAGGATACTTGAGAAGAGGGAATTGTGTTATTCCTTGGATGATGAATTGGAATAAAAGTGTTTATATTCATCTTGTGTTATTGGCATATCAATTCATTTGATTACATTAAACTTTGAAAGTTGATTTGCAAACTTGCATTAAGAAAAGAATGTTGAGAAACAAGTTTTCATGGAATGGTTTTGGGGTAAATACGTTGGTAAGTCTTGATAGGTGGTGTAGATTATATTGAATAAGTTGGCTTGAGAGTCCGGGGTGAAAGACCGAAAACCCGTGCGGATAGGTGTCGAGCCTTCCGGTTAATACCGGTAAAAATGACAAATTGGTAGTACTTATATAGTCTACTTGCAGACACCGACCTAGGGATTACCAGAGTCATATTTACCACTCTTGAAATGAATTGTTAAGTTTTGAAGAATTGAAATTCCATGACATCATTGAGAATGAGGGTTTTCAAAGATGAAGATGTGATTTTCTTTCAAAAGGGCATAGCATGGCATATGCATTTCATCTCTTGAGACTTGTATAAAATGTATATACTTTGTTACGGATTTCCTACCAGCTTTATGCTCACCCTACGGGATTTTTGTGCAGGAAAAGATGTGATGATGCCGCCTAACTAAAGGCGAGGAAATGTGTGTTGAGAGTATGAGACTCTTATTTTGCTGTGTGACAACCCTCACCTCTGATTACTGCTAAACTGTGACTGAATATGATAAGTAACTGATTAGGAGGAAATCCTAATCTGATTGCATGAGTGTATTGTCTGTAAATGCATTTCTATCTGTTTGACTACTAAATGATCTGTTTGTGTTTTAACTTCGAATTGCGAATTGAAGGTCTTATCGGCAGCCGAATCTGAAATTGATTGGTGTTTTATGTTAATTAGAATTTATGTGCCATTATGGTAGATTTAATTTAAATTTGATTTGGTGTGATTAAATTAGATTAAATAAAGCTAAATTACATTAGTTCAAGTTTATTACAATTTTGCCATTGAGTGGCCATTTCCTATACACTTGTTTGGGACTTCATTAGTACGTTCCATACATCATTTCATCATCCTTATTGAGACCAAAACCGTGAGCAAGAGAGGGAGAGTAGGAGAGCTTTGGTTCAACAAGAATTGCTTGGAGAATTAGAAGAATTGAAGAGTAGATTGCATAATTAAGCTTCTAGACTTGAAATTGAGGACCTAAGGTAGGATATTTATCCTTTAGTTTGTGAATTCAAGTTGGTTCTTGCATGGTTCATGAGTCATTAGTGATCTAAGTCAAGAATTGGTTTAAAGAGTTGATTTGAATAGCTAAATCATGCATGCATGTACACATTGTTGAGTTTTGAGGTTGATTTCATGGAAATCCTCACATGCATGTCTATATTCTAGCTATGGTCCATGAATTCATTATATTTTTGAGTGAATTGACTCATTTGATCAAGTATTTGAAGCTTTGATTTCAATTGAACACTTGCATGTTACATATACATTATGTTCATGAAGTTTTGTTTGGATTTGTGTTTAATTGAACTACCTTTGGGCTTTGATTTTGCAAATTGATCTTTGAAACATGTCATATTATGAGTTTTAAAGTGTTTTCCAGAAAATTGGCCCAAAAGAATCAAATTTGATGCTTTAATGTTGAATTTGAGCTTGGAGGTTCAATCTGGAAATTCCAGATTTTGGACTCATGCTCGAGCGTAGGCCTTCACGCTCGAGCGTACACTCTAAGTCTTGCACTTCCGCTCGAGCGTGGATCGAGCGCCCATCGAGTGTGAATTGCATGCATCCAGTACTTTTGCTTGAGTTTTCAGTCTGCTCGAGCGGGGAAAGTCACGCTCGAGCGGAGCTCCTTTGTCTGTATGTCCGCTCGAGCGTAGAAAACCACGCTCGAGCGTGGACCCCTGTTTCAGCAAATTTTGAAAAGTATTTTAAAGTGCCTCTTTGCATCCTCTTTCCATCCTAGGCATTCCTAGGGCATGTTTAAGGCATCTTAAGAAGGATATTGATGTAGAACCACACCGAGTCAAGTTAGGGGTTAAGTTATTAAACTCAAGTGTATAACTTAGTGTGTGTTCGTTCTGTAACTGTAGGGTTGGCATCCGAGGACGCGCACTAGCCTATCTGTAGCCCAGTGCTCTATGAATAACAATGTTGTAAAGATATGTTCAATTATAAATATTTTCTGAATGATCAACTATTCTGTTTACTAAAACGTTATTGTTTAATGAACGGATGTTTGTCCTATTTGTAAACTGTGTTCGTCGCATCCTTAGCAACTTACTATTACTGTACTGTTACTGCTACTGTCATAGAGATCTCTGTCGGTTCCCAAGTTTGGAACCACTACTGTTGCTGTTATGATGGCCATCAACTGACTGTTCAGTCTGTTAAGACCTACTATACTGTTTTGCTATTAGATGTACCATATATAACTGCTATGGTTTCTAAATGACTGATATGACTGTTTAATGACTGAAAGGACATTCATTCTTAACCTCTTTACACAACTGTTATTCATTGGGCTTTAACTCACTGTTTATATATATATATGTAGGTGTCCAGGCACCGGACCGATGCTAGGAGCGTCCGGCTAAGCTCTCGTTTTGTCAAAGCCAACCATTGTGCCTCACTTCGAGGTTCCAAGTGCAGCCCAGTCAAGGCTGTTTTGGGGTGTTTTAGATTTCCCCTTTTGCCTCTGTTCTGTAATAAATGTTAAGACTTGCACTATACTGTTATGGTAGGGATTTGGTCCCTAACCTGAATGTTTATATATATGACGTATGTATATACTATTTTGGTTTTGAATGTGATTATGTTCAGGAAAGTCTTTTTGCATTCAGAATGTCACAGCTCATTGGACACTTTTTATTTACTATTTTGGCTTCCGTCAGCCCCTGTACTTTGTATTACTGTCTTGACTGTTAAGCAGGCCTTCGGTAATCATGGATTACTGGCCGGTTACGGTGCTAAACCCATAGGGGCGGGTTTGGGCCGTGTCATGCTGTGACTCTGTGTGTGAGCCAAGGGCTGTGTGTGTGTGGGTTTGAATAACCGTTTTCTGTAACCAGGCTCAAACCTTGGAAACTTGTAATCCCCTTGGGGGTATTTATTTGTTTATTTACTTGTTGTTGGATTAATGTATTGTTGCATGAAGAACTACTATATCATGTAATGTAAGTTTGGAGATTTATATTTGGTTTTTCTTAAAAGAGCCATGATTGTTGTATTATCGTTTGGGCTAGAAATTTGGGGCGTTACAATTCACTACTGCAATTCAGTTTAATTACCCTAGCATTGCTGGACGAATTAGGGAGCTTGCATTTTTAAACCCTAATGTGGAGTCATTACAACCTGCTTGTAGTTCTGTTGCATCTTTGAAACTTTTAAATATTGATTTTAGCATGTCTCTTGAATTCTTCATTTTTTCTTTTTGAATTTGGTGTTTATTTATTTTAATACTTTGAACAAGGTGGAATTTTTCTCGACATTTACTAACCTTAAGTTGAATTGCTTTCTATTTTTGCAGCTCCTCGAATGTGGAGATGTGGTCCATCTTAATCTGATGAGTGCATATAGAGTGTGTAACAAGTAATGTGATAACAATGAAAAAATTACGGTTTTTTTTTTTTAAATAACTTAAAAAGTGTACATTGAGATACTTTTGTTCTTAAAATATGTGTTCAGAAAATTTTTTCGTATACTATTATAGATGTTGCTGGAGGTCTATTATGGTCATTTTTATTTAGAATATAATTGTTAATAAATTAATATTTCATTAAGTGTGTGCCTTAAGTTAACTAGGTGTGTGGAAATAGAATTTCCCTAATGTTTGGGGTGCAAATAGGAGTTTTTTTTTTTTTCTTTTTTTTTTCCCCTCTGAATATTCCAAAAAATGAAACTATTTACGAAAATGATCCACTTTTGAAACTATTTATCAAAACTAACCGCTTTTGCAAGATTTCATCTTGAAATCGCAACTTCAACTTGCGATTTCATGCTGACATGTCCCCCTTAGTAATTGCTGACATGTAACTAGTTGCCAACATGGCATAAAGAAATTGCGTCTTTAAGACCCGATTTTGTAGTGAAATTAGATTTTGAAGTTGCGATTTCATAGTTAGTCTTTGAAGGCACACTTTATGGAAAAAATTTTAAGTTTCAACATTGTAAATAATCACATGAAATTTAACTCTTGAACAAGAAGACTCTTGATTGTCAAAGCGATGGGAGCTACCTAGCGTGGCTTTTGATTTTGATGTTGTTGGGATGAAGGAGATTTTTTTTGGTTGTCCTAATTGGAGTGGAGCACATGAGTATCGATGTGAAGGTGGTTGACTTTGAACTAGAGATTGTTGGTAGGTTTGGGAGTGGAACTGTCTTTGTTGAGAAGTACATTATTGTTGTTGGGTTGTCACAACTTGGACATTGTTCCATATCCCCCCCTCCGTCCCCTTTGGTTGCCTTGAAGTTTTTGGAGTATAGGGAGGGCATAGATGCTAGAGATTGATATATGGTGCTAAAAGAAAGTAAAATTAATCAACATTGTAACTATATATATATATATTTTTTTATTAATTACAAAAATATAATAAAATGCAAGAAAATTTGAGTGTGAACAACTTATTTATGACTAGTTTTTTTTTCTTGCAATTTATTCATGTTATTTAAAATGTTTGCAAAAAAACCTAAAAGATAATTAATGCACAACATAATTTTTTTTTTGAAGAACAACATAGTTAGTATGATGCAAATTAAGGCTGAGTAAGAAATTCGTATAATCCGCAAACCGAACTGATCCAGTCCAATCCGGTAGGTTTGATTTAGTTTTTTTGAATCCATGGTTCGATTCTGAATTGAAAAATTGAGGAACCATAGTTCATGGATTGGTTTCGATTTTCGGTTCACGGTTCTGGATTAGAACCGATCCAGACCGTTTGTCATGTATTTTATATTTTTGAGACTTAAAATAATTATTTTGGGATATAAGTTTCATGATTTCAACATCTACTATGAAGTCCTTCTTTAGTTTTTGAATAGTATGGTGGAGTCAAAATATTTGCTCATTTTGCTATACTTTGGCCAATTTTTTGTTTGTTTTCTCAATGCACCACTATTCTATTCTATTCCATTCTTTTAGTAGGAAAGTCTGTAATTCAAAGTAATTTTACCAAATCTTCTATGTACATGTTGAGATTATGTGAAATTGTGGTTCCAAACCAATGTGAACCGTATTTAAATGGTTTGGTTTGGATTGGTTTCATGATTTAACCAATTGGTTTGACTCCAATTTTTATGGAACCGTCGACAATGAATTAGTCCTGGTTTTACCCTAAATTGAACCAATCTGGACTGTCACACCCTAATTTTTAATTACCCAGAAGCATTACCAAAAGCCTTTAATTTAGGTCCATTTTTTTATTTTTTATTTTTTATTTATTATTTATTATTTATTTATTTATTTATTTTTTTTTTTTTTACCCTTGAGTAATAGAAACATAATACATGTTTTCGCTTTCAATGAATACAACAATAATAACAATACCTGCCAGCTTCCACGGTGGAGCTACAAATAAATAATTATAAACATCAATATACAGAATTCATTTCTTTCACATCTACTATGAAATTGTATATAAAAGATACATGAACTTCTTAACTCTCCAACCAATCAATCCAAATTCTCTTCCTGTAAGAAAAATGAAACAACAAGAGATGAGCACAATTGCCCAGTAGGAATCTCATAGTTCTAAAACAATAACCATCCTATAGATAGAAATGATCATGCATGCAAGGTGATGCCACATAGTAAGGGGACGTTTCGTAATTTCAAAATATCATACGTAGAGTACCTTTTTCTCAAAATTTATTTGAGCATTTAAGGAAAACCTTCAGCCATAAAAATTATTCCTTATCACCAGCAAACCATAAATCCTTTTTGAAAACAAATATGTTTAAGGAACAACATCATTTCAAATTCATTAACCACTTCCAAAATATTCCTCATTTAATTTCCATTTTAATATTCCTCTTTTTATTTCCATTTTCCCTTTTTACTAGTTACATTTATTATAACTCCATAACCTCAAATTCAAGTTCCTTTAATACTCAAAAAAAGCCCTCATACACTCTATTCCCACCAGTTTATTCATATTTGCTATAACTCCTTAATGTAGAAACCCAAATCTCCTTTATATTCAATAGCAATTCTTCTACACTCAACTCTTACTTGTCTAACAACTACAACACATCCACACTTGCATTATCAATTTTAATTCATCATATCACAAGGATAATAAACCCTTTTAATTCCATGTCTCCATTAATTACAAAACAAAACCCTTAATCTTTCCTTATAGTTACAAACAACCCGATGAATTTGTTATCGCCAACCACTTATCCAGTTACTATTTCATTATCCATTTTCAAATAATTTCTATATGCATTCCCTTTCCATGCCAAATTACACATCAAATTGTAATTTTATAGGTTCATCTCAATTCACACATATCATCACCAACTCAACCCGTTTGACAACACATTCCACCTTTTGCCGACTTGATACGGCGGGATAGCAAGCATCCAACTTATAACACCTTCTACCTTTTGCCGACTATTATATGGTGGAAAGTGAACTCCCAAAAATTGTTTTCTGAAAAATCATATTTTTTCAAAAACTATGTTTTTCCACATTTGCTGACTGTCATACGGCAGGATATGGACCCCCCAAAACATTTCAATTTTAAAACCATCCCCATATTTACCGGCTATTATACGGCAGGATGTGGGCACCCAAAAATATTTTCAAAACCATTCGTTTTTTTTTCTTCCACTTTTGCCGGCTACAATGCGGCAGGACTTTGTGGACACCCAAAATTTATTTTTTCACTTTTGTCGGCTACAATACGGCAGGACTTTGTGGACACCCAAAAATATTTTTCTCACATTCGTTCAGCAATAAGCCTAGATAGGGCATTTGGGCACCTTGAATTCAAAACCACTCCCACATTTACCGTCTCTTATACGAATGGACGTGGGCACCGATAGACATTTTCCTCTTTTTATTTGACTCCCCGTGCGGGTACCAATTACAACACAACCCAACATCACTCAACACAACTCAACTCAACATAACTCAACTCAACTCTACACAACTCAACATATCTCAAATTAACTCAACACATTTCAACATAATTCAATACAATTCAACATAACACAACAAAATTTATCACAACCCAATTCAACACTATTCAATACAATTCGGCATAATTCAATACAAACTCTTAAACCTCCACATCATCATTTCATTACAATGCTCATATCATCCTTGTCATTAGTAATTTCCTTCCCCCAAGTTTGATTTCATATTATGACATAATTTAAAATATCAACCTTGATGGTTCAATCGCAACTTTTACATAAATTTTCAAACTCTTTACAATTTCAATTAAACTTGTACATGTGTAATTTGACACCTCAATTTCATGGTACTACCTTCAATTTAAGAAAAACCATCATCTACCTTCATGGACTAAACTAGGGTTTTTAAGAGAAATTAAAGCTTTTCACAAAACACATTTTATTCCAACCCTTGTATTGCTTTTACACCCAAACTCATGACCCAAAATCGTAACCCAACAAGTAAACCCCAACTCTTCAAACCCTAACCCCCAATCTCATGATTAATCACAATATGCATAAAAATATAACCTTTGTATTTATATAAAGAAAATACCACAAATCTATCTATAAATGAGGGTATTGAAGGAGAACTAGAAACCCCTACCTCTTGAAGTAAAGAGATGACAACCCAAAAATCATCGGCGACGAAACCACGAAACTTTCAGATCAAAAGGAAGCCCTCGATGAGATCGACAATCTTTCTCAAAGGACCAAGGTAAAAAGATCACTCTAGGTTAGTAGATCTAGAGATCTAAGTGAAAAAGTTTGAGTTTAGAGAGAGAGAGAGAGAAGAGAACTCACGGTGTAGAGAGAGAGAAAAATGAGGAAAAGGGAAATGAACAAGTGTTTGGAGCCTATTTATAGTGGTTAGGCACTAATAGAACAATAGCCCCAAAGTCAAATGAAAAGAACAAGTCAAAAACCCCCAAAAAGTAGGGCCTAAAACCGACCCAAAAATCTAAAAATTACACACAGGGGTCAACTCTTCGGACAGAGGTGTCGACCCTTCAAGAAGAAAAGCTGAGACACTAATATGTGTAGAGGACAAGGTGTCAACACCTCCCAGACTGGTGTAGACACTAAATTTCAGCAAGCAAACCCCAGATTCTGTAATAGACAAGGGTCGACACCTCCCAGACTGGTGTCGACTCCAAAGGCCAACAAGAAAAGGCAAGTGTCAACACCACCAAGGGCTGGTGTCAACACTAAATTTCAACAGCCATCTAGGAACATAATAGCAAGATAGTGTCGACACCTCTAAGGCTGTTGTCGACCCTTGCAGCAAAAGAATGTAAGAAATAAAAGGCAGTGTCGACCCCATAACAAATTTTACAAATTTCTAAAGAACTTTTAAACGTAAACAAGCATAAACGAACAATCCCAACATATTTAAATTGAATTATACTCCTCCAAAACCAAGATACAACAACTCCAAAGACTCCCAAAAGAAAATAAAGGAATTAAATACACATTTCTATAGATTAAAGGATACAAGTGTTACAACCTCCCCACCTTAAGAAATTTCATCCCCGAAATTGAAAAAGGCCAAACAAAAGGTAGCATGAACACAATTGGAAACACAACCTCTAACCTATAACTAGATCCACACTTGGGATAGATTCCCAAATCCTGATTCAATATCGCAGTGCCCTAAGGACACCCGAGCAAGAAGAATTACAAGAAAGAGATCATCATCACTCTTTCAACCCATATACTCATCGGAGTCCAAGAGACAGGGAACAACATCAATTACTAGTACTCCCAAGGAAAATCAACAACTCCTCACCCAGCAACAACGTGCACCACTACCACTGGATAACCAATATCCAATTTGGAAGAGTAAGAAAACCACCATTAAAGCAAAAACTCGCCCGACACTAGTAGGAGCCAATGACACACTACAATGTATGGTCCATCACAACAATTTCAAATCGCACCAAGCTTAACAACATTTCCAAGTATTTATACAACCCGACATTCAAAGATAAGACAATAAAAATGGTTCATGTATATGTATATATATATATAATTTTCTTTCTCAAATGATGTTCCAACTTGCATCGTTTACCATCAAAGTGCATTTGTAAATCTAAAATTTTCATAACAATTACATTTACCATCAAAAGTGTTATTAAGAACATTAAACCAATTACATCCTCATGACTTGTCCATATTTAGTTTCCACTCAATCAACAAGCTATTCATTAACACAACTTTGATTAAATCCTTAGCATTTAGTTTGACCGTACCATCCCAAGTCACAACACAAAGAAACGAAACGTTCATTTTCCAAATTATTCTCAACATTTACTCGGTGAATTTCAACCATCACCCAATAATTTTCGTCACCCATCCAGTGACATCACAACACCTTTACAATACACATATGTAATAACAACGAACAGAAAACAATCCAGTACATTCGAGGAGTAATAAAACATATACGACATTTCAAAAATTTGGGAGTTCTTACTCATTACAAACATCAGTACAAATAATTATTAATATGCATTAACACAAGTACGCTCATAATGTTTTACATTCAAACACTTTAATTCCATTAAGGTAATTTCACAAATTCACATCAACAACATACATGCACAAACAAACTCACTGTCTGCTAGTACCACTTAAAGTACTATTCGACCGTACCACTATTTATCCAAACCATAACAATTCCCAAATTGACTAAGTGTTAATTCACTTCAAATAGCATTCATTTAAAATTGGTCACAAATTGAACCAAAATAGACCAAACTACCCAAATCAATCCTTAAGTCCCATCAAAGGGAGCAGCTACAAGGCTTCATCTCCCGTACGCGACTTAATCCAATTCACCAATTTTCTACTCTCATAATTCAAACATTGATATACTAACCAACACCAATTGTCTCTATATGGGGTTCACCACACACCCCTTCACATCTCACAATTCATACTCATCGTTACCACTTTTCATTCACATGTGGACTAGACCATGAAATTTTCGATGTTTCACCCTCAACCCGAGGAATTTCCATCAACTTGAGACAAGCCTCATCCAAGCCTCGCCATTACATATGAGATACTCCACACTCACGAAACCCTTCCATGACACTTCTCAAACTTACTACTCTACTCATACCTAAGCATTCCAAAGTGACTATTTGTTATCCAAATTCCAATATCAACCAATTCGGTTAACCATTCAATAAAACTTAAATTTTGACACTCAAACATTGACAGATGAATCAATACTTCGAGATGGAGCTCCACACACCATTCCCCATGCTTTTAGAATTTCACCATACTCCTCAAATACACGTTGCACTAGCACTATTCCAAACAATCCCATCAATGTCGATATGGCAACACCAATTCCAAATCACACTAGACAATCATTACCCATACAACACCCATTGCAAAGATTACAACCCACATTCCTTCTCACGAACCACTTCTATCATTTAGCTATCAAGTTTCCTTCATGCTCATGAACTCTATACAAGCCTTAATCATATCACTCAATACTTAAATACCACAAACCCTTTTTCTCACCCTCATCATTATGAAACACAATTCTTACACTCCCCTTCCAAACCTTTCACAATATTCTACATAACTCAAACTAACCTCACACCATCCTAAGATTTCGCCTCGTCTCAACTATACTCCCTTACAACTCTTGTTATCTCAATAACATCTAACATCAATCATCCGAATTCTAATCCTTCCCTGAGACACTTACTCTTCCTGCCAAAACAAGAAACCAACCAAACATATAATCACACAGCACATAAACAAATTTTAAGCAACAAACCACATAATCGAGTCAAGTCTACGAGGATAACCACTTCTCCTGGAACTTCCAACGAACTCCCACTAGAAACCGCTTTGATCAGACGTGTTTCTAATGAGATCTTAAAGCAAGTTAGCCGACCACAAGTACTATCCATGAAGCTCAACCCATGCTCATACAATGCAACACATAATGTCCTATACCTTCTACTTCTACATGCAAACATCCTCACAAAGCGAAGCCATTGTGGTAAAAACCACTTCCCACGAGCTCCAGGTTTTCAAACTTGGTTGGCTCTAATACCAAGTTGTCACGCCCCAATTTTTATTACTCGAAAACATTACCAAAAGCCTTTAATTTCGGTCTATTTTTTAAGTGTGTGTGTGTGTGTGTGTGTGTGTGTGTGTGTGTTTTATTTTTATTTTTTTATTTTTTATTTTTTACAACTATATATTACCCTTGAGCAATAGAAACATAATAATACATGTTCTCGCTTTCAATGAATACAACAATAATAACAATACCTGCCAATTTTCACTGCGGAGCTACAAATAAATAATTACAAATGTCAATGTATGGAATTCATTTCTTTCACACCTACTATGAAATTACACATAAAAGATACATGAACTTCTTAACTCTCTAATCAATCAATCCGAATTCTCTTCCTGTAAGAAAAATAAAACAACAAGGGATAAGCACAATTGCCCAGTAGGAATCTCATAGTTCAAAACAATAACCATCCTATAAATAGAAATGATCATGCATGCAGGGTGATACCACATAGTAAGGTGACATTTTGTAATTTCAAAATATCATACATAGAGTACCTTTTTCTCAAAATTTATTTGAGCATTTAAGGAAAACCTTCAACCATAAAAATTATCCCTTATTATCAGCAAACCATAAATCCTCTTTGAAAACAAATATGTTTAAGGAACAACATCATTTGAAATTCATTAACCACTTCCAAAATATTCTTCAGTTAATTTCCATTTTAATATTCCTCTTTTTATTTCCATTTTCCCTTTAACTAATTAAATTTATTATAACTCCATAACGTCAAATTCAAGTTCCTTTAACACTCAAAAAAAGCCCTTATACACTCCATTCCAACCTATTTATTCATATTTGCTATAACTCCTTAATGTAGAAACCTAAATCTCCTTTATATTCAATAACAATTCTCCTACACTCAACTCCTACTTGTCTAATAACTACATCACATCCACACTTGCATTATCAGTTTTAATTCATCATATCACAAGGATAATAAACCCTTTTAATTCCATGTCTCCATTAATTACAAAACAAAACTCTTAATCTTTCCTTATAGGTACAAATAACTCGGTGAATTTGTTATCGCCAACCACTTATCCAGTTACTATTTCATTATCCATTCTTTTCAAATAATTTCTATATGCATTCCCTTTCTATGCCAAATTACACATCAAATTGTAATTTCATAAGTTTATCTCAATTCACACATATCATCACCGACTCAACCCATTTGACAACACATTCCATCTTTTGCCGACTTGATACGACTGGATAGCTGAGACCCAACTCATAACACCTTCCACCTTTTGCCAACAATTATACGATGAGAAGAGAACTCCCAAAAACCATTTTCTCAAAAACCATATTTTTTCAAAAACCATGTTTTTCCACATTTACCGACTGTCATACGGCAGGACATGGACCCCTAGAAAATATTTTCAACTTTAAAACCATCCCCACATTTGCCAGTTATTATATAGCAGGAAGTGGGCACCCAAAAATATTTTCCAAAGCATCCGTTTTTTTTCTACTTTTGTCGGCTACAATACGGCAGGACTTTGTGAACACCCAAAAACATTTTTCCCACATTCGTCCAGCGATAAGCCTATATAGGGCATTTGGGCACCTTGAATTCAAAACCACTCCGACATTTACCGGCTCTTATACGGATGAACGTGGGCACCGAAAGACATTTTCCTCTTTTTATTTTTGACTCCCTGCGCGGGTACCAATTACAACACAACCCAACACCACTTAACACAATTCAACTCAACTCAACACAACTTAACTCAACTTAACACATTTCAACATAATTCAATGCAATTCAACATAACACACAACAAAATTCAACAAAACCCAATTCAACACTATTCAATACAATTCGGCATAATTCAATACAAACTCTTAAACCTCCACATCATCATTTCATCACAATGCTCATATCATTCATATCATTAGTAATTTCTTTACCCCAAGTTTGATTTCATATTATGACATAATTTAAAATATCAACCTTGATGGTTCAATCGCAACTTTTACAAAAATTTTCAAACTCTTTACAATTTCAATTAAACTTTTACATGTGTAATTTGACGCCTCAATTTCATGAT
Organism: Camellia sinensis; assembly: GCF_055761805.1. Taxonomy (NCBI): domain Eukaryota; kingdom Viridiplantae; phylum Streptophyta; class Magnoliopsida; order Ericales; family Theaceae; genus Camellia; species Camellia sinensis. The sequence continues at coordinate 116,342,830 of NC_138974.1, forward strand.
ACTACCTTCAATTTAAGAAAAACCATCATCTATCTTCATGGACTAAACTAGGGTTTTTAAGAGAAATTAAAACTTTTCACAAAACACATTTTATTCCAACCCTTGTTTTGCTTTTACACCCAAAATCATAACCCAACAAGTAAACCCCAGCTCTTCAAACCCTAACCCCCAATCTCATGATTAATCACAATATGCATAAAAATATAACCTTTGTATTTATATAAAGAAAATACCACAAATCTATCTGCAAATGAGGGTATTGAAGGAGAATTAGAAACCCCTACCTCTTGAAGCAAAAAGATGACAACTCAAAAATCACCAGTGACGAAACCAGGAAACTCTTGGATTAAAAGGAAACCTTTGAAGAGATCTACAATCTTTCTCAAAGGACCAAGATGAAAAGATCACTCTAGGTTAGTAGATCTAGAGATCTAAGGGAAAAAGTTTGAGTTTAGAGAGAGAGAGAGAGAAGAGAACTCACGGTGTAGAGAGAGAGAAAAAAGAGGAAAAGTGAAATGAACAAGTGCTTGGAGCCTATTTATAGTAGCTAGGCACTAATAGAACAATAGCCTCAAAGTCAAATGAAAAGAACAAGTTAAAAACCCCCAAAAAGTAGGGCCCAAAATAGACCTAAAAATCTGAAAATTACACATAGGGGTTGACCCTTCGGACAGAGGTGTCGACCCTTCAAGAAGAAAAGCCGAGACACTAATATGTGCAGAGGACAAGGTGTTGACACCTCCCAGACTGGTGTCGACACTAAATTTCAGCAAGCAAACCCTAGATTCTGCAATAGACAAGGGTCGACACCTCCTAGACTGGTGTCAACCTCAAAGGCCAATAATAAAAGGCAAGTGTCGACACCACCAAGGGCTGGCGTCGACACTAAATTTTAGTTGCCATCTAGGAACACAACCGCAAGATAGTGTCAACACCTCCAAGGCCAGTGTCGACCCTTGCAGCAAAAAAAGGAAAGAAATAAAAGGCAGTGTCGACCCAGAACAAAATTTTCAAATTTCCAAAGAACTTTTCAACGTAAACAAGCGTGGATGAACAATCCCAACATGTTTAAGTTGAATTATACTCCTCTAAAACCAAGATACAACAACTCCAACGACTCCTAAAAGAAAATAAAGGAATTAAATACACCCTCTAATAGATTAAAGGATACAAGTGTTACATGGACTATGCTCACCCCTAATGCAAATAAAAACTCTAAATCAATTTGGACAATCATTGGTCATGTGACTTACTACTTGAGGCTATTACATTGCTATTTGGTCATTTTCTCCAATTATGACATTGTTGCCCGCACAGTCCACAATTTTGTTTGGATTGTGACTCTTGCTAATCCATGGTTTTCCGAAGCCTTGATGTCCTTGGACAACCACGAGTCCTAGCAAAGATTAGATTGGGATGCACTTTTGTAAAGTTAGGTTCTCTCTAATTTGGAACATCAGGTACAAGGTTGAATGGGTGTTGGCAACAAGCCGTTTTCAACATGTAACATTAATCAATATACTGCAGGTTGTCATGGTAGGGGCAGATTTGCATGTGGCAATGACATGTGAACATGGAATTTTATAATTTTGATAATGAGATTATTTGCACCTCCTTGCGAATATAAGAGATTCACAGCAGTTATAACATCAAATACATTCCTATTGAAAGTCCCCATTGAATGAACCCTAAAACTTTTCTCTCATCTAGTGAGCATCTGTTTTTCATAAGTAGTGTACACTTCACCAGCATTCATTTCAACATTAGCCTTTTCACTTCATTCCAAGAAGTAACACACATATTTGTAAAATGTTAGTTGTACCAATGATGTGATGGGAAGATGACGTGCACCTTTCAACACTCCATTGAAGCTCTCAGAAAAGTTGGTGGTTGTAGCTCCATAACACTTGCCACCATCGTATGCTAGCGTCCACAATTCACGTGGAACAAGATCAAGTTCATCTGCAACTTTAGAATTTAAGTCTCTAATTGACTTCATTCTTCGATCAAACTTCTTTTGCTTTTCATAATTAGCCAAGGTGATCATGTCTCTCAATATCGCACTTTTGTACCTTGTGGGGTAGTTGCTGGCAAAGTGACGAATACAATAGCAATGATAACCATTTGGATGTTGCCATGAACGTGAATGATTCACTAATGACAAGATTCCTCCATGTTTGACAGATATAAGACAAAGGCCAGATCGTTTAGTCACATGTTGCCTAATACATGCTAAAAACCATGACCAAGTATCTGGTCTTTCCTCCTTGGCAATGGCAAAGACAAAGACAACTAGAAATACATGATTATTTGCATCCCATGAAACTGCAATTAGTAACTTGCCTTTATATTTTCAAGTTATAAAGGTTCCATATATACTAATAACTGGCCTATAATGCTTGAAACTCTTGATAGAAGAATCGACTGCCCAAAGCACTCGCTCAAAATATAACATTGTTTGCATCACCTGACGGTAGTGTTTTCCATGAAACGATAGTTCCTAGATTGGAATCTATCATAGATGTCATCCACTTAGATAATATGTGGTATGATTCATCCCAACCCCAAAGATATTTGTAATGTCTTTTTGCTTTGCATTCCAGGCCTTAACATAAGATGGTATGAAACCATCAAATTTTTGAATGATACTAGCTTTTAGTATAGAGATCTTGTTTAATGGGTCTTCATTTACAAGATCTTGCACTTCATGTTTAATCAATTTTATGTTCAACATTGCATGATCTTTGTGTAAGCGATGCAGATAAACATGTGTGAGGTCCTTCATATTTAGTGATCTCGAATAAACCATGTTTGACGTGTTTACGAGCTTCAAGTTTCCAATCGCATCCATTCTTGCTACGCAGTTCCCACATGTTTGTTGTTGACTTTACCACCACATGGTAAGTGTTTCTCATCACGCCATAATGATTCATAGCAATATATAAGCCCTCTTTACTTCGGAATGATAGCCTTTTACTTAATTCTTTTGTTTCATCCCACACACCGCTAATATCAACTAGTAATAGTATGGAGGGGTCAATAAAGTTTGACCATGTGTCTTAGGTAAACATCGGAGATAGAGCTTAGTAAAAACATGTGTATCAGTTTGTCCACTTTCAGTTGACAAACCAATTTCTTCAACAAAATCACCATCTTCAAGGTTGAAACCATCATCTACTAAAACGTGGTTGTCATGTGCAACCATTTCTTGTACAACGTATATGGTTGTTGTACACAACTCATTAGCGGATCGTGGTTGTGTATCTTCTGTACCATGAAAGTCACTGTCAGTTGGTACAATGTAAGGAGGTTCCAAATGATCACCATAGGAGTCACCACCTATAGATGCACAATAAGTAGGTTCTAAGTGATCGTTACATGTATTGATTGTGGAATACACACCCATTGGAATTTGTTCACTTGTACCTATTTGCACACTAACATTATCACTAGTAGGAGGGAAAACATGGATGGGTTCTACAGTGATATACAACTCGACAATATTGTAACAGGGAGTTGAGTCTATTATATGAAATATACCCTCGACACCACCATCATATGTGATCTCAAGTGATGCGTAGTAGGTTACATGAGGGTAACTTCGAGCTAGAAATCTGTATGTAATCAAGACATTCTTAGCATTGTGGCATATCCCTCTAGCAGTAATTAATCGATTGTGGAGATCGATAAATGAAGTATTTCAATTAACACATGTGAGAAACCAAATATACAAATAAAATAAATAATTAAATAATAATTGTTTTACAAACATCAAATATTTTACTTTTGAATCTTAAGGTGCAAATTAAATATTACTAAATGATCTTTTAATTAATTTTAAACCTAAAATAAATTTATGGTGAAAGTCTTTAATTTAGGAGTAAGATTTATTATTAAAAAAGGGGGGGGGGACAAATCAGTTAGTATATTTTGATCTAATAATAGTTGTATTTTATTTAAATTAATGGAGAGAGAAAATAAAACAAAACAAAAGATAATAATTTAAAGCCTTTTGTTGAGATATATATATATATATATAGGAACCCTAGGTTGCCTAATACTATTTATAGCAGCAGCAGTAGCCACAAGAGAGAGAGAGAGAGAGAGAGAAGTTGAGAGAAAAAAAGAAGAGAAAAAAAAAGGCTTGTAAACAAGGAAGGATTTTTGGGTGTGTTCTCTAGCTTTTTTCTTCCTTTTGCGCTTTTTTTTTTTTAAATCATTATTCTATTATTATTTAATTCATTGATGGAGACGATGAATGTGTATGTATTATATATATATACTATTATATTTACGAAACCAGAGAAGATAAAGGATGATGAGTGGACTCTTCTTGATTGCCAAGCGCTAGGTGTTATTCGGCTAACATTGTCTCGTAACGTTGCGTTTAACATAGCGAAGGAGAAGACTACATCGGGTCTCATGACGGCACTCTCAAACATGTATGAAAAATCATCTGCCTCAAATAAAGTTTATTTGATATGTAGATTATTTAATCGGAGGATGACAGAAGGTGCTTTGGTGGCTAAGCATCTGAATGAATTCAATATTTTGGTAACACAATTGAGTTCTGTATCTATTGAATTTGATGATGAGGTTAGGGCTTTGATTCTTTTATCTAGTTTGCTAGAAAGTTGGAATGGTATTGTAACGACAGTGAGTAATTCTTCGGGAAAAGAAAAGTTGGATTACAATGATATTCGAGATTTAATTCTGAGGGAAGAAATTCGTAGGAGGGAATTAGAGAAAACATCAGGTTCTGCCTTGAATACAGAAGCCAAAGGAAGAGCAGCAGGAAAAAACCCAAACTGCAACAGATCAAAATCCAAACACAAAAGCAAGTTAGGACTGGAGAGGGACAGAGTTGCTGGAACTGTGGAAAAAAGGGACATTTAAAGGAAGATTGCCTGACATTGAATAAGAACAAAGGTAATCAAAATCAAAAGTCTGCTAATGCTGCAACAGAGGAGATTTATGATGCTTTGATCTCGAGTATTGACAGCCCTCTTGAATCTTGGATTTTAGATTCTGGGGCATCATTCCATTCTACTTCATAGAGGGAAATCATGGACAATTACATTGGTAGTGATTTCGGGAAGGTTTATTTGGCTGATGATGAACCTTTGAAGATTGTGGGCAAAAATGATGCAAAAATCAAGTTGCCAAACGAATTTGTTTGGAAGATACAGAATGTCAAACATTTACCTGGTTTGAAAAAAAACTTGATTTCTGTTGGACAACTTGATGATGAAGGTCATGTTGTAACCTTCATGGGTGCTTTGTGGAAAATCACCAAAGGAGCCATGGTTGTTGCTCGTGGTAAAAAAGAAGGCAACTTTTACATGACTACGAACAATAGAGATGCAGTAGCAGTTGCTGGTGAGAAGGAAGACTCAAATCTGTGGCACCAAAGGCTTGAGTATATGAGTCAAAAAGGGATGAAAGTACTTGCAGCTAAAGGGAAACTGTCAAATTTGAAATCGGTGGACATTGACTTTTGTGAGGATTGCATATTTGGCAAACAAAAGAGTGTCAGTTTTTCAAAGGATGGCAGGAAATCGAAGTCAGAAAAGTTAGAGTTAGTTCATACAGATGTGTGGGGACCTACACCAGTTTCATCTCTTGGAGGATCATCATATTATGTTACTTTTATCGACGACTCAACGAGAAAGGTTTGGATTTATTTTCTGAAACATAAATCTGAAGTTTATACTACTTTTAAGAAATGAAAAACCTTGGTAGAGACTGAAACAGGTCTGAAAATTAAATGCTTGAGATTAGATAATAGAGGGGAATATGAGGTCAATGAGTTCAAGAAATATTGTGCAGAAAGTGGAATTAGAATAGAGAAGACTGTTCGAAAGACACCTCAACAGAATGGCGTTACAAAACGCAGGAATAGAACTCTGAATGAATGTACTAGAAGTATAAGGATACATGCCGGATTAGAAAGATGTTTTGGGCAGATGCAGTTAACACTATAGCATATCTAATTAACCGTGGTCCATCTGTTCCATTGGATGGAGAGCTACCAGAAGAAGCTTGGAGTGGTAACGAGGTAAATCTTTCTTTTTTGAAGGTATTTGGCTGTGTTTCATATGTGCATATAGATTCTGTTGATAGAAGTAAACTTGATTTGAAATTTGTTAAATGTACTTTTATTGGGTATGGCATTGATCAATTTGGTTATCGATTTTGGAATGATAAAAATCGAAAAATAATCAGAAGTATAGATGTCATATTAATGAGAAAATAATGTATAATGATAAGGATAAGTTTGCATCTAAATCTGAAATTGTTACTTGTCATGAGCATGTTGAGTTGGAGGAGATTAGTGAGAATGATTTGGATAGTAGGATTCAGAATAATCCTGAAAATCGTATTCCACAAACTGAACCACATACTTTTACTCCTAAGTTGAGATGGTCAAAAAGAGAGTCTAAACCTACACAGCGTTGGTTTCCATCTTTACATTATTTGTTGTTGTCTAATGGGGTTGAACCCGAAAGTTATGATGAGGCTTTGTAGTTTGATGATTCAATCAAGTAGGAGTCAGCTATACAGGATGAAATGGATTCACTCAAGGCAAACCAGACATGGGAGTTGACTGAATTACTAGTGGGTAAGAAAGCTTTGCACAACAAGTTGGTTTATAGGGTCAAACAGGAACATGATGGGAGTAAACACTACAAGGCCAGATTGGTTGCAAAGGGATTTCAGCAAAATGAAGGGGTTGACTACATTGAAATTTTCTCTCCAGTTGTGAAGTTGACCACTATCAGAATGGTGCTGGGAATTGTGGCTGCTGAAGATTTGTATCATGAGCAGATGGATGTGAAGACGGCTTTTCTCCATGGTGATTTGGAGGAAATTTATATGAAGCACCCACAAGGTTTCTTGGCACATGGCAAAGAAGAGTTTGTATGCAAACTTCGAAAAAGCTTGTATGGTTTGAAACAGGCCCCAAGGTAGCGGTACAAGAAGATTGATGAATTTATGTGTAGCAGCAGTTTTACAAGATGTCAAGCAGATCATTGTTGTTATTTCAAAAGGTTTGACAAAAGTTAACAAAAGCTATATTATTTTGCTCTTATATGTTGATGATATGCTTATTGCGGGATCTAGCATTGAAGAGATAAAAAGATTGAAGAAACTTTTGTCCAACTAATTTGAGATGAAGGATTTTGGAGTTGCAAACAAAATCCTTGGTATGTGTAACGTCCCAAATTTCTAGCCCAAATGATAATACAACAATCGCGGCTCTTTCAAGGAAAACCGATATAAATCTCCAAACTTACATTACATGATACAATAATTCTTCATGCAACAATACATTAATCCAACAACAAGTAAATAAACAAATAAATACCTCCCAAGGGTTTACAAGTTTCCAAGGCTTGACCTTGGTTACACAAAACGGCTATTCAAACCCACACACATACAACCCTTGGCTTATACACAGAGTCACAGCAAAATGAGAGTCTCAACACACATTTCATCGCCTTTAGTTAGACAGCATCACCACATCTTTTCCTACACAAAAATCACGTAGGGTGAGCATAAAGCCCAGTAAGAAATCCTTAACAAAGTATATACATTTTATACAAGTTTCAAGAGATGAAATGTACATGCCATGCTATGCCCTTTTGAAAAAAAAAATCACATCTTCATCTTTGAAAACCATCATACTCAATGATGTCATGCAATTTTAATTCTTTAAAGCTTAACAATTCATTTCAAGAGCGGTAAATATGACTCTAGTAATCCCTAGGTCGATGTCTGTAAATAGACTATACAAGTACTACCAATTTGTCATTTTTACCGGTATTAACCAGAAGGCTCGACACCTATTCGCGCGGGTTTTCGGTCTTTCTCCCCGGACTCTCAGGCTAACTTATTCAATATCATCTACACAACCTATCAAGACTTACCAACGTATTTACCCCAAAACCATTTCATGAAACTTGTTTCTCAACATTCTTTTCTCAATGCAAGTTTTCAAATCAACTTTCAAAGTTTAATGTAATCAAATGAATTGATATGCCAATAACACAAGATGAATATAAATACTTTTATTCTAATTCATTATCCAAGGAATAACACAGTTCCCTCTTCTCAAGTATCATCAACAATTAGTCATTTTAAGACTATTTCAACGTTTTGTACAATAATTTTCAAAATGAACAACAATTCTTATATTCCCTGAAATTCATTAGTTATATAAATATAACTAAGAAATTTTCCAAACATCCATTTATTTTGACACACAAAATAAATATGACAATATCATTCATGGATTTTCAGTCTCTCTAAAAAAAATCCCAAATTCTAGGTTTTCTCACCAAAACTATTCAACTCAAATATTTTGAAAGAAAACTTTCCAAAATCATCTTTTCTTCAATCAACGAAGATCAAAACCCATGAGATCATTTTAAAAGAACAAGAGACAAACCCACTCTCAAAATCGCTCAACTTCTTGAATCAACAATCAATTTTCAAAGCTATCGAAAGATGATTTCGAAAATCATCTAGATCTTGCAAAAATATATATATATATATATATATATAACTCTAAGAAAATCCCTACCTTAAGTTTGAAGAAGAACAGAGATAAAACCCCAAAATCAACGATGCCTAAACTCGATCTTCAACGCACACAACGAAGCCTTCGAGATGATAACCCACGTTGATGAAGAAACAATGGCAAAACTCAAATGGATCTTGAGAAATCAAGATTTTTTATCTAGTTTGTGTAGAGAAATGTAGAGAGAAGAAAGAGGAAATGTTTTTAGAGAGAGAGATATACAAAAGTGATCTGAAATATCAGATTCACGAAATGATATAACATGGTCCGCTCGAGTGTGGAAACCCCCGCTCGAGCGTCAAATACACATTCCTAGTACTTTTGCAGACAAATCAAACTTCTGGAATCAAACATTCTTCGCTCGAGCGCATAAACGGCCACTCGAGCAGACAAGCAACTGCGAATGTATTTTGCATTTTTGCTTCAAGGGCGCTGCCCTCGACCCCGCCAGGGCGCTGCCCTTGGACCAGCCAAGGGGCGCTACCCCCTCGACCCCCGCGAGCTGGCCGGGCAGCTCGATCCCCGACATAGTCAATGAAGTGGCAAAACATAAAAGATACGATACAAGCCGATACAAACATAAGACATTACATGTTCCAAACACACCGCTACAACTCGATAACCAAAATAAGGGAAATAAAAGGAACTAAGATACGTAACACCGTTCAAAACCATACCAACCCGAGCCCGGAACACCACAAAGAGACGGGTCAAAACCCGGATCGCTACAACCTTTCCCCCTTAAAGAATTTCGTCTCGAAATTTCAAATCAAACTACCCAAACAAAGGGGTTTCTAACTATCAAAACCACGCTATTTCATTTTCAAATCACAATACTAACTCTCAACCAAATTCCACCATTTCCACCATGGTTATCTCATTAACAACAACCTCCCAAATATGCATAAATATGAAATTTCCCAAAAAGTAATGCCAACTCTCAACAACCTTATGCTTAAAACAACAACGCACATATTAACATGTGGTTAACAACTTTAAATACGTTTCCCTCAACACTAGGGAATATTATAAAGAAAAACAACTTAAGCATTTTCAAAAAAATCTGGATAATTGGAGCGGACTTCCACCTTCCGTTCCCACGTCGCTTCTTTAACCCCATGGTGTCTCCACAACACCTTCACCAATGGTATAGTTTTGCCCCGTAGCACTTGCTCCCAGGTATCTAAAATTTGAACTAGTCGTTCTTCGTAAGAGACATCCTCATCTACCTCCAAGTCAACCCAATCAAGCACATGAGAAGGGTCGGGTTCATACTTCCTAAGCATAGCTACATAAAATACGTTGTGAACTCCTGAAAGTTGTGACGATAAAGCTAACCAGTATCCCATTTCCCCAATTCGCTCTAAAATCTCAAAAGGTCCAATGAATCTTGAAAATAATTTGCCACTCTTACCAAATCTCACCAAACCCCGCCTTGGTGAGATTTTTAGAAACACATGGTCACCAACTTTAAAAGATAAAGGTCGTCTCCTCTTATCGGCATAACTCTTTTGTTGGCTTTGGGCCGTAGCTAACCTCTTCCAAATGAGAATAACTTTCTCAGTTGTCTGTCTAACAATTTTCAAACCCAGTAACGGTGTATCACCCACTTCGGCTCAACAAACCGGTGATCTACAAGGTCGGCCATACAAGGCCTCAAATGGTGCCATCCCAATACTAGCTTGGTAACTATTGTTGTAAGCAAACTCAATTAATGCCCCTTAAAATCAAGGACACAAGCTCTAAGCATGTCCTCCAAAATCTGAATGGTACGTTCTGACTGTCCATCAGTTTGAGGATGATAAGCGGTGCTAAGAGTCAACTTAGTTCCCAACGCCTCTTAAAGGCTTTGCCATAACTGGGCTGTGAAACGAGGATCTCAATCCGACACAATAGTCACAGGGACTCCGTGAAGTTGAACTATCTCTCTAATGTACAACTTTGCCAAGCGTTCAACTGAGTCGCTGGTGCACATCGGAATGAAATGGGTAGACGTAGTCAACCTATCAACAATCATCCAAACGACGTCATTGCCTCGTTGTGTTCTGGGAAGCCCAACTACAAAATCCATGGTAACACACTCCTATTTCCACTCGGTTATCGGTAAGGATTATAACAAACCCGCTGGTCTTTGGTGTTCGGCCTTCACTTGTTGACAAGTAAGGCACTTCGATACAAATAAAGCGACATCCTGTTTCATACCCCTCCACCAAAACTGACGACTAAGATCATGAAACATTTTAGTGCCTCCCGAGTGTACCGCAAGGCATGAGTAATGGAACTCCCGAAGTACTTCCTCTCTACAAGATTCAGGTACAAACGCACGGTTTAGGTAATGTACACTCAGATCTGAGTGAACGTTCAAACCTTTCTCTTTCTTCCCATTGGAAATCTTAACACAGATTGATTCCACATCACGATCTTCTCATTGTGCCTCTATGACCTTACTAACCAAGGTAGGTTGAGCATTCAAAGTAAACAAGGTAGCACTCTCTCCGGACTCACCCAAGTGTAAATCAAACTTGCCAATAACATCTAGCATATCCCATTCCTGAATGGCCACACTTGCCAAACTACTCACAGATTTTTGACTTAAAGCAACGGCCACCACATTGGCTTTCCCTAGATGATAGTGTAACTCAAAGTCATAATCCTTCATAAATTCCATCCACCTCCGTTGTCGTAAATTCAAGTCTTTTTGAGAAAACAAATACTTTAGACTCTTATGATCGGAGAAGACTTCAAACTTCTCACCATACAAGTAATGCCTCTAAATTTTCAAAGCAAAAATCACCATTGCTAATTCAAGATCATGGGTGGGGCAATTTTTCTCGTGAGTTTTCAATTATTGTGAATTGTAGGCCACAACTTTTCCCTCTTGCATCAAGGCACAACCAAGTCCATCCCCGGACGCATCACAATAGACAGTATAATTCAAACCCTTTTCTGGAATTATCAAAACCGGGGTGGTAGTCAATCTAGTCTTAAGCTCTTGGAATGAATTTTCACAAGCCTCACTTCACACAAATTTGATACCTTTTCTAGTCAACCTAGTCAAAGGTGCAGCTAGTCTAGAGAAGTCCCTTACAAAATGTCGATAATACCCTGCTAATCCCAAGAAACTTCGGATTTCAAAAACATTCTTAGGTTGTTCCTAATCCTGTACGACATCTATCTTTGAGGAGTCCACAGTCACTCCCTTTCTAGATACTACATGCCCCAAAAACTTCACTCCCATTAACCAAAACTCGTATTTTTCAAATTTGGCATACAATTGGTGTTCACTAAGTAAACCCAGCACTACCTGTAAGTGAGTCTCGTGTTCCTCTTCAGAGGTTGAATAAATCAAGATGTCGTCCACTAAGACGACCACAAAACAGTCCAAGTATTCCCGAAAAATTCTGTTAATCAAATCCATAAAAGAAGCCGGTGCATTGGTCAACCCAAAAGGCATTACAAGGAATTCATAGTGGCCATAACAAGTACGAAAGGCCGTCTTCTGAATGTCCTCCTCCCGGACTCTCAACTGATGGTACCCCGACCTCAAATCTATTTTTGAGAAGCAACAAGACTCTCTAAGTTGGTCAAACAAATCATCTATTCTGGGTAGAGGATACTTGTTCTTAACTGTAACTCTATTCAACTTGCGGTAATCAATACACAACCGCAATGACCCATTCTTCTTCGCAAAAAGAGCCGGTGTAGATGTCCCCGAACGTCTTGGGAAAATCCCGTTTTGTTCGTTGGGCTCACTACAGTTCGTATTCGATGTCATGGTTCTAAATCTAATCTCCCAAAGTGCAATGCAAGATCGATAAATCACCAAAGAGTCCAAATCTAGCAAATCGTTTTGAAAAACTGATTTTAGAAAGAAGTGCCAAACATGGACTGCTTTGCCAGATACAGAGTCGCCACCTAAATATTTTATTTTGGGGGAATTTAGAAAACCCTGGCTCATGCCTAAAGCCACGTGTCCGTCATCACCAAAGTTGCCTTGGCTCAGGAACTTGGGTACGATTGGGGAAGGTCATATCATGAGCACCCCGCTCGGCCGATCAAAGATCGGCCACTACTAAGCATGATATCTTGTTTTTGAAAACACATGTGCTCTTATTCCGGTTATTAACTTAGAATTACTACGTGATGCGCACAGCATACAAGTATAGACTAGATTGCCTAAGTTGGAACAAAGCATCGCATATCCGTTTGTTTTGAAAATGGATTGAAGTTTGCTACTCGCAAGTAGGCTAAAACACGGGTTTCGACGAATTATTCCAATTCAAGCAACCCAACCTTCACCCACAGGCATTCAGGCAGTTATATCACATAAGCACATAGCCTCATGGTAAGCATGCTATCATGGCAGTCACTCACACGCATGCAAGGATGCTAAAGCATAAACACTTACCGAGTACTCCGAGCCAAAGAAAGAAGCTAATTAGAAAATATGCATGAATCCTAACTATGCTGAGATGCCTAATGCAACACATGTAAGAATGCAATTAAGATAGGCTCGGCTATTCTAAGATGGCATATAAGATGCTACGGGTAACATGTATTCAACTTGGAATTGAAATACGATGCAGTTAGTATGATGCGCCGAGCCCGATGCATGCGAAACAGATGAATGGATGCAAGCACACGAGCATAAGGATGCTAATTGAAATGCGCCCTAAAACTAACCATCATAAGCTAGTAAATAAAAGGGAAAAAGACGTGGGGTTGGAAGACATACATCACACACACGCACACTTATTACAACATTGCCCTCTCTCGGAGAGTCCGAATAAATAATACAGAATCGAATTAACTAATTATTACACAACACTAGCTAATTAACAAATTAACTAAACTAGCATGCAAACTATGTAAAATGGGCCGCCTCAGCTCTGCTTTGAATGATAAAGGATGCATGCATGCTCGAGTCGCCTTGTCGGGAAATCCATCGCGATGCCCCGACTTGCCTCTATTTGCAACTGGTCCCAGAACACTGCACAAAGCTCCAGAAGGCTAAAACTCCACCCTGGGAATCTGTGGGAAGGCTGCCGACCAGCTATTGGCCTTGGAGATCATCTGCTGACCACTTTTTATGCTGAAAACCAGAAAAAGTGGTCGGCCAGCCACTTTATCTAGTCGGCCGACCAGTTTTTGCTGCTGGTTTCTGGTTTACTGCAAAAGAGAGCAAGACAGGGGCATGGCAAAGTATTTGCAGTATATGTGTGCACAACCACCCTCCCTATCATGTAATGAACTCAAGGGGGTGTGGTTCTCGACCCTCGGGCCACCAATCACGCATTTCAATGCATGATGGCCGAGAGGCGAAGTTGCACAATTCAATATGGAAATGAATGCACAAGTAAACACATAATGCCTAAAACTCTATCATGGGTAATCAAGAGCGTCGGCGACCAGGAATTAAGGCACGTTTCATCACTTGAAATATGAAACGTCTCTCGTTTCTCGTGTTTGGACTAACACCTATTCCAAACATAATGCAAACAACATGGCAAACATACAATGTAACTACATGGCATACACAATGCTATGGACAATATGGCATACTCAATGACATATGATCATGGCATGCTCAATGCAAACAATAACATAACATGCACAACGCATTATGACATGGCATACACAATGCAAGGCAACACAAACATGCAACAATATGAACAACAACTAGCATACACAATGCAAATGGACATGGCATACACAACGCAATGAACCACATGGCATACACAATGCTCGATGGACTTAAACCAAAATGGACTGACCTCAGTCATGCCCAAATCAGTGGCCATAACATCAAGACACAGGCACCAAAAGGCAAGACACACATGCACACATATTGGTCCACAAGCTAGGCAACAAGAACACAACCCTTAGGGGCACTCAAGGGGTGACAAAAGTGGGAGCATGGCAAGTCTATATGCTCTGAAATTACATGCAAAGTGAAGCCAAATCAAGTACACAACACAAATAAAGCATGCAATGGTACTCAAAGCTTGAGGCAAGCAAGAGCATTTACACTGCAGGTATACAAAACATGACGCATGTGATTAAGGCAACCAAAAAAAGTCCTATTACATGTTAATATGAGACTAAAACATGCATGGATGGAAGCCAAAATGTGCTAGCATGAGGGGTATGAGGCATAATGCATACAAGGCAAATAAGGTGGATTACACTACACCTATTAGGACCAAGCATGGGATGACTCCACCAACAAAAATCGGAGTTATATAATGGCAAAATAACCCCAAATAAGCACTGAAATGATGGCTCACAAGCAAAGGTATGAATGCATACACAATGGCTCATGTTAAGGCATAAAGGGGGAACCCTCCAACGCATTGATTGAGTGACAAATGCAAGTGCACAGCCATGAAACGTGGACTGAAATAGTATAACTAAAGATGCCAAATCATTGAAATGAGCCAAGTAATGTATGCTAGTGGACCCGATGCACAAAGCAAACAAGCTAGGTTGAACCAAAGCTATACAAAGCAAGTCATGGATGACCAAGACAATCAAAATCAGACCTTAAACATGGAAAAACATGAACAAAGTCTTCTTGAAGCCAAGCCAAAAGCATGCTAAAAAGACATATGCCCACATGATGCATGTTAGGCTATTTCATGGGATTGCATGGCAAGTGTATGGAGCATGCAAAGGCCAACAAAACCAAACCAAAACAGAGTCATGACATGGTAAAACATCACCAAAAATATGCTGAAATGGGAAGAAAACAAGCTAAAATGACATGTCAAGGCATGAAGCATATAAAGCTAGTTTAAGGGATTTACACTACAAGTGTGCATGGCAAGCATCATTCAACCAAGGAACCTCAAAATAGAGCTAGGGAAACCCAAAATATGAACAAAATCATGTTGGAGCATGGCCAAAATATGCTAGCATAGTGAGCCAAAATATCATGCATTCTAAGCTAGTGAACATGATTTGCACTACAAGCATATGAAGCATGTGAGAGGCTACCAAACCAGCTAAAAACAAAGTCATGACATGCCAAATGATGGCCAAAAACCCACTGAAACATAGTCAAAACATGCTAGAATGACATGCTCATTTGATAGGACAAAAAGGGGGTTACTCTACACATGTAAGAGGCAAACTCAAGGTGACCAAACCAACCCTGGACAAAGTCTAGGCAGGCCCTAAAAGTCACCAAAAGGGCCTGAACCATGCCTTGGAAGTATGAAAATATATGCTCCTTTGATAGGCCAAAAATGCAAGTAAATGAAGCAAGAAGAGAGGGGGTCACCCTTCTTTGATTTAGGGCCTCAAAACTACATGCCAACCACTGAAAATCCACTGGATTACAGTGACTAAAAGGGCAAGCAAAGATTAAATCAAAGGCCTTATGGCATGGCACAAAACAAGGCCAAATAAAGCATGCAAGAGGGTAGAAGACCCCCAACACCAAAAGAACCTTAAACAAACATAAAAAAAACACTTAAATATGAAGCTTTTTTCAGTTGAAAGTTAATCCAAAATAAGCATGTAAATATGACTAAGAGTGTAGTCAAAATAGAGCTTAAAAAGGGAAAAAAGATGGTTACCCTTGAGGCACTGCAAAACCATCCCAAAATCTGAGCCAAGACTAACTTTTGAAGCTCAAAATGATCCTCAAAGAACCTCATCCCAATGGTGGTTAACTTTGATGAAGGATGCCTAGGCAAACTAGAAGCATTTCTTCACTTTCAAGCACTTCTATGCACAAAATGGGCAAGGGAGTGGAGTATATAGAGAGAGGGGCAGAGATTCAGCCCTAGAAGTTATAGAGAGAGAGAGAGAGAGAGAGAGAGAGAGAGAATTTTTAGAGTGAGAAGCTCCCAAGCTTCTCCAAGAAGATTGTCTCTTGAAAATGAGAGATATAGCCTCATATATAGCAAAAATGAGAGTTGGCTCGAAAATATCTGTCTATAGGACAACTGGAGGTTGTGGAAGACAGCTGGAGGATAAATATCTGAGTTTGGGACTTGTAGACCACTTTTCTGGTTGGCCGACCACTTTTTCAGGAGAAAGTGGTCGGCCAGCCACCTTTTCTAGTCGGCTAGCTAGTTTTTCTGGTCGGTAGGAAAATTATGCTTTTTAGGTCCAACTTCAAATAGCCATAACTCCTTCATCTGAACTCCTTTTCAGGTTATTCTTGTGTCCAAATTGAAGCCCCGGAAGTTATCTTTCCAATGGCACCAGACTTGAATCAAAATTCCAACTGTACAAAAAGTTAATCCTGTTTTGGTGAAGCCACGCAGTTTTGGTCCTACCCGAATTCATGCCGAACTTCTCCCAAACTAGTTTTCTTCTCTCCTTTCCTCTTTTATTCAAATACAAACCCCTAAACAAAGTGTTTTGAAATATTTTTCAAATATTTCATCTCTCTTTCATTCATTTCTACTTTGTCCTTGCTCGGTTTACCGAAAAGCGCAACATTTAATGAAATGCGAGCATCGGAACATCGTAGGAGCTTTATTTTCAAAACATTTTGAAAGAGAGGGTTTCAAGGTCTCAAATCTTTTGATCAAGATTGTTTTGGTCCAAAAGGGGTATGAAGTTGAGATTTGACTCACTCCTTGCTGAAGAAACTGAACCTTTGCCCTGCGTACCTTCATCACCGAGTAAACCATTAGTAGTGCCCAAGTCTTAAAGGAGGTCAAAAATGGGGTGTCTACAGCCGGCGCTCCCTAAGGCGATGTACTAAGGCAAATGAAGCCCTTATCTAAAAGTTCTTGGAGTTGAATCTTCAACTCATGCAATTCGGCGGGTGCAAATCTATACGGTGACATGGAAATCGGTGTCGTGCTAGGCACTAATTCAATGGAGAACTCGATCTCCCGGTGAGGTGGTAAACTAGTAAGATCTTCTGGAAAGACATCCGGGTATTCACAAACTACCTTTGGTAACTCAACACGAGCCTCGTCACTCTCACTATCCAAGAGAGTTGTAAAAAGGCCACTAAGCTTGCTCCTACTATGAGGGTCAACAACTAGCAACAAGGCTCTATCAACTCAGTTCCCCAGAAAATAGAAACGATCACCACCCGAAGTGCATACCGTAACTATCTGACAGTAACAATCAATCACAGCTTGATAAGAACACAACCAGTCCATGCCTAAAATGACATCAAAACTCGACATATCTAGCAACACAAAAGCGAACGGAAGTCGACGCCCGGTAACTTCTATTTCACAATCACGACAACCCCAGTCTAAATCAATTGTAACCCCAACAGGTGGCTCTACTCTGAGTGGAGACACTAACCATGCTACCTCTAACCCCAATGCAGAAGCAAATGCAGTAGATATAAATAAATGAGACGCACCTGTGTCTATCAGTACATTAGCCAAAGAATTACATACAACAAAAATACCTCTCATAACTGAGGATTTTGGAAATTACTCTGGCACGGTAACAGCATACACGCGCCCCTGTGGCCCCTGATTAACTTGCTCCCCTCTCGGAGCATAGACATGTTGTACTGAGTGAGCCGAAGTGGCTCCCTAATAAATATGATGTCACAAAAGTGAGTTGTTTTTGTAAATAATTTTACCTTTTTCCAAAAAAATAAATAAATAATAATAAATAAATAGAGCCACTCTTACGAGCTTAAGTCCACAAAATAGAGGGTTGAAAGTCAAATTTTGACATGCCCGAAAGTTGATTTCAAGCGAAATTTATGTCTAAACTAAAAACTCTAAAGTTTAGTTACTAAAAGTGTAACGAGTTGAATAAAATTGAATTTATATTTTAATCTCAGTTGGGGATTTATTTTAAATTATTAAACTCCATTCATTTTGGACTCAATTGATTGAATCGTGACCCGTTAGTAACCATGAAATATTGTTGTGGTTTTATTATTATTATTTAATTACCATTAAAAAGTTGTGAATATTTATGGTGTGTACCATTAAATGAAACATATTTTGTAATGAGAAAATATTATATTTACTTTTGTCATTAAAAATGTTGTAATGTATTTTTAATTGATATATATATATATATATATAGTTAGATATTTATGGTTAGATACTTGTTTATACTATATATATATATATATATAAAAGTAACCAAATAGATATTTTGTTCAACTTTTGGGAATTCTTGGAGTTCTTGCCGTGAGGAAACAAGAGAAAAGAGGTTCCAAGTTGGTTTTTCTTAGATTTGATCTAGTGTAAGTCATTTTTGACCCCTAGTGCTTTGGATCGAAACATAGAGGGCGGAAAAGGCGTCGTTTGGCTTCAAAAAAATTTAATTTCTATTGCCAAAAAATTTGAAAGCTTCTTGGCACAAGGTAGGGATTTTTCCTACACTTCTTTATGTACTTTTACTTGATTATATGGAGCTTAGAGTTGTATATAATTTGATTAGAATTTTTAGAAATTTTGTGATTTATTTGCTTAAAAGAGAAATTTTGAGAAAAATAAAGAGTTAATGCCCAAATTGCGAGTGTATAAACTTGGAATATGTTCGTAAGGTTATGAAAGAGTTATGTTTAAATTTGAACAAAAACGGACTTCAACTCGATTGGTTTTGAAATTTTTACCGGTTTGTGACCAAAAGAGCATTTTTAAAGAAAACAAAGGAATTACGTTTAACTTTTGGGGATTTTGATCAAAATAGGATATCGTAGTTGAATAATGCTTGGAGAGTGAGTTTGGAAAGAAAATGTTGTTTTCTTGGGCATTAACAGTATTATTTTGCTTAATGTATATGTTGGAATAACTTGATAATGGACCTTGAGAGGTTACTGGACGTGATTGTAATATGAAAACTAGTGTAGTTATTCATATTTGATGAGATGTGGAATAGATTGTATTTATCAAAATTCTTAGAATTTAATTGTTTAAATATCTATTTAGAAATATTTGTTTTGGGCTATCGATGGAGGATAACCATGATTGTTGTAGAAATGCATGAGACTTAAGTAAATTGAACCACATTCCTCATTTGATGCATTGGACATTGCATTACATTCATTTCATTGAAAATGTATCTTTTTTTTTTAGAAATGTTTGGAAATGTATCTGTTTGTGAAAAGATGAATACTTGGTAAATCTGGGTAGAGGGTGTAGAACCACGTGGTTAGGTGTTGAGCCTTCCAGTTTACTGGAAAAAATGACAGTGGTAGTGCATTAGGGCCTACTTGCAAACACTCACCTAGAGATTTACAGAGCTTGTATTCATGTAACAGATATGATTTAAAATGGAAATGGTTTTATATCTGTTGTTGCATCTCAACATTGCATGCTTTACAAAAAAAGAGATAAACTGCTTTATCATGAGCATGGCATGAGCATACTCCTTTTTAGTCTTGTCATGGTCCATATGTTGTGTAGTATATCTCTACTAGGCTGTAGCTCACCCTATAAGGGAAACCATTTCAGGTATAGGTGATATGTCTCCGCCAAGGCATTGACATGGGAGGACTCGAAACTGAGGCTTCATTTTTGTTTTATGGTTATTTGTTGAATGTAAGCCCAGGGCTGTATTTGCATTGAGTTAAAACTCCATTTTGTGTAACCAAGAATGTTCTTGGATAAATTTGTAAGCCTGTAGGACACTTATTATCTGTTTGGTTTCTATTTCATACTCATTGTAAAATGCATGCTTGCGATTGGAACTGGGGCATTGAGATGTGAACAACATGTATTTGGCATTTGGGATTTAATGAAAATGGATTTATGGAATAGTTAGCTATATATATGTGTTTGTCTATCAGGTAGGTTTTGTTGCATAAATAGATATACCCTGCCCAATTTTCGGGGCGTTACAACTTGGTATCAAAGCGTATCGGGTTCGAATACTTTGCGTACGTGAGGAGTGGTTCGTAGCACAGTGGGTTTATCTCGTTTGATAGAGATATATGTATGATGAGGTGCTATGTGATAACATGCTTATGTGATTATATGGGTATGGGTTTGATTTCTAAGATGTTGATTGAGTCTGTGAGTTCCTAGAAGTCCAGTCAGAAGAGCACTTGATCACTTCTATTTTTGATTGAAACTCTAGCAACGTAATGGGACAATCATTATCTAGAAAGAAAATCTATATGTGCTTATGTGACTATGTGCTTATGTGGAATGAATCAACTGTTGTCCATTGCCTTAGGACATGAGTGAGTTAGCTTCGGCACAATTGTGACTATGCCAATCTCGAGTGTTACCTTTATTAGGATGTAAGGATGCGAAAGGGGCAGTGGTAGGCGTGGTAGGCCTAGGAGGCACGAGATGCCAATACTGGATAAGATTTCGGCACAGGAAGAGGGGACAGGGCAGGCAAATGTAGCTGAGCCAGCTGGGCAACAGGCCATGGGTCCTTTGGCATGAGAGATAGCAAGGGCATTGAACATACTGAGGGCTGAGAACCTCGCACAGGCCCCAGCTGCACCAGTTACAGAGACCAGACCACTCCTGCTAAAAAAAGAGTTCTTCCAGACCAATCCGGATAGTTTTGTGGGAGATCCTAAAGAGCCACTGAAGGTTGATAAATGGCTAAAGCAGACGGTTAAGACGTTTGAGATGCTAGACATTGAGTACGACGTTTTGAGAATGACCCTGGCATCCTTTCAGCTGAAGGGAGAAACGGTTCAGTGGTGGAAATACGCGCGAGGACGTATTGGATTGACCTGGGAGGCCTTTGTCAACGCCTTTCAGGAGAAGTATCTGCCTGCTACTGTCAGAGAGAGGTTGAGGAAACAATTTAAGAACCTCAAATAGCAGCTTGGCACACCAGTGACAGAGTTCAAGGCCACTTTTGCTAGTTTGTCCAGATTTGCTCTTGTGCTTGTGGCGACAGAAGAGTGCCGTTGTATCGAATTTGAGACTTGACTGAGAGATGAGCTTGCCTACTATGTGGGCAGGTCTATGATAAGGGAGTACAGCTGTCTTGTCGAGGCAACGGCACATATGGAAACCCAGTTAGGAGCTGGAGAGAAGGAGATAAGGAGTTTCAGGTAGAGAGGCCAGGAGATGCAGGGTGAGGCCCGAGACAGCAAGAGGCAGAGGGGTTTTACACCACAACAGTCTCATGGAGCACAATCTAGGTCCACTTTTCCAGTGCCGAGTTTAGGGGCAGGGGGAGGTGGCCAGGGAGGATTTTCTTGTTTCAAGTGTGGCCAGTTAGGTCAAAAGTCTTTTTCTTGCCTACAGAAGGGGGGAGGACAACAATCAGCTCCGTCTTCAATCTGCCCACCGAGCCAGAGTCAGGGGAGGAAGTAGTCTTTGACTTGCTTTCAGTGTTAATAGGTAGGGACACATGAAGAGGTACTGTCCACAGTTAGATGGCACACCTGGTGCATTTAGATCGAGGCAAACTCAGAGTCACCAGCCAGCACAGTCGGCACAGGCCTCGAGGGCCACTCCGGGAGCCTCTTCGGCTCAGTCTGTACATCCAGTTTATACTCCGAGAGGGGAGCAGGTGGATCAGAGACCTACTGGGCGTGTGTATGTTGTTACCACGCCAGAGTTAGTGCCAGCACCTTTGGTTGTGAGAGATACCTTCTTGTTCTGTAATTCTATTGCCAATGTATTAATTTACACAATTTTTCTTTCGTTAATACCAGTCAGTGTATATAAGTGTGTTTGGATTATTTTGCTTTATTTTTCTTTCGTTATGCCATGATTTTGATTCAGGTCAGTATAGAAGCAATGTCCAGCTCAGAGTTCAAAATTCAATTATTCTCAAATTTAGTCAAACAAAATTGTTTTCAAGCTCAAAGTGTTATGCCAGTTACGCATTGATGTGCCAAAAAAAAAAAAAAAACTGATTTTATTGAAGTCAAGAGATGACATCCCCGATTGTAGAGACAACAACAACAACAACAACAAAAAAGAGGGATCTTGTTTTTTTGACGGCCGCATACTGACTTCATTTACTCGACTCTCCTGTCGAGCTCTTTCTCTTTTTGCCATCTTGGGAGACCCTTGAAAGCCCTGCCTCAGTGTGTACAGGACCGCCGAGAGAGTTGACACCCTGCTGGCTGTCAAAGGCGAAGTACAAAGGTGCTCCGAATCGGGCCATGATGGTGGTCTTCCGTTTCAACTCGTTATTTTCTGCTTTCCGAGCACAAATCGCGCATCCTTGTACATGCGTTGGAGCAGAAAGAGTTGAGCGTTCAATTAGTGTACCTCACTGGTTCTTTTTTGCAGCCAGTGAGACAATTTGGTAACCACAGTCACTGTCTCCATGCAGGATCTCAGAGTGAAGTGGTTGGCTTCAATGTCAGATTGAGCGGCCATGATTTGCTCAACTGACATCATGGGAAAGTTAAGAAGAGTAGGAGCAGGGGCACTCTGTTCAGGAAGGTTAAGAAAAGTAGAAGTAGGGGCACTCTGTCCAAGAAGGTTAGGAAGAGTAGGAGCAGGGGCACTCGGTCCAGGAGAGCTTGGATCATTGAGGTCCAAAAAGAGAGTGAGGGGACGAGATGAGGCCATGTGTGGTGAGAGGTGTAAAAAGAGAGAAAGGAAAGTCAGAGAAATAGTAGAGAACAGACTGAGTTTTGGGACAGCTTTTCTCCTTCGCTCAGTATTGATGTTCTGTCTCTCTCAAGGGGAATGAGAAAGAAAAAGGAGAAGAGAGTGATTAAGTAGATGAAAGAAAGTGATGAAGAAGAAGAAGACGGAAGAGAAGAAGACAAAGAGAGAGAGAGAGAGAGTCGAGGCAAAAAAAAAGCAAAAAAAAAAAAAGATGGAAAAGAATCAATAAGGGTAGCTTTTGTCAGCCAGCCGACGAAAAAGAAAACGGAAGAGAAGAAGACAAAGAAGGAGAGAGAGCCGAGGCAAGCTTACAAATCGAGGAGGTCTTCTTTTGTCGGCCAGTTGACGCAAAAGCAAAGCCGTATGTTAGACGCAGTTTTCGAAGAAAGAGAGAGAAGCGGGAAAGTTGTATACATATATGTATATATATTGTATATTTATGTATTATATACATTTTTTCAACTATTTTTTGTCACAAGAGTGACTTGGTTAAGTGGTCTGGTTTGGCGTCTAAGGATGGAGAGGTTAAGCCCGAGGTCAAGAGTTCGAAACCCCGTATCCCTACATTCGTGTTTCTTTCCCTTTTGCGTGTTTTGCTTATGTGCGATGACGTCAGCTAACGGAATATTCCATCGTAGTAACGGCATATGCTCTCTGACGTCCATAGACAGAATATTCCTTGTCAGTAACGGCATATTCCCCAAATGTGTCTGTGTATATATACGTATCTATGTATTTTCTCTATATTTGTTCGTATATGTCTGTGTATCTTTTGTTCGTATTTGTCCCTTGGTGAAAATATTATGGAGACACCACGGGATTGAGGAGGCGACTTGGGAACGTGAGGCAGAAGTCCGCGAGAAGTATCTGAACCTTTTTATCGATGTTTGAGAGTTGTAATAGAAATGTTATTTTGATATTAGGATGTACATTATATGTGTTACGAAATAGGCTGAATTTCTTATGTTTAATTATGAGGTTGTGTTATCATGCCATGATTGTGTTTCTACGGTTGTAATTGATTTTGATTCAGTGAGGTTATCTAGTTTAAATTTCGGAAACGAAATTTCTTAAAGGGGGAAGGTTGTAACGAGTTGAATCAATTGAATTTATATTTTAATCTCAGTTGGAAATTTATTTTAAATTATTAAACTCCATTCATTTTGGACCCAATTGATTGAATTGTGACTTGTTAGTAACCATAAAATATTGTTGTGGTTTTATTATTATTATTTAATTACCATAAAAGAGTTGTGAATATTTATTGTGTATACCATTAAACGAAACATATTTTGTGGTGAGAAAATATTATAATTACTTTTGTCATTAAAAATGTTGAAATATATTTTTAATTGATATATATATATATATATATATGTGTGTGTGTGTGTATATATATAGTTAGATATTTATGGTTAGATATTTGTTTATACTATATATATAAAAGTAACAAATAGATATTTTGTTCAACTTTTGGGAATTCTTGGAGTTCTTGCCGTGAGAAAACAAGAGAAAAGAGATTCCAAGTTGGTTTTTCTCAGATTTGATCTAGTGTAAGTCATTTTTGAACCCTAGTGCTTTGGATCAAAACGTAGAGGGCGGAAAAGACGTCGTTTGACTCCAAAAAAAAATTAATTTTTGTTGCCGAAAAATTTGAAAGCTTCTTGGTTCGAGGTAGGAATTTTTCCTACACTTCTTTATGTACTTTTACTTGATTATATGGAGCTTAGAGCTGTATATAATTTAATTAGAATTTTTGGAAAATTTGTGATTTATTTGCTTAAAAGGGAAATTTTGAGAAAAATACAGAGTTGATGCCCAAATTACGAAAGTGCAAACTTGGAATATGTTTGTAAGGTTATGAAAGAGCTATGTTTTAAATATGAACAAAAACGGACTTCGACTCAATTGGTTTGGAAATTTTTACTGGTTTGTGACCAAAAGAGCATTTTTAAAGAAAACAAAGGAATTAAGTTTAACTTTTGGGGCTTTTGATCAAAATAGGATGTCATAGTTGAATAATGCTTGGAGAATGAGTTTGGAAAGAAAATGATGTTTTCTTGGGCATTAACGGTATTATTTTGCTTAATGTATCTGTTGGAAAAAAACCAACACGGTTAGAAATGGACCTTGAGAGGTTACTGGACATGATTGTGATATAAAAACTAGTGTAGTTGTTCATATTTGATAAGATGTGGAATAGATTGTATTTATCGAAATTTGTAGAATTAATTGTTTAAATATTTGTTTAGAAACATCTGTTTTTGGCTATCGGTGGAGGATAACCATGATTGTTGTAGAAATGCATGAGACTTAAGTAAATTGAACCACATTCCTCATTTGTTGCATTGGACATTGCATTACATTCATTTCATTAGAGATGTATCTTTTTTTTTAGAAATGTTTGGAAATGTATCTGTTTACGAAAAGATGAATACTTGGTGAATCTGGGTAGGGGGTGTAGAACCGCGTGGTTAGGTATCGAACCTTCCAGTTTATTGGTAAAAATGACAGTGGTAGTGCATTAGGGCCTACTTGCAGACACTCACCTAGAGATTTACGGAGCCTGTATTCATGTAACAGATATGGTTTAAAATGGAAATGGTTTTATATTTGTTGTTGCATCTCAGCATTGTATGCTTTATAAAAAGAGAGATAAATTATTTTATCATGAGCATGGCATGAGCATACTCCTCTTTAGTCTTGTTATGGTCCATATGTTGTGTAGTATATCTCTACTGGGCTGTGGCTCACCCTATAGGAAAACCATTTTCAGGTATAGGTGATATGCTTCTGCCAAGGCATTGACTTGGGAGGACTCGGAGCTGAGGCTTCATTTTTGTTTTATGGTTATTTGTTGAATGTAAGCCCAAGGTTGTATTTGCATTGGAAATTCCATTTTGTGTAACCAAGAATGTTTTTAGATAAATTTGTAAGCTTGTCGGGCACTTATTATCTGTTTGGTTTCCATTTCATACTTGTTGTAAAATGCATGCTTGGGATTGGAACTGGAGCATTGAGATGTGAACAGCATGTATTTGGCATTTGGAATTTAATGGAAATGGATGTATGAAATTGTTAGCTATATATATGTGTTTGTCTATCAGATGGGTTTTGTTGCATAAATAAATATATCCTGCCCAATTTTGGGGGCTACAAAAAGTGGTGATCTTATTTCAAAATTCTAATTATGAAGGGAGATATGGCCGATTTAGTAAAAGTTCCATATAAAGATAGAGTAATTCTATTTCAACACACCAAAATATCTCACTTCACATCCTCTCTTAATACACACACCAACTAATTTTGAATTTTATAATTTTACTCAATGCACAACCCTTTTTGCCAAAAATAACCCTCTCTTAACATTGAAACCCTAAACCAGCATTGATTGTCACCCGTCGCCTATTGTCATCCATGACCATGCATCGACGATGGCAATGGCTCTGAGTTACCCCTTTTCAACTCCCTTTTACCGCTGTCGCCGTCTTCGCCATTCTTTCTACCCCTCCGCTAGTTATTTTCTAGACTAAAAATAATCCAAACTTTTAACATCAAAACCTCACACAGACATATATACTAACACATAGTATACATATACATACGAACCTTATGGAAAGTAAGATTTGGGCCATACAAGTCGAGTTATACTATTACATTTGTTAGTGTTGTTTATTCTCCCCTGCTTTGGTCTTGAAAAGAATTCTCATTCATTTTTAAAAAAATTGTTACATTGAGGCACTGTAAATGGCATGTTGGTTAGAGCTATGGTTTAATTATGGATTTACATAAGTTATTAAAAAAAAATTGTTATATATTCATCAGAATTTTAGCCTCAATCCTTACTGAAGACACAAAGCTCACAAAGGTTTTTACCTTTCTCAACGAAGGAACAACAAAAATTACTACCACTTCAATTAAGTGGAAAGATGGCATAGTAAGAGGACTTTGTTCATGCATTTCCATCCAAATGCAATTGAAGCACCATGTGGGTTCCAATATACCTGCACCACCAGTCACAAGTATATTCTGCACCATAACTACACAAACCCGAGAGAGAGAGAGAGAGAGAGAGAGAGAGAGAGAGATGAGGGGATGGCAATTTTGCAGCAAAGAAGTTGTAGCGGAGTTGATGGTGGCAATAGCGATGGGTGGTAGCTAGGGTTGGGGTTAAGAAATTAGGGTTTTAGTGGAGAAGATAAGGACACTTTAGTAATTTTATTTTAGGACAAAATTGTAATAAAAAAATAAATCATTAAATGTGTGCACAGAAGTAAGTAGGTGTGTGAAAATAGAATTTCCCATAAAGATAAGGAGCATTAATCTACTGAGTGTTGCTATTAGCACCCCATAAATTATTTTGGACCTCTCAATTTTTAGCTCTTTTTTTTTATTGCAATAATAATCTCAAATAAAAATAGGAAAAAAGACATCATTAATATCGGGACACCCCATCTCATAATTAAACCCACACATCAACTACAACATGAATTACGGTTTATAAGAGCACACACCTCCATTACCACCCATGCATCTTCCCTAAATCTCACCTTCAAAACTTACCCACCCTCAAAACCTTGAAAACCTTTTTGGCGGCAGGCGGTAATAGTAGCAACCATTTGATTACTTACATTTCTCCGGCAATGACAATGAGTGAAAGTTTTTCAGCAACCACAGCTCCATGAGACGAGAGGAGTACAACAATAAAAGTTCAGAGGAGGTTTATAGCTTTGATGGTGTTTTTAGCTCAGAGAAGATTGACCTTGTAAGGGTAAATTTTTTTTAAAAAATGGCAAAAATAATAAAATCCGTTCGTCATTTTTTTGGAATTGAACTCCTGAACATATGACCGAAATTTGGAAACATAGGGCTGAACATTGTTTATTTGTTCGGGAACCGGTAACCGAACATTTATTATTGTTCGGAAATATGTTACTGAACATAAATCACCAAAGAAATTGATGAGGCGACACAGAGAGAGAGCATACCAACTATGACAATTAATAAACTAAAGAAAAGAATGAGACGGCAGAGACAGTAATCACGCTTGGCTGCTCTTCTTCTTCTTCTTCATGGGTTATGTTAAGGGTTTTGAAAGAGAGGCTTTTTTAAGATGCGAATGGTGTACATTCAATTGAATGTGTGAAATGTTTTTATAATGATAATTTTGATATTATTTTGGAGGGGGTAAGATAAATTTTAAGAGTTTCAAAATTTATAAATAAAAATTCAAAAAAATGAAAGGTTCAAAATAATAGATGGAGTGCTAATAGCACCACTCTATTCTATTTTTGTCCCTAATGAGGTAAAATTAGCTTTTTGTCCTTCCCATGTCAAAATATAACACAAATGGTGGTGTGTAGTGAGACAAAGAAAGTGTGGTATGTAGATATAGAATCAAAATGACGGGGAACCTCATCTTTCCATGAATACCTGCCAAACGTTAACGACCTCTCTTATCAATGGAGGCATTTGCATCACTGAACCTCCAAAAACTTGCACTCTTGCCCTATCAAACCCCAACCAATGACTCCAAATGCTGGAATTCAATCATCAAGCACCACACTAAACTGAAAGATGACCATTCAATACTCACTACCTACACTCAAATGGAATCACAGGGCATCTTGGCCGACCCTTCCACTTTGCCTCTCGTCCTCAAGGCCTGTGGGAAGCTACAAGCCATCGAAAGAGGCAAGAAGATACATAATGACATTTGGAACACTAACTTGATCCATGATGTCCGAGTTCAGACTGCTCTTGTTGATTTCTACTGCAAATGTGGGTTAATTCAAGATGCCCTCTATGTGTTTGATGGAATTACTGATAGAGATTTGGTGTCTTGGAATGCTATGATATCTGGGTATGTGGGTTGTTCTTGTTATGTGGAGGCAATCATGTTGTTTGCGGAAATGCAGAGGGAGAGTTTGAGACCCAACTCGGTCACTGTGGTGGCATTGCTTTCTGCTTGTGGGGAGCTCTTGGAATTGAGGTTCGGGAAAGAGATTCATGGGTATTGTTTGAGGAATCGACTGTTTGATTGTAATGCTCATGTGGGTACCGCTTTGGTTGGTTTCTATTCAAGGTTCGGTGTGGAGATCTCTGGCAATGTGTTTGAAATGATGGTTTTGAGGAACGTTGTGAGTTGGAATGCAATGATTTCTGGGTATTTTGATGCAGGGGATTCTTGGAGAGCTTTAGTGTTTTTTGTGCAGATGATCATGGATGGGTATAAGTGTGATTCCATTACAATGTTGATTGTCATACAGGCCTGTTCGGAAGTTGGATCTCTTAAACTGGGCCTGCAAGTCCATCAATTGGCAATTAAATATGGCTTTATTGAAGATTTATTCATAGTGAATGCATTGTTGAATATGTACAGTAAGAATGGATGTTTAGCATCTTCACTCCAGCTATTTGAATCCGCCCCCACTAAAGATATTGCTTTGTGGAATTCTATTATGTCTATGTATGTTGAGATTGGCTTCCTTGAGAAAGTTATGAGTTTATTTATTAGAATGAGATTAGAAGGCATCCGGGAAGATGAAAGAACTATTGCTATTTTGTTGTCTTCCTATGTTGACTTAGATAATGCTTTGAGCAATGTGAAAAGCCTACATGCTCATGTAATTAAAAGGGGGAAGGAGATGACCACATATCTCGGAAATGCATTTTTAAGCAAGTATGTAGAGCTAAATTGTATTCAAGATGCCTTTAAGGTTTTTGATGATATCAGCGATTCAGATGTAATCTCATGGAACACTTTGATATCGGCACTGGCCCGTAATGGATTTAGGGGTCAAGCATGGGAACTCTTTGAGCAGATGCAACAATCAGATATCGAACCTAACTCTCACACAATAATTTCTATACTTGCTGCTTGTGATAATGAATCCTTTTTAAGTATTGGCAGGTCCATTCATGGTTATGTGATAAAACATAATATTGAAATAAACCCATCACTAAACACTGCACTCACAGAGATGTATATGAACTGCAACAAGGAATCAACAGCTAGGAACTTATTTGAGAGCTGTCGAGACAAAGATTTGATCTCATGGAATTCTTTCATTGCCAGTTATATTAAAAACAAGCAAGCTGACAAAGCCTTTTCACTTTTCCATCGTATGATCTCTGAAGTGGAACCCAACTCAGTCACCATCATAAATATTCTCTCATCATGCACCCATACGGCTAATCTCCCTCAAGGCCGATGCTTACATGCCTACACAACCCGTAGGGAGTCTTCATTAAGTTTTGATTTGTCTCTGGCAAATGCTTTTTTAACTATGTATGCAAGATGTGGTAGTATCCAATATGCAGAACATATTTTTAAAATCTTGCCGA
Organism: Camellia sinensis; assembly: GCF_055761805.1. Classification (NCBI taxonomy): domain Eukaryota; kingdom Viridiplantae; phylum Streptophyta; class Magnoliopsida; order Ericales; family Theaceae; genus Camellia; species Camellia sinensis. The sequence continues at coordinate 116,373,256 of NC_138974.1, forward strand.
GGAGAAATGCTGTCTCTTGGAATGCCATGATTGACGCCTACGGCATGCATGGGCGAGGGTATGATGCTATGCTTGCATTCTCACAAATGTTAGAAGATGGTTTCAAACCAAACGGGATAACTTTTGTATCTGCCTTATCTGCTTGCAGCCATTCTGGTTTGGTGGAGAAAGGCTTGCAGCTTTTCCACTCCATGGTTCAGGATTTCTGCATAACCCCTGAGCTTGTTCACTATGGTTGCGTTGTTGACATGCTTGGTCGTGCAGGGTGCTTGGATGAAGCCAGAGAGTTCATTAATTTGATGCCTATTGCACCAGATGCATCTGTTTGGAGAGCTCTGCTCAGTGCTTGTCGAGTTTATTCTGAAATCAAACTAGCTAAAACCGTCTTTGAAAAGCTCATTGAATTAGAACCAACAAATGCAGGAAATTATGTTTTGTTATCTAATATCTATGCTGCAGCAGGTCTTTGGTCAGTGGTCAGAAAATTGAGAGTGCAAGTTGAGGAGGAGGGTTTAAAGAAGCCTCCAGGAAAAAGTTGGATTGTTGTTAGAAGTAAAATTCATTGTTTTACAGCTGGAGATAAATCACACCCTCAGTCAGACAAAATTTATGCAGAATTGAGTTCTTTATTATTTTCTATCAAAAAAGTTGGCTACGTTCCTGATCTTAATTGGGTTTTGCATGAAGAAGAGGATGAGGAGAAAACTAAGAGGCTCTTCAGCCACAGTGAGAAGCTTGCTATTGCATTCGGACTGATCAGTGTGAGTGGTGGGACCCCAATCTTGATCAACAAGAACTTAAGAGTTTGTGGGGATTGCCATGAATTTGGTAAATATGTCTCTAAACTTGTTGGGAGGGAAATAGTGCTCAGGGATGGAAGCCGTTTCCATCATTTTGTTAATGGACTCTGCTCGTGCAAAGACTATTGGTGAAGCATAGGGAATGCTAGAAATTTCATCTGTTTTGAAGGTCTATATTTATTGGTATGCTTCCAGTGAGTGAAAAATAAGCAAGATTATGAACTTTGGGAAAGCTTGGAAGGATCATTGAGTATCAGCCTTGGACATGAAAAAAAAAAGTTCAACTGTGATCCTGGAAGGTTGAAAAGTCACTGGCTGCTGACTCAAAATGTATATTAACCACTACTAGGCACACCTAGGGAAGTCAGTGATTGTTTTGAGTGTATATACCACCATTGTAAGAGAATCTGCAAAATTGTTCTTAAATCATACAATAATTTTCAGAAAGTACCTACTCTCTCTTTTTCATGTTTAAGAAATTCACAAATCAATATAAATATTCATGGTTTTTACAAATATTTTCACTGGCTCTGCTCTGAACGAGTTCAGAATGTAGTGTGCTTTCTTATGTGATGATGTAGATGGATCCTCCCCATTCAAATGTAATCTTAAAGGTTTTTTTCGTCTGTATATTGATCCAAATTTCTTGTACGAATTTTCAAAATATTGTCACAACAGTTCTCCAATTCCAAAGCATTGCTAATCATTAGTTTCAATCTGTACATTATTTAATTTGTTTCTTTTCGAGTTTTGCTTTATTTTTAGATAGCTCTTCAAATTTATTTTGTTACATGTTAAAGCGATGAAATACAATGGATTTCTATATTAGATTGACTAAATATTAGTACTTTTGTTTTTGTAACATTTTTTTATATGTATATTTGAATTAAGAATATGCATTGCAGTTGCCTTCGTTGTCATGTCTATTATTTGTATCAAGGAGTAGTGTTTTTAGTTCTTTTAGTAGAAAAGTATGAATTTAGACTCTTCTCGGAATTAATGATTGAGATAAGAGTAAATAAAGGCCAAAAACCATTTATGCAACTCAGAGCAGTGATGCCTATGAAAATAAATAAATAACAACTAATACTTGAGTTTCTTTGCAGAATTATTTGTTTGCTTTGCAGAATTATTTGTTTGCTCAGCTTGATGATTGTATCAGCAACCTTTTTTCGTTTTCTGTTGTATCAGCTAATGTCTGGTGATGTATGGTTGTACTAACTACTTATTTGTTAGATTTGACCAGCTGTGATCTTCTGCCCTCTTTATTTAATTATTTATTTAATTTATTTGTACTGACAAGTATTTGCCCTCTTTTTTTCTGACAAGTATTTTTCTTTCTCCTTGGGATTTTTATTTTCTAGAAGATCAATGGAAGAAGTTATTTGGCTATAGCATCAGCTTTAGAATCATCTGAGCATAAGTTTAAATGCTTGCAGGATTCCCTGAGGCCGTGGGAGGCATAAGAAGTTTCAAGAAGCTTCCAAAGTGGGTGCTCAAGTAATTTTTCTACCCGAAAGACTTAGATTCTCCTCTTTCTTATTCAAATAATTGGCTATAAAATTCCATGCTCTTTCTTTTCTCTGAAACCATGTTCTTTTAATGAATGCTACTCCAGGGTGATTATGGTGCTTAAATTCTGGTTCTGTCTGGTATATATTCTGAAATCACTGCTGTAATTATAGCGCACACACAGTATAATGGTTGATGATGTTACAGTTCAACTTAATAACATACGTGCATAAGTGTTATTTTGTTTCCATAGAACTTGTTGAACTATTTAGTTGACTATACATGTTTATATCTACAAATTGTCAGAAAATTTGCTTTATGCATCTTTCAAATTTGAGGTGCTATTGTAAAGAGGCTAGGATATGTATAAGATTTAAGTGTTGTAAGTTACCCTAAAACATGCAACATCATTAGATGATTGATGCAGATAGAAAATGAATTGGATGAAGTCTTTTATTGTTTTTTTTTATTTAAAATTTAATAGGCTTTATTATTTTCTTTAGTACGTAATTAGGAAGTTTTTATTTTATTTCATACTTAATTAAGAATTTTTTATTTTGGAAACTCTTAATTAGGGTTTTTGGGTGCCTATAAATAGGCCATTATGTAGGAGGTTTTTTCAACTTTGATATATGAATTGAATCGATAAATTTTAATTTTGAGAATGGCGTTTAGTTTATTCTTTTGGTTTGCTCTTTTCTTTATTATTATTATTGTTTCCTGTCCGGTCATCCTACATCAAGGACACTATGCAGCCAGTGATGATTCATAGTCCACAGTAAGTATTCTTAACCTTGTTGCTCACCTTTTTCAGGTTAAGGGAAATAATACTGATAATTGTTACATATAGTCTCTGAGGTAAATGAGTATACGTATATCACATCAATGTGAGGCTGATTGGACAATCCACCCAACCCAACTAACCTAATTTGTTGCATACAAAGAGAGTAGGAACATATGCAAAGGGGTAAAGAGAGAAGAAATCAATGGATAGCCAACAAATCCAATGACTTTGATTTGTTCATACCATTCTACCTTATAAGACAGTGAGGTGTTATGGGTGCATGATGCTGACATTTGATAGATAATATACGAACAAACAAAGATGGATCCATAATATACTAACAATTTTTTTTTTTTTTTTTTTTTTAACGAAACTATGGACTATAAGATCAATTTCTACCAGCAAAAAGGAGTGAAAATAATAAATCAGCATGTTTTCTTGTACTCATGTTGAGTTACAAAATAGAGCAATTGTAAGACAGTATATCTACCAAGTGACACATCTAAAATTGTGATCGATGCTCTTTCATGTCAATAAAGACATCTATTTTAGAATCAATTCTGAAACTCCAACAAAAAATATGTATGTATATTTGTTGAGATTGTTTGGACTTGTTCAAACAACAACAGCATTTCCGAGGAGTCAGTCCGCAAAAATTGAAATGTCAGTCAAATATTTCAGAGAGGATCAATGGAACCCCAATTCTGACTATAGTCAAATAATTTCAGCAAGCTTCCAAACTGAGTGCTGAAGTAATTTTTCCCAGGGGTGAGCGTGGTCCATATTGGTTCAGTTTGGATTAAAACCAGAACCAATCCGTTGTCTACGGTTTCATAAAAATTGGAAACAAATCAATCCATTTAAATCACAGAACCAATCCGAATCAAACCATTTAAACATGGTTTGGCTTGATTTGGAATCACGGTTTCACATAATCTATTCACAAAGAAAAATCATGTAACATTTTCATTACAACATTAATTTAGACATGATTTTTCAGAACATAAACATGCATATTGTTCTACCATTAATTTAAGCAAACATTATATCTAGTAAATAAACATATTGTTCAACATGTAGCAAGCATAAAACTCTCATTAAACAAGAGGGTAGGATAGTATGCATCGGGGGTGTATGGTATGTATATGGTCTAAGTTACATACGGTTTAGATCGGTTCTAATCCGAAACCGTGAACTGAAATCCAGAACCGATTCAGGAGGAACAGTTTCTCAAGTTTCCAATCTAGAAGCGAACCACGGATTCAAAAAACCAAACAAAACCTATCGGATTAGATTAAATCAGTTCGATTTATAGATTTTACGGATTCCTTGCTCAACCCTAATTTTTCTACTTGAAATACTTTTTTGATTCTCTTCCAGTTTATTCAGATAATTGACTATAAACTATTTTTGACCTCCTTGTTCAATTTTTTAGGTTAAGGTAAATATTAATGATAAATGATACATATAAGGTAGTACATTTGGGCTAGTAAGACGTACCGCTCAAATCAGTACGAAAAGCTTATATGACAATGTGTTTTGCAGCACTCTTATTAATCACTTTTGCTAGATGGTTGAAGTAGGCCTACTGGATATAATGTCTGTCTGTCTGAAAATGTTTGCTGCAAGTTCTGATCAACAGATGGAAAATGCAGGGTCATGAAGAAACAGCATGCCAGAAAATGAATGCAGTTTTAATGAGAATTTTGACACATATGCGTGGTAACCTATGGCTGCTCCGCCAGTCAGGTGTTAGCATCCTTGGTGATGTGGGTTCGAGTCACGTAAATAGCCTCTGCAGAAACGGGGGTAAGACGTGTACTTTATTTGCTTTGAAAGCATTTTTATCTGTTAAAGTCTGCTCCCTAAAAACCTTTTTTATGTGTGGAAACCTCGGAAAATGAATGTAGAATATATTTTTGAAATATTTTTATGGATACAATGGATACTTCCTTGTTTTATGGAATGAACATCTGGAGACTAAAAGGTGGTAGGGAATTTTAAATTCCTTGCACACTATTTTTTAGAAACAATTATAGAGCAGAGAGAGATAAAAATGCTTTCAAAGCAAATTAAATAAAGATGCTAAATTTAGATCATATGATTGGAGAGACATATACATATTATATTGTTACAGCCCAGCCATTTCAGAAAATATGCAAACAACTCCTGATGGCAGGGCCAGCTTAAATATAAAGCCAATAAAACCCTTGCTTTAGGCCCCAATTTTTTAAAGGCCTCTAAATTTTTTAAAACCTAGATGCTATAAATAAGACCTCATATTGAGTTTTATACACAAATCTATATGGGGGGAAAACAAAAAGAAGATTAGCCTATTAAAAAATGGACCAAAATTAACTATTCTAGTTAACTTTGATATATATACATATATATATATTGCACCGATACTGTCACTTTTATCAATGCAATAATAGCGATAACAAAGTCTGAATCAAGTGTCATATTCACTTTAACCCACACCTTCGCCCAAATTTACATAGGGTTGTTTCAGTTTGAGTGATCACATGCTTTTCAAATAATTTCTTCCAATTTGACAAAGATAGAATAGGTCATCTTTGTGTACTGATGTTGTTTCCATGCTGGCACAAATTCATATTTCCCAATTTTTTAAGCTTTTCTGTTTTTTTATTGCATGCACAATGTAAGCATTTCTTTGATTAATTAAGACTTCTAATGACCTTATTAAGAGGTTTTTTTTTGGGTCTAGACCTTATGAAGAGTTAGATTTGTTAGTTCAGTTGTACTTTCCATTTAGTCGAATTTTAGTCATACGTAACATGATTTCTGGAATTTGCAATATAGAGAAATGTTATATTTGACTTGTCACCCGTTGTATTCTGGGCTCAGGTTTGTATGGTTTCGAATAGTTATTTATATCTTGTTTCCCCTGTCTTCCCTTTATTTTGCTTATCGGGTTGTGGTCATGCATTTGGAACAAGTTGGTTGCTTAGTTTTCAAATTTTGGTGTTGCCCAGAATTTTGGTCTTCCGCTCGAGCGGGACTTCTTGCGCTCGAGCGGGAGTTGCAAACTTTCAGTACTTTGCGCGTCTGCAAAAGTACTGTAGAAGTGTTTTTCACGCTCGAGCGGCGTTTCCTACGCTCGAGCGGGTTGGCACTCGAGCGGCCTTCCTTACGCTCGAGTGGTTTGTCTGTTGTCTGCAGAAGTTCTGGATGTGTGTTTTCTACGCTCGAGCGGGCCAATTTTGTGCTCGAGCGGAACAAAATGTTGTGTCTGACGCTCGAGCGTCAACTCTTCCACTCGAGCGGACTGCGTGTATATCAGATCGTAAAGTGACTTTTTACATCACTTTTTCATATCTTTTCATCCAAAACCCTAAAGTTGAGAGCCTCTCTCTCTAAAATACTCTCTCTATATATATATTTTGACCTAGATCTATTAATTTCTCCACCTTACTCCCTTTGGTAAAAAGATAGAACTTCTCAAGATCATCCATTTGACCCGATTAAAGTTGGATTTCAACATTTTTGGAGTTCCATCCTTGCTTGTCTCATCTTTTCTCTTTGAGGTAGAGACTCTCTACACTTTAATATGGTTTTTAACTTAGTTATTTGTCTATTGTGTAACAATGGTGGGATTTGGAGGTAATGTAGACAAACCTAGGGTTTGGATGAAATGTAAAAGAGAGGTTTTTGATAAAAGTGAAATAAATGAGCATGGGGTTGAGAATGAAGTCATGTGGTGTCAAAATAGCTGATTTTGGTACTTGGATTTGATATCTTGAAAAATGGGGATTTTGCCCTAGAATGATTATCACGATTATTTTGTATAAATAATTGGAATTGGTATTGAAATCATGAAATTGAGTGAGTATTGGAATAGACGGTGGAATCAAGTATGTAATACTTCACATCTTTGGGAATTTCGGATAATTTATCTGTCTTGAGATTGTATATTTGTTTAGAAATATCTATATTGGGCTATCGGTGGAGGATAGCTTTGCTTGTTGTAGAAATTGCATGTGGATTGGGTGAATTAAAACTAGTCCATGGATGATTATCATTGAATATGATTATGTTGTGAATACATTGTATATGTATGATTATTTGGAAGCGGAAAGGGGGTGTGCTCCATTATTTGGGAGGAGAAAGGGGATGGACTCCATTATAATTAAGTTGGCCAGAGTGTTCTTGATGAAAGTTCTTAAATTATACATGGGTGCCAATCTCACGGACGAAATATCCGTAAAATGGAAAATTTGAAATTTATACGTGGGTGTCGATCCCGCGAACGAAATATCTGTAAAATGGCATTTGGAAGTGTTTATGTGTTGGTTGTGAAATTATTGAACTACTGAGTTGTAGTCTCATTTGGGTTATGGAGGAATAATGAAATTGATTCATATGTTTTGAAATGAATTGAAGGAAAAATATAATGGAACATGGAATTGGTACTCAATGGCAATATAAAGGCATGAATATTTCACCCTAGGCATTGTACATGCATATGTGCTCATATTTTTGTTAAATCTTATATATTGTGTTAGATTATTCCTATTGGGCCGTGGCTCACCCTATTTGGGAAAAATCATTTTCAGATAATGATGGCATGCCTCCGCCAAAGCATTAGCATTGGAGGGATCTTTGGAGAGCAAGAGCTTCTTATTTTTGTTTTGTTTTATTTTGTATAGCCTAGGGCTAAATGTGTATGAGTTAGGTTCCTTTTGTTGTAACCAAACCAAGACTTGGAAAGATGTAAACTCAAAGGGCATTTAGCCATGCTAAACTCTTTTTTATTATTAATTTCATGTAATGAAAGGACTATTTACTCTGATTTATGCTATTATTAACACATGTTTTGGGGTTGTAATTAGTGTATTATTTTGAAGGCGTTACAAATGTGATCAAGAATTTTAGGTCTCCAAATTCTTCCATCTCAATTTTTTATCAATCATTGGTAATATGAAAATCTCGAGATATGTTTTGATAAGTGAGAGATGAACAAAAAGTATTCGGAGACAGAGGATCCCGAGAATGACAATGTGAGATAGACAAATGTATGATATGTCTAGGGGAAGAAAGAGAGTATGTTTGAGTATTTTTTTCGTTGATCTAGTCATGACAGGAAATTTTTATGTCCAAAAAATTGACCTTTTCAAAATTCTAGTCATGAAAGCCATCATTTAAATATAGATATTGAGATGATGTAAACTTGGCCGGTTTGAAAGCAAGGTTTAGTAGGCACTAAAGTACTGATTATATGAATATATATTGTTTCTCTGAAAACTCAGTATGACTTAAAACTTTCAATATTGATATCAAACCATGTCTTATAGTGTCATCATTCTAATTTTTGTTTTATTATTTTCTTTTTGAAGACCTTGTCAAAAGCAAAAGCCAGGATTGCTTAAACAGCAAGCAAAGGATGATAGAAAGCTATAGTCATCCATGAGTTCTAGGTTTGATGAGTAAAAGACTATCTTCACCTATTTTTTAAGCCATCATATTCATTAGTGTATTTTTATATATTGACCTTGTTTTCTTTTAAGTCTTGATTAAACTCCATTTTAATGTTCTCTAAAGATTTGATTGATTGCCCGATAGAAATTGTGTTCGGATTTGAAATTTAAGTACGGATTTGTGAAAAAAAAAAAAAAAACAAAAGAAAGAAAGAAAAAAAAAAGTGGGGAAAAAAATGACTTATATTTCATTCACTTCTCCTTTCTCATTTTATTTTTCTCCATAAACCTCTCCGTAAATCCACAATCTAAACATAGCCTTAATCTTTTCTCTATCTATTTATTTTTTTTCGATTAAAGTTTTGTTTGTTGGTTCTTGCATGATTTCAAATGTTTAACTCTAGAAGTAAACAAAGCATATTTTTCACAAATTTTTGTTTGTTGTTTACTCACTACTGTGCTATACAATGATACCCTTTCTCAGTATTTTTGCTAAGATCCAATTTAATGTCTTATCAATTTTTTACCCTTTATTGTTTATTTGTGACTAATTTTGGTTGTTACTTTGTTATCACTTTTACATTTGTTTTAAAGATATAGACCCATAAATTGGACTTTGTATATATCACTTCCTCAGCAATCAAAATCCTCATAAAATATAAAAATGAAAAGGACTTATGTTCTTATCAAAGCAACTTTTCCTGTTTTTCCTCTTAACTAAAGTTTCAAAACAGGGATTTATATGGTGGAGATAGAATTATTCAATTCTAGAATGGACTCATTCTTGTCTTTTTGCTCTCAGCTCAATACATAAAGCAAAAACATTTTTTTCCCCCCTAATAACTACAGCAACATCTATTTCAAGTGGGTTGTGCAACTATCAATATAGGCAATAGCTTTGCACTGCATGGAGACTGCTACTACATGTACTAGTTTTGGCTTCTAGGAAAACAACCCATCAGAGATGCTCTAGCTAGTGTTCGGACAGTACATTAAGTTCTGTTTTAACACCTATTTCCTTCTATTCCTTTTAATCACTGACGATTGCTCATGCGGTAAGGACTTGGGGTGTTAAGCTCTAGGTTCTAGGTTCGACTCTCCTCTAGGCCAGCTACTCGGGCGCTAGCACACCAGGTTGGTAGGACGAACTTTCCAAACCTGAACAAACCATACCCAAAATCTGGAGCGTACGTCGAATTCTTGACTATGTGCCAATCCATGACTCGCTACTATATGATTGAGTGGCCATGTTATGGTCTAGTCCCCGGGGGACATCCTTGTGGTTGGGCTTTTTTTTATTTATTATTCATTTTCCTAATAAAGAAACTATTTTGTTACGTTAAAGGTACTTCAAAATATTTCATTTTGGAAAACTCTTAGGTGTGCATTGCATACCATATACATGCACTTTTATTATATAATTTTGTGGTTTGAGTTATACATTTTTGTAAAATGACTTATGTAAGTTCTTGAAAATTTACGTAATTTTGTAAATTTTAAAACTTTTATAAATAGAGTTACGCAAATTTGTGTTCAATTTATGTATTTTTATAAGATCACTTTTGTAGGTACGTGAAAAGTTGCGTAATTTTGTGAATTGTGCATATGCTATGTGCAACCTTACACACCCAACACTTCCCAAAAATTTAAGATAACTACTTTTTTTTTTTTTCTCTCTAAAAAATGTGTGCTATAAACAACATAAAATTATTTTAAATTTTGTTGTCTAACATTTTTATAACACTCGTTAACAAAACCTTTAAAAATAAGTTACAATTTTGTGTGTAATATAACTTTTGTGACACCAAAATAAATCATTCTAGTGTGCTTGAGAATTGAAAATGAAATTATAAATCCACTGTTGACCAACATTAAAATGTACCCCATTAGGAACTTAAAGATTTAAGTTTGCTTCTCTCGAAAACTAAGACGTCTATACCCCAAAAAAAGTATCGAAGAGAAATGAGATGGCACTAAACCTATTTCACTATAGGATATGAAAATCTTAAAAACCCCAAACTAGTGATTTGCAATTAGGATTCAATTTTACCAATGAATAACGATCTCCAATCAAACACAAGTAGATCTAATTCAACTAAATGAGAATTGAATTATATCAACCAAACAAATATTAACAAATCAACACAACGATATAACGTGGAAAAAATCGCAATTGAAACATCTCCAATTGTGATAAAAGACCACGAACCAAAGTCACAAAATAATCTACTAAGAAGATAAAGAAATTACACACAAGAACCTTCAATTACTTAGTGAATCCACATCCACATTGAATTGAACCCGATATGCCTCTTCCACCACCGTTTTCACCTCAGAATTGCTTTGCCCAACATTGAATCCACAATGCTGATGTCAAATTCACGACGATAAATCACTCCAGAATCCACCAAAGCTTTAGGCTCAAATTTTCCTTAATCCACTATAAACATCTCTCTTTGTATGAATGATAAAAACAAAAGAAACACATTGATGATTGTCAATATGTAGTTCGGTGATCCATTAATCACCCTCAATTCATCAAGGAAACCAATATATAAACACTCTTCAATATATAACACTTTAGCTTCTCTCTTCTCTAAGAATTCTAGAAGGGTTAAATCCTAAAACAAGGAATCAAGGCCCAACAAACAGAGACACTAAGACTGCTCGAGCTCAAGAATGACCGCTCAAGCGATGAGACTAGTAAGGCGATGCTAACAAACTTCCACCTGTCCCTTCGCTCGAGCGCAAGACTTACCACTCGAGCGGTAAAACCCATCTCCCAATATCTCTGAACTCAAACTGAGATACTAGATGCTCCAATTCAAAGCTTGAGCGCACACTTGACCGCTCGAGTGGTCCAAAAACTTTGACAGGCTCAAAAACTCCTCTGCTCATGCACCTTTCCGTCAGCACAAACTCCTCTACTCAGACACAAATTAGGTTGGATTCGTATCTAAACTCTCACAAACTCACAGATTCAAAGCGACGAATGTAATTACATTTAAATGGAGTTTTGTCAAACGAAATTGCCAATTACAAAATACCTAACAATCTCCCATTTGGCAATTCCATGACAAAACACACCTAACAAGAAAATCCTAATCACCCCAACCCAAAACACATAATAAAAGGCGAACTTCTCAAGCTCACAATCTGCAAAACAATTATTAGTACCACAAAAGTATATGATAGCATAAAACATATGACAACATGAAAATTTTAAAAGAACCTCATGCCATTATGCAACAACAAACGTCATGCTATCATGCAACACCACAGCAATAATCTCCCCTTTTTTGTCATAATTGACAAAGGAAGTGCAACCAACAAAGGACAAATTCTAACCACGGAAAGCATAGACAGAGACAATAAACAAGGGACAAGATGATGTAAAAACCAACAATAACATGTGAGAAAAAAGCAACATAGAACAACACGCAAACCAACATGCACCGATCTCCCTCACAAAAACAATCAAAGTAAGTCCAAGCTCAACAAACTCTCCCTCAAAGAATAAACCACCTCATCAAAGTAACAACAAACACCAAGAAAACAAAGAATAAAAAAGAAAGACACAAACAATATGGTAGAGCAAGTGAAGAATTTCATATTTGTACCTCAAAACACAAAAAAAAAAAAAAAATATCCAGAAACACAATTACTTGAAAACATAATGTGCACAATCTTTAGAAAATTCCTCATGAATGAATGTAGTGCAAAATGTGAAAAGCATAGATCTCATGAGAAAAGTGTGTATGTGTCTCTTGGAGTTCGACAAACACTAGAGTCAAATCATGGTAATGATCTAATGGCTGGACATCCAGCAAAACAATTCGTGAATGACTGAAAAAAAAAATATTCAAACCACTACTGATCAAGAGGTATTTGTTCAGTAAATATGAAAGCTCCCTCTCAGACAAAACAATATTTTCTTGCACATTCACTGGCGGCTTTCACACTCAAGAACATAGAAACCGAGCCAGGGAATGATGAAGAGAGAGAAAGAGAGAGAGGTCTGATTTGTGACTCTAAGGTAGCCTTTTCCTCATGCCTTGAGAGACATGTACAAAGGGGTAAGCAGTGGTGATGCAAAAAGATTGTATAGGATAAGAGACTGAACATCATCCAAGATCTACTAGCATTGGTCAATTTCTCAAGAGAACCACAAGAAACAGTTCTAGAAGTTCACAGAAAACTGTGATTACTTTTGCAGAAGAGTTCGGGATTTGCTAATCCATAAGTGTGTGCAGAATAAGACTTATTAATCAATGTTCACACAATCAGTAATGAGTAATGATTACAGTTATCACAACAAATTATCAAGTAATGGAAATTCTTATCAATTCCAACATGTAGCAAGAACTCAAAAATTTTGAACTTGCAAAACCATACTTGGAAAATCTTTTTTAATTTTTGATGAACAAAGCAAGAAAATAAAGAGCAAGTAAGTACAAAAGACCCAAAAAAACAAGAAAGAAAACAATGACACAAAACAAAAATGAAAAAACTTAAACAAACAATAATTCAACCCAAGTCAACTTTTCTCACCCAAACCGCTTTAGTTTGGACAATGTTATGCAGATTATGGTTCTTAGATGGTGTCTTCACGTTGTGGTTCTCCTTTCCTCCAATGGGAACCTATCTTGACTTGATTTCAGATCTCCTATTCCAAGATCTAGTCATGGTCAAACTCATTTCAAGTTTGGTCTTATGCAATTCAAAAAAATGAGGTCTAATGTGACCCTTAAACCCACAATAATGACACATAGGAATGAATTTACTCTTGGCTACACAATTATGAGACAAAGAAAGAGATGAATTGATATTACCTCTAACCAAGAAACCTTCAATGCTTTCATCCTTGGAAGTCGAAGATTTAGATGTTGAGACAAGTCCTTTAATGATGCCAACTCCACCTTGTTCATTTGTTGAGTACCAAGGCCCACAACCACACTTTGTGAACTTGTAGCTTTGACACTTTTGAGCTCCAATTCCAACAAGATCATCTTCGCCTCAAAATCTTTCTTGGAATTTGAACAAGTTTCCAACTCTCTTTAAAGAGCACCATTGTTGAATGATGCCCCAGGAGTTGCTGACGTGGAGCTGAGTGGGCTGCTGATGTTTGAGATGTGTTGAGGTTTAATAAAACACATGCTGAATTGAAGTTGTCAAAGTCTATTAGGCTTGACCTATTCTTCTACTATTTTTCTGGAAGTTTCTATTATGTAATATGCAGCAGATTTAGCTGCATTCTTTATGTGTTTTTTTTTTTTTTTGTATAAATAAGTGCTTTGATGATCAATAAAATTTGTACAAAAAGAAATCTCAGAATTAAGTTTGTTTTTTCCAGCTTTTGTGTTTTATTTCTATCAAAAACCTACAAAATGGTATCAGAGCCATAAGTTCTTGAGAGACCTGTGAGGTTGAGTGAGCCTAACCACTTACCTTAAACACTTGCCTTAAACACAAAAGCCTATAACCAACGCAGGATGAGTTCAGGAGCTTCATCGAATGCAATAGCACCTCCAGTGTTTAATGTAACGAATTATCAAGTGTGGGTTGTTCGAATGGAAGCCTACCTTGATGCTAATGATCA